>NW_027362769.1:136330990-136930990 GCF_046119375.1 Phyllobates terribilis | reverse complement strand
TATTTCTCGGCCCTGCACCAGACTATTTTCAACAGATATATTTGTGTCTGAACAATCAGGAGACACTATTACTGTTTTTCTTTACGGAAAAAAATGGCAAAAGCAGGATAATTCAGAGATTTGACACATGAAACTGCAAAACCACACTTCTAATTCTCTGGCCTACACCATACTATTTTCAACAGATATACTTGTGTCTGATCAATCAGGAGACACTATTACTGTTTTTCTTTACGGAAAAAATGGCAAATGCATTATAATACAGAGATTTGACCCGTGGAACTGCAAAACCACACTTCTATTTCTCGGGCCTACACCAGACTATTTTCAACAGATATATTTGTGTCTGAACAATCAGGAGACACTATTACTGTTTTTCTTTACGGCAAAAAATGGGAAAAGCAGGATAATACAGAGATTTGACCCGTGGAACTGCAAAACCACACTTCTATTTCTCGGCCCTACACCAGACTATTTTCAACAGATATATTTGTGTCTGAACAATAAGGAGACAATATTACTGTTTTTCTTTATGGTAAAAAATGGCAAAAGCAGGATATTACAGAGATTTGACCTGTGAAACTGCAAAACCACACTTCTAATTCTCGGGCCTACACCAGACTAGTTTCAACAGATATATTTGTGTCTGAACAATCAGGAGACACTATTACTGTTTTTCTTTACGGCAAAACTTGGCAAAAGCAGGATAATACAGAGATTTGACCAGTGGAACTGCAAAACCACACTTCTTTTTCTCGGCCCTACACCAGACTATTTTCAACAGATATATTTGTGTCTGGTCAATCAGGAGACACTATTACTGTTTTTCTTTACGGAAAAAATGGCAAAAGCAGGATAATACAGAGATTTGACCCGTGGAACTGCAAAACCACACTTCTATTTCTCGGGCCTACACCAGACTATTTTGAACAGATATATTTATGTCTGACCAATCAGGGAGACACTATTACTGTTTTTCTTTACAGCAAAAAATGGCAAAAGCAGGATAATACAGAGAATTGACCCGTGGAACTGCAAAACCACACTTCTTTTTCTCGGGCATACACCAGACTATTTTCAACAGATATATTTGTGTCTGAACAATCAGGAGACAATATTACTGTTTTTCTTTACGGCAAAAAATGGCAAAAGCAGGATAATACAGAGATTTGACCCGTGGAACTGCAAAAACACACTTCTATTTCTTGGGCCTACACCAGACTATTTTCAACAGATATATTTGTGTCTGAACAATCAGGAGACACTATTACTGTTTTTCTTTACGGCAAAAAATGGCAAAAGCATTATAATACAGAGATTTGACCAGTGGAACTGTAAAACCACACTTCTATTTCTCGGGCCTACACCAGACTATTTCCAACAGATATATTTGTGTCTGAACAATCAGGAGACACTATTACTGCTTTTCTTTACGGCAAAAAATGGCAAAAGCAGGATAATACAGAGATTTGACCCATGGAACTGCAAAACCACACTTCTATTTCTCGGGTGTACACCAGAATATTTTCAACAGATATATTTGTGTCTGAACAATCAGGAGACACTATTACTGTTTTTCTTTACGGAAAAAATGGCAAAAGCAGGATAATACAGAGATTTGACCTGTGTAACTGCAAAACCACACTTCTATTTCTCGGGCCTACGCCAGACTATTTTGAACAGATATATTTGTGTCTGACCAATCAGGGATACACTATTACTGTTTTTCTTTACGGCAAAAAATGGCAAAAGCAGGATAATACAGAGATTTGACCCGTGGAACTGCAAAACCACACTTCTATTTCTCGGGCATACACCAGACTATTTTCATCAGATATATTTGTGTCTGAACCATCAGGAGACACTATTACTGTTTTTCTTTACGGCAAAACTTGGCAAAAGCAGGATAATACAGAGATTTGACCCGTGGAACTGCAAAACCACACTTCTATTTCTCGGGCCAACACCAGACTATTTTCAACAGATATATTTGTGTCTGATCAATCAGGAGACACTATTACTGTTTTTCTTTACGGCAAAAAATGGCAAAAGCAGGACAATACAGAGATTTGACTCGTGGAACTGCAAAACCACACTTCTAATTCTCGGGCCTACACCAGACTAGTTTCAACAGATATATTTGTATCTGAACAATCAGGAGACACTATTACTGTTTTTCTTCACGGCAAAAAATGGCAAAAGCAGGATAATACAGAGATTTGACCAGTGGAACTGCAAAACCACAGTTCTATTTCTCGGGCCTACACCAGACTATTTTCAACAGATATATTTGTGTCTGAACAATCAGGAGACACTATTACTGTTTTTCTTCCCGGCAAAAATGGCAAAAGCAGAATAATACAGAGATTTGATCCGTGGAACTGCAAAACCACACTTCTTTTTCTCGGGCATACACCAGACTATTTTCAACAGATATATTTGTGTCTGAACAATCAGGAGACACTATTACTGTTTTTCTTTACGGAAAAAAATGGCAAAAGCAGGATAATTCAGAGATTTGACACATGAAACTGCAAAACCACACTTTTAATTCTCTGGCCTACACCATACTATTTTCAACAGATATACTTGTGTCTGATCAATCAGGAGACACTATTACTGTTTTTCTTTACGGAAAAAATGGCAAATGCATTATAATACAGAGATTTGACCCGTGGAACTGCAAAACCACACTTCTATTTCTCGGGCCTACACCAGACTATTTTCAACAGATATATTTGTGTCTGAACAATCAGGAGACACTATTACTGTTTTTCTTTACGGCAAAAAATGGGAAAAGCAGGATAATACAGAGATTTGACCCGTGGAACTGCAAAACCACACTTCTATTTCTCGGCCCTACACCAGACTATTTTCAACAGATATATTTGTGTCTGAACAATAAGGAGACAATATTACTGTTTTTCTTTATGGTAAAAAATGGCAAAAGCAGGATATTACAGAGATTTGACCTGTGAAACTGCAAAACCACACTTCTAATTCTCGGGCCTACACCAGACTAGTTTCAACAGATATATTTGTGTCTGAACAATCAGGAGACACTATTACTGTTTTTCTTTACGGCAAAACTTGGCAAAAGCAGGATAATACAGAGATTTGACCAGTGGAACTGCAAAACCACACTTCTTTTTCTCGGGCCTACACCAGACTATTTTCAACAGATATATTTGTGTCTGGTCAATCAGGAGACACTATTACTGTTTTTCTTTACGGAAAAAATGGCAAAAGCAGGATAATACAGAGATTTGACCCGTGGAACTGCAAAACCACACTTCTATTTCTCGGGCCTACACCAGACTATTTTGAACAGATATATTTATGTCTGACCAATCAGGGAGACACTATTACTGTTTTTCTTTACAGCAAAAAATGGCAAAAGCAGGATAATACAGAGAATTGACCCGTGGAACTGCAAAACCACACTTCTTTTTCTCGGGCATACACCAGACTATTTTCAACAGATATATTTGTGTCTGAACAATCAGGAGACAATATTACTGTTTTTCCTTACGGCAAAAAATGGCAAAAGCAGGATAATACAGAGATTTGACCCGTGGAACTGCAAAAACACACTTCTATTTCTTGGGCCTACACCAGACTATTTTCAACAGATATATTTGTGTCTGAACAATCAGGAGACACTATTACTGTTTTTCTTTACGGCAAAAAATGGCAAAAGCATTATAATACAGAGATTTGACCAGTGGAACTGTAAAACCACAGTTCTATTTCTCGGGCCTACACCAGACTATTTCCAACAGATATATTTGTGTCTGAACAATCAGGAGACACTATTACTGTTTTTCTTCACGGCAAAAAATGGCAAAAGCAGAATAATACAGAGATTTGATCCGTGGAACTGCAAAACCACACTTTTTTTTTTCGGTCCTACACCAGACTATTTTCAACAGATATATTTGTGTCTGAACAATCAGGAGACACTATTACTGCTTTTCTTTACGGCAAAACATGGCAAAAGCAGGATAATACAGAGATTTGACCCATGGAACTGCAAAACCACACTTCTATTTCTCGGGCGTACACCAGAATATTTTCAACAGATATATTTGTGTCTGAACAATCAGGAGACACTATTACTCTTTTTCTTTACGGCAAAAAATGGCAAAAGCAGGATAATGCAGAGATTTGACCCGTGGATCTGCAAAACCACACTTCTATTTCTCGGCCCTACACCAGACTATTTTCAACAGATATATTTGTGTCTGAACAATCAGGAGACAATATTACTGGTTTTCTTTATGGTAAAAAATGGCAAAAGCAGGATATTACAGAGATTTGACCCGTGAAACTGCAAAACCACACTTCTATTTATCCGGCCTACACCAGACTATTTTCAACAGATATATTTGTGTCTGAACAATCAGGAGACACTATTGCTGTTTTTCTTTACGGCAAAAAATGGCAAAAGCAGGATAATACAGAGATTTGACCCGTGGAACTGCAAAACCACACCTCTATTTCTCAGGCCTACACCAGACTATTTTGAACAAATATATTTGTGTCTGACCAATCAGGGAGACACTATTACTGTTTTTCTTCACGGCAAAAAATGGAAAAAGCAGAATAATACAGAGATTTGATCCGTGGAACTGCAAAACCACACTTTTTTTTTTCGGGCCTGCACCAGACTATTTTCAACAGATATATTTGTGTCTGAACAATCAGGAGACACTATTACTGTTTTTCTTTACGGTAAAAAATGGCAAAAGCAGGATAATACAGAGATTTGACCCGTGGAACTGCAAAACCACACTTCTATTTCTCGGGCCTACGCCAGACTATTTTGAACAGATATATTTGTGTCTGACCAATCAGGGATACACTATTACTGTTTTTCTTTACGGCAAACAATGGCAAAAGCAGGATAATACAGAGATTTGACCCGTGGAACTGCAAAACCACACTTCTATTTCTCGGGCATACACCAGACTATTTTCAACAGATATATTTGTGTCTGAACCATCAGGAGACACTATTACTGTTTTTCTTTACGGCAAAACTAGGCAAAAGCAGGATAATACAGAGATTTGACCCGTGGAACTGCAAAACCACACTTCTATTTCTCGGGCCTACACCAGACTATTTTCAACAGATATCTTTGTGTCTGATCAATCAGGAGACACTATTACTGTTTTTCTTTACGGCAAAAAATGGCAAAAGCAGGACAATACAGAGATTTGACTCGTGGAACTGCAAAACCACACTTCTATTTCTCGGGCCTACACCAGACTAGTTTCAACAGATATATTTGTATCTGAACAATCAGGAGACACTATTACTGTTTTTCTTCACGGCAAAAAATGGCAAAAGCAGGATAATACAGAGATTTGACCAGTGGAACTGCAAAACCACAGTTCTATTTCTCGGGCCTACACCAGACTATTTTCAACAGATATATTTGTGTCTGAACAATCAGGAGACACTATTACTGTTTTTCTTCCCGGCAAAAATGGCAAAAGCAGAATAATACAGAGATTTGATCCCTGGAACTGCAAAACCACACTTCTTTTTCTCGGGCATACACCAGACTATTTTCAACAGATATATTTGTGTCTGAACAATCAGGAGACAATATTACTGTTTTTCTTTACGGCAAAACTTGGCAAAAGCAGGATAATACAGAGATTTGACCAGTGGAACTGCAAAACCACACTTCTATTTCTCGGGCCTACACCAGACTATTTTCAACAGATATATTTGTGTCTGATCAATCAGGAGACACTATTACTGTTTTTCTTTACGGCAAAAAATGGCAAAAGCAGGATAATACAGAGATTTGACCCGTGGAACTGCAAAAACACACTTCTATTTCTTGGGCCTACACCAGACTATTTTCAACAGATATATTTGTGTCTGAACAATCAGGAGACACTATTACTGTTTTTCTTTACGGCAAAAAATGGCAAAAGCATTATAATACAGAGATTTGACCATTGGAACTGCAAAACCACAGTTCTATTTCTCGGGCCTACACCAGACAATTTCCAACAGATATATTTGTGTCTGAACAATCAGGAGACACTATTACTGTTTTTCTTCACGGCAAAAAATGGCAAAAGCAGAATAATACAGAGATTTGATCCGTGGAACTGCAAAACCACACTTTTTTTTTTCGGTCCTACACCAGACTATTTTCAACAGATATATTTGTGTCTGAACAATCAGGAGACACTATTACTGCTTTTCTTTACGGCAAAAAATGGCAAAAGCAGGATAATACAGAGATTTGACCCATGGAACTGCAAAACCACACTTCTATTTCTCGGGCGTACACCAGAATATTTTCAACAGATATATTTGTGTCTGAACAATCAGGAGACACTATTACTCTTTTCTTTATGGCAAAAAATGGCAAAAGCAGGATACTGCTGAGATTTGACCCGTGGAACTGCAAAACCACACTTCTATTTTTCGGCCTACACCAGACTATTTTCAACAGATATATTTGTGTCTGAACAATCAGGAGACAATATTACTGTTTTTCTCTATGGTAAAAAATGGCAAAAGCAGGATATTACAGAGATTTGACCCGTGAAACTGCAAAACCACACTTCTATTTTTCCGGCCTACAGCAGCATAGTTTCAACAGATATATTTGTGTCTGAACAATCAGGAGACAGTATTGCTGTTTTTCTTTACGGCAAAAAATGGCAAAAGCAGGATAATACAGAGATTTGACCCGTGGAACTGCAAAACCACACTTCTATTTCTCGGGCCTACACCAGACTATTTTGAACAGATATATTTGTGTCTGACCAATCAGGGAGACACTATTACTGTTTTTCTTTACAGCAAAAAATGGCAAAAGCAGGATAATACAGAGAATTGACCCGTGGAACTGCAAAACCACACTTCTTTTTCTCGGGCATACACCAGACTATTTTCAACAGATATATTTGTGTCTGAACAATCAGGAGACAATATTACTGTTTTTCTTTACGGCAAAACTTGGCAAAAGCAGGATAATACAGAGATTTGACCAGTGGAACTGCAAAACCACACTTCTATTTCTCGGGCCTACACCAGACTATTTTCAACAGATATATTTGTGTCTGATCAATGAGGAGACACTATTACTGTTTTTCTTTATGGCAAAAAATGGCAAAAGCAGGATAATACAGAGATTTGACCCGTGGAACTGCAAAAACACACTTCTATTTCTTGGGCCTACACCAGACTATTTTCAACAGATATATTTGTGTCTGAACAATCAGGAGACACTATTACTGTTTTTCTTTACGGCAAAAAATGGCAAAAGCATTATAATACAGAGATTTGACCAGTGGAACTGCAAAACCACAGTTCTATTTCTCGGGCCTACACCAGACTATTTCCAACAGATATATTTGTGTCTGAACAATCAGGAGACACTATTACTGTTTTTCTTCATGGCAAAAAATGGCAAAAGCAGAATAATACAGAGATTTGATCCGTGGAACTGCAAAACCACACTTTTTTTTTTCGGGCCTACACCAGACTATTTTCAACAGATATATTTGTGTCTGAACAATCAGGAGACACTATTACTGCTTTTCTTTACGGCAAAAAATGGCAAAAGCAGGATAATACAGAGATTTGACCCATGGAACTGCAAAACCACACTTCTATTTCTCGGGCGTACACCAGAATATTTTCAACAGATATATTTGTGTCTGAACAATCAGGAGACACTATTACTCTTTTTCTTTACGGCAAAAAATGGCAAAAGCAGGATAATGCAGAGATTTGACCCGTGGATCTGCAAAACCACACTTCTATTTCTCGGCCCTACACCAGACTTTTTTCAACAGATATATTTGTGTCTGAACAATCAGGAGACAATATTACTGGTTTTCTTTATGGTAAAAAATGGCAAAAGCAGGATATTACAGAGATTTGACCCGTGAAACTGCAAAACCACACTTCTATTTTTCCGGCCTACACCAGACTAGTTTCAACAGATATATTTGTGTCTGAACAATCAGGAGACACTATTACTGTTTTTCTTTACGGCAAAAAATGGGAAAAGCAGGATAATACAGAGATTTGACCCGTGGAACTGCAAAACCACACTTCTATTTCTCGGCCCTGCACCAGACTATTTTCAACAGATATATTTGTGTCTGAACAATAAGGAGACAATATTACTGTTTTTCTTTATGGAAAAAATGGCAAAAGCAGGTTATTACTGCGATTTGACCCATGAAACTGCAAAACCACACTTCTAATTCTAGTGCCTACGCCAGACTAGTTTCAACACATATATTTGTGTCTGAACAATCAGGAGACACTATTACTGTTTTTCTTTACGGAAAAAATGGCAAAAGCAGGATAATACAGAGATTTGACCTGTGTAACTGCAAAACCACACTTCTATTTCTCGGGCCTACGCCAGACTATTTTGAACAGATATATTTGTGTCTGACCAATCAGGGATACACTATTACTGTTTTTCTTTACGGCAAAAAATGGCAAAAGCAGGATAATACAGAGATTTGACCCGTGGAACTGCAAAACCACACTTCTATTTCTCGGGCCTACACCAAACTATTTTCAACAGATATCTTTGTGTCTGATCAATCAGGAGACACTATTACTGTTTTTCTTTACGGCAAAAAATGGCAAAAGCAGGACAATACAGAGATTTGACTCGTGGAACTGCAAAACCACACTTCTATTTCTCGGGCCTACACCAGACTAGTTTCAACAGATATATTTGTATCTGAACAATCAGGAGACACTATTACTGTTTTTCTTCACGGCAAAAAATGGCAAAAGCAGGATAATACAGAGATTTGACCAGTGGAACTGCAAAACCACAGTTCTATTTCTCGGGCCTACACCAGACTATTTTCAACAGATATATTTGTGTCTGAACAATCAGGAGACACTATTACTGTTTTTCTTCCCGGCAAAAATGGCAAAAGCAGAATAATACAGAGATTTGATCCCTGGAACTGCAAAACCACACTTCTTTTTCTCGGGCATACACCAGACTATTTTCAACAGATGTATTTGTGTCTGAACAATCAGGAGACAATATTACTGTTTTTCTTTACGGCAAAACTTGGCAAAAGCAGGATAATACAGAGATTTGACCAGTGGAACTGCAAAACCACACTTCTATTTCTCGGGCCTACACCAGACTATTTTCAACAGATATATTTGTGTCTGATCAATCAGGAGACACTATTACTGTTTTTCTTTACGGCAAAAAATGGCAAAAGCATTATAATACAGAGATTTGACCAGTGGAACTGCAAAACCACAGTTCTATTTCTCGGGCCTACACCAGACAATTTCCAACAGATATATTTGTGTCTGAACAATCAGGAGACACTATTACTGTTTTTCTTCACGGCAAAAAATGGCAAAAGCAGAATAATACAGAGATTTGATCCGTGGAACTGCAAAACCACACTTTTTTTTTTCGGTCCTACACCAGACTATTTTCAACAGATATATTTGTGTCTGAACAATCAGGAGACAATATTACTGCTTTTCTTTATGGCAAAAAATGGCAAAAGCAGGATACTGCTGAGATTTGACCCATGGAACTGCAAAACCACACTTCTATTTCTCGGCCCTACATCAGACTATTTTCAACAGATATATTTGTGTCTGAACAATCAGGAGACAATATTACTGGTTTTCTCTATGGTAAAAAATGGCAAAAGCAGGATATTACAGAGATTTGACCCGTGAAACTGCAAAACCACACTTCTATTTTTCCGGCCTACACCAGCATATTTTCAACAGATATATTTGTGTCTGAACAATCAGGAGACACTATTGCTGTTTTTCTTTACAGCAAAAAATGGCAAAAGCAGGATAATACAGAGAATTGACCCGTGGAACTGCAAAACCACACTTCTTTTTCTCGGGCATACACCAGACTATTTTCAACAGATATATTTGTGTCTGAACAATCAGGAGACAATATTACTGTTTTTCTTTACGGCAAAACTTGGCAAAAGCAGGATAATACAGAGATTTGACCAGTGGAACTGCAAAACCACACTTCTATTTCTCGAGCCTACACCAGACTATTTTCAACAGATATATTTGTGTCTGATCAATTAGGAGACACTATTACTGTTTTTCTTTACGGCAAAAAATGGCAAAAGCAGGATAATGCAGAGATTTGACCCGTGGAACTGCAAAAACACACTTCTATTTCTTGGGCCTACACCAGACTATTTTCAACAGGTATATTTGTGTCTGAACAATCAGGAGACACTATTACTGTTTTTCTTTACGGCAAAAAATGGCAAAAGCATTATAATACAGAGATTTGACCAGTGGAACTGCAAAACCACAGTTCTATTTCTCGGGCCTACACCAGACTATTTCCAACAGATATATTTGTGTCTGAACAATCAGGAGACACTATTACTGTTTTTCTTCATGGCAAAAAATGGCAAAAGCAGAATAATACAGAGATTTGATCCGTGGAACTGCAAAACCACACTTTTTTTTTTCGGGCCTACACCAGACTATTTTCAACAGATATAATTGTGTCTGAACAATCAGGAGACACTATTACTGCTTTTCTTTACGGCAAAAAATGGCAAAAGCAGGATAATACAGAGATTTGACCCATGGAACTGCAAAACCACACTTCTATTTCTCGGGCGTACACCAGAATATTTTCAACAGATATATTTGTGTCTGAACAATCAGGAGACACTATTACTCTTTTTCTTTACGGCAAAAAATGGCAAAAGCAGGATAATGCAGAGATTTGACCCGTGGAACTGCAAAACCACACTTCTATTTCTCGGCCCTACACCAGACTTTTTTCAACAGATATATTTGTGTCTGAACAATCAGGAGACAATATTACTGGTTTTCTTTATGGTAAAAAATGGCAAAAGCAGGATATTACAGAGATTTGACCCGTGAAACTGCAAAACCACACTTCTATTTTTCCGGCCTACACCAGACTAGTTTCAACAGATATATTTGTGTCTGAACAATCAGGAGACACTATAGCTGTTTTTCTTTACGGCAAAAAAAGGCAAAAGCAGGATAATACAGAGATTTGACCCGTGGAACTGCAAAACCACACTTCTATTTCTCGGGCCTACACCAGACTATTTTGAACAAATATATTTGTGTCTGACCAATCAGGGAGACACTATTACTGTTTTTCTTTACGGCAAAAAATGGAAAAAGCAGAATAATACAGAGATTTGATCCGTGGAACTGCAAAACCACACTTTTTTTTTTCGGGCCTGCACCAGACTATTTTCAACAGATATATTTGTGTCTGAACAATCAGGAGACACTATTACTGTTTTTCTTTACGGCAAAAAATGGCAAAAGCAGGATAATACAGAGATTTGACCCATGGAACTGCAAAACCACACTTCTATTTCTCGGGCCTACACCAGACTATTTTCAACAGATTTATTTGTGTCTGATCAATCAGGAGACACTATTACTGTTTTTCTTTACGGCAAAAAATGGCAAAAGCAGGATAATACAGAGATTTGACCCGTGGAACTGCAATACCACACTTCTATTTCTCGGGCCTACACCAGACTATTTTCAACAGATATATTTGTGTCTGAACAATCAGGAGACACTATTACTGTTTTTCTTTACGGCAAAAAATGGGAAAAGCAGGATAATACAGAGATTTGACCCGTGGAACTGCAAAACCACACTTCTATTTCTCGGCCCTGCACCAGACTATTTTCAACAGATATATTTGTGTCTGAACAATAAGGAGACAATATTACTATTTTTCTTTATGGAAAAAATGGCAAAAGCAGGTTATTACAGAGATTTGACCCATGAAACTGCAAAACCACACTTCTAATTCTAGGGCCTACGCCAGACTAGTTTCAACAGATATATTTGTGTCTGAACAATCAGGAGACACTATTACTGTTTTTCTTTACGGAAAAAATGGCAAAAGCAGGATAATACAGAGATTTGACCTGTGTAACTGCAAAACCACACTTCTATTTCTCGGGCCTACGCCAGACTATTTTGAACAGATATATTTGTGTCTGACCAATCAGGGATACACTATTACTGTTTTTCTTTACGGAAAAAAACGGCAAAAGCAGGATAATACAGAGATTTGACCCGTGGAACTGCAAAACCACACTTCTATTTCTCGGGCATACACCAGACTATTTTCAACAGATATATTTGTGTCTGAACCATCAGGAGACACTATTACTGTTTTTCTTTACGGCAAAACTTGGCAAAAGCAGGATAATACAGAGATTTGACCTGTGGAACTGCAAAACCACACTTCTATTTCTCGGGCCTACACCAGACTATTTTCAACAGATATATTTGTGTCTGATCAATCAGGAGACACTATTACTGTTTTTCTTTACGGCAAAAAATGGCAAGAGCAGGACAATACAGAGATTTGACTCGTGGAACTGCAAAACCACACTTCTATTTCTCGGGCCTACACCAGACTAGTTTCAACAGATATATTTGTATCTGAACAATCAGGAGACACTATTACTGTTTTTCTTCACGGCAAAAAATGGCAAAAGCAGGATAATACAGAGATTTGACCAGTGGAACTGCAAAACCACAGTTCTATTTCTCGGGCCTACACCAGACTATTTTCAACAGATATATTTGTGTCTGAACAATCAGGAGACACTATTACTGTTTTTCTTCCCGGCAAAAATGGCAAAAGCAGAATAATACAGAGATTTGATCCGTGGAACTGCAAAACCACACTTCTTTTTCTCGGGCATACACCAGACTATTTTCAACAGATATATTTGTGTCTGAACAATCAGGAGACAATATTACTGTTTTTCTTTACGGCAAAACTTGGCAAAAGCAGGATAATACAGAGATTTGACCAGTGGAACAGCAAAACCACACTTCTATTTCTCGGGCCTACACCAGACTATTTTCAACAGATATATTTGTGTCTGATCAATCAGGAGACACTATTACTGTTTTTCTTTACGGCAAAAAATGGCAAAAGCAGGATAATACAGAGATTTGACCCGTGGAACTGCAAAAACACACTTCTATTTCTTGGGCCTACACCAGACTATTTTCAACAGATATATTTGTGTCTGAACAATCAGGAGACACTATTACTGTTTTTCTTTACGGCAAAAAATGGCAAAAGCATTATAATACAGAGATTTGACCAGTGGAACTGCAAAACCACAGTTCTATTTCTCGGGCCTACACCAGACAATTTCCAACAGATATATTTGTGTCTGAACAATCAGGAGACACTATTACTGTTTTTCTTCACGGCAAAAATGGCAAAAGCAGAATAATACAGAGATTTGATCCGTGGAACTGCAAAACCACACTTTTTTTTTTCGGTCCTACACCAGACTATTTTCAACAGATATATTTGTGTCTGAACAATCAGGAGACACTATTACTGCTTTTCTTTACGGCAAAAAATGGCAAAAGCAGGATAATACAGAGATTTGACCCATGGAACTGCAAAACCACACTTCTATTTCTCGGGCGTACACCGGAATATTTTCAACAGATATATTTGTGTCTGAACAATCAGGAGACACTATTACTCTTTTTCTTTATGGCAAAAAATGGCAAAAGCAGGATACTGCAGAGATTTGACCCGTGGAACTGCAAAACCACACTTCTATTTCTCGGCCCTACACCAGACTATTTTCAACAGATATATTTGTGTCTGAACAATCAGGAGACAATATTACTGGTTTTCTCTATAGTAAAAAATGGCAAAAGCAGGATATTACAGAGATTTGACCCGTGAAACTGCAAAACCACACTTCTATTTTTCCGGCCTACACCAGACTAGTTTCAACAGATATATTTGTGTCTGAACAATCAGGAGACACTATTGCTGTTTTTCTTTACGGCAAAAAATGGCAAAAGTAGGATAATACAGAGATTTGACCCGTGGAACTGCAAAACCACACTTCTATTTCTCGGGCCTACACCAGACTATTTTGAACAAATATATTTGTGTCTGACCAATCAGGGAGACACTATTACTGTTTTTCTTCACGGCAAAAAATGGAAAAAGCAGAATAATACAGAGATTTGATCCGTGGAACTGCAAAACCACACTTTTTTTTTTCGGTTCTGCACCAGACTATTTTCAACAGATATATTTGTGTCTGAACAATCAGGAAACACTATTACTGTTTTTCTTTACGGCAAAAAATGGCAAAAGCAGGATAATACAGAGATTTGACCCATGGAACTGCAAAACCACACTTCTATTTCTCGGGCCTACACCAGACTATTTTCAACAGATATATTTGTGTCTGATCAATCAGGAGACACTATTACTGCTTTTCTTTACGGCAAAAAATGGCAAAAGCAGGATAATACAGAGATTTGACCCATGGAACTGCAAAACCACACTTCTATTTCTCGGGCGTACACCGGAATATTTTCAACAGATATATTTGTGTCTGAACAATCAGGAGACACTATTACTCTTTTTCTTTATGGCAAAAAATGGCAAAAGCAGGATACTGCAGAGATTTGACCCGTGGAACTGCAAAACCACACTTCTATTTCTCGGCCCTACACCAGACTATTTTCAACAGATATATTTGTGTCTGAACAATCAGGAGACAATATTACTGGTTTTCTCTATAGTAAAAAATGGCAAAAGCAGGATATTACAGAGATTTGACCCGTGAAACTGCAAAACCACACTTCTATTTTTCCGGCCTACACCAGACTAGTTTCAACAGATATATTTGTGTCTGAACAATCAGGAGACACTATTGCTGTTTTTCTTTACGGCAAAAAATGGCAAAAGTAGGATAATACAGAGATTTGACCCGTGGAACTGCAAAACCACACTTCTATTTCTCGGGCCTACACCAGACTATTTTGAACAAATATATTTGTGTCTGACCAATCAGGGAGACACTATTACTGTTTTTCTTCACGGCAAAAAATGGAAAAAGCAGAATAATACAGAGATTTGATCCGTGGAACTGCAAAACCACACTTTTTTTTTTCGGTTCTGCACCAGACTATTTTCAACAGATATATTTGTGTCTGAACAATCAGGAAACACTATTACTGTTTTTCTTTACGGCAAAAAATGGCAAAAGCAGGATAATACAGAGATTTGACCCATGGAACTGCAAAACCACACTTCTATTTCTCGGGCCTACACCAGACTATTTTCAACAGATATATTTGTGTCTGATCAATCAGGAGACACTATTACTGTTTTTCTTTACGGCAAAAAATGGGAAAAGCAGGATAATACAGAGATTTGACCCGTGGAACTGCAAAACCACACTTCTATTTCTCGGCCCTGCACCAGACTATTTTCAACAGATATATTTGTGTCTGAACAATAAGGAGACAATATTACTGTTTTTCTTTATGGAAAAAATGGCAAAAGCAGGATATTACAGAGATTTGACCCATGAAACTGCAAAACCACACTTCTAATTCTCGGGCCTACGCCAGACTAGTTTCAACAGATATATTTGTGTCTGAACAATCAGGAGACACTATTACTGTTTTTCTTTACGGAAAAAATGGCAAAAGCAGGATAATACAGAGATTTGACCTGTGGAACTGCAAAACCACACTTCTATTTCTCGGGCCTACGCCAGACTATTTTGAACAGATATATTTGTGTCTGACCAATCAGGGATACACTATTACTGTATTTCTTTACGGCAAAAAATGGCAAAAGCAGGATAATACAGAGATTTGATCCGTGGAACTGCAAAACCACACTTTTTTTTTCGGCCCTACACCAGACTAGTTCAACAGATATATTTGTGTCTGAACAATCAGGAGACACTATTACTGTTTTTCTTTATGGCAAAAAATGGCAAAAGCAGGATAATACAGAGATCTGACCAGTGGAACTGCAAAACCACACTTCTATTTCTCGGGCCTACACCAGACTATTTTCAACAGATATATTTGTGTCTGAGCAATCAGGAGACACTATTACTGTTTTTCTACACGGCAAAAAATGGCAAAAGCAGGATAATGCAGAGATTTGACCAGTGGAACTGCAAAACCACACTTCTATTTCTCGGGCCTACACCAGACTATTTTCAACAGATATATTTGTGTCTGAACAATCAGGAGACACGATTACTGTTTTTCTTTACGGCAAAAAATGGCAAAAGCAGGATAATACTGAGATTTGAACCAAGGAACAACAAAACCACACTTCTATTTCTTGGGCCTACACCTGACTATTTTCAACAGATATATTTGTGTCTGAACAATCAGTAGACACTATTACTGTTTTTCTTCACGGCAAAACTTGGCAAAAGCAGGATAATACAGAGATTTGACCCATGGAACTGCAAAACCACACTTCTATTTCGCAAGCCTACACCAGACTATTTTCAACAGATATATTTGTGTCTGATCAATCAGGAGACACTATTACTGTTTTTCTTTAAAGCAATAAATGGCAAAAGCAGGATAATACAGAGATTTGACCCGTGGAACTGCAAAACCACACTTCTATTTCTTGGCCCTACACCAGACTATTTTCAACAGATATATTTGTGTCTGAAAAATCAGGAGACAATATTACTGTTTTTCTTCATGGTAAAAAATGGCAAAAGCAGGATATTACAGAGATTTGACCCGTGAAACTGCAAAACCACACTTCTATTTCTTGGGCCTACACCAGACTATTTTCAACAGATATATTTGTGTCTGAACAATCAGGAGACACTATTACTGTTTTTCTTCATGGCAAAAAATGGCAAAAGCAGGATAATACAGAGATTTGACCCGTGGAACTGCAAAACCATACTTCTATTTCTCGGGCCTACACCAGACTATTTTGAACAAATATATTTGTGTCTGACCAATCAGGGAGACACTATTACTGTTTTTCTTCAGGGCAAAAAATGGCAAAAGCAGAATAATACAGAGATTTGATCCGTGGAACTGCAAAACCACACTTTTTTTTTTTCGGGCCTACACCAGACTATTTTCAACAGATATATTTGTGTCTGAACAATCAGGAGACACTATTACTGTTTTTCTTTACGGCAAAAAATGGCAAAAGCATGATAATACAGAGATTTGACCCATGGAATTGCAAAACCACACTTCTATTTCTCGGGCCTACACCAGACTATTTTCAACAGATATATTTGTGTCTGATCAATCAGGAGACACTATTACTGTTTTTCTTTACGGCAAAAAATGGCAAAAGCAGGATAATACAGAGATTTGACCCGTGGAACTGCAAAACCACACTTCTATTTCTCGGCCCTGCACCAGACTATTTTCAACAGATATATTTGTGTCTGAACAATAAGGAGACAATATTACTATTTTTCTTTATGGAAAAAATGGCAAAAGCAGGTTATTACAGAGATTTGACCCATGAAACTGCAAAACCACACTTCTAATTCTAGGGCCTACGCCAGACTAGTTTCAACAGATATATTTGTGTCTGAACAATCAGGAGACACTATTACTGTTTTTCTTTACGGAAAAAATGGCAAAAGCAGGATAATACAGAGATTTGACCTGTGTAACTGCAAAACCACACTTCTATTTCTCGGGCCTACGCCAGACTATTTTGAACAGATATATTTGTGTCTGACCAATCAGGGATACACTATTACTGTTTTTCTTTACGGCAAAAAATGGCAAAAGCAGGATAATACAGAGATTTGACCCGTGGAACTGCAAAACCACACTTCTATTTCTCGGGCATACACCAGACTATTTTCAACAGATATATTTGTGTCTGAACCATCAGGAGACACTATTACTGTTTTTCTTTACGGCAAAACTTGGCAAAAGCAGGATAATACAGAGATTTGACCCGTGGAACTGCAAAACCACACTTCTATTTCTCGGGCCTACATCAGACTATTTTCAACAGATATATTTGTGTCTGATCAATCAGGAGACACTATTACTGTTTTTCTTTACGGCAAAAAATGGCAAGAGCAGGACAATACAGAGATTTGACTCGTGGAACTGCAAAACCACACTTCTATTTCTCGGGCCTACACCAGACTAGTTTCAACAGATATATTTGTATCTGAACAATCAGGAGACACTATTACTGTTTTTCTTCACGGCAAAAAATGGCAAAAGCAGGATAATACAGAGATTTGACCAGTGGAACTGCAAAACCACAGTTCTATTTCTCGGGCCTACACCAGACTATTTTCAACGGATATATTTGTGTCTGAACAATCAGGAGACACTATTACTGTTTTTCTTCCCGGCAAAAATGGCAAAAGCAGAATAATACAGAGATTTGATCCGTGGAACTGCAAAACCACACTTCTTTTTCTCGGGCATACACCAGACTATTTTCAACAGATATATTTGTGTCTGAACAATCAGGAGACAATATTACTGTTTTTCTTTACGGCAAAACTTGGCAAAAGCAGGATAATACAGAGATTTGACCAGTGGAACTGCAAAACCACACTTCTATTTCTCGGGCCTACACCAGACTATTTTCAACAGATATATTTGTGTCTGATCAATCAGGAGACACTATTACTGTTTTTCTTTACGGCAAAAAATGGCAAAAGCAGGATAATACAGAGATTTGACCCGTGGAACTGCAAAAACACACTTCTATTTCTTGGGCCTACACCAGACTATTTTCAACAGATATATTTGTGTCTGAACAATCAGGAGACACTATTACTGTTTTTCTTTACGGCAAAAAATGGCAAAAGCATTATAATACAGAGATTTGACCAGTGGAACTGCAAAACCACACTTCTATTTCTCGGGCCTACACCAGACAATTTCCAACAGATATATTTGTGTCTGAACAATCAGGAGACACTATTACTGTTTTTCTTCACGGCAAAAATGGCAAAAGCAGAATAATACAGAGATTTGATCCGTGGAACTGCAAAACCACACTTTTTTTTTTCGGTCCTACACCAGACTATTTTCAACAGATATATTTGTGTCTGAACAATCAGGAGACACTATTACTGCTTTTCTTTACGGCAAAAAATGGCAAAAGCAGGATAATACAGAGATTTGACCCATGGAACTGCAAAACCACACTTCTATTTCTCGGGCGTACACCGGAATATTTTCAACAGATATATTTGTGTCTGAACAATCAGGAGACACTATTACTCTTTTTCTTTACGGCAAAAAATGGCAAAAGCAGGATACTGCAGAGATTTGACCCGTGGAACTGCAAAACCACACTTCTATTTCTCGGCCCTACACCAGACTATTTTCAACAGATATATTTGTGTCTGAACAATCAGGAGACAATATTACTGGTTTTCTCTATAGTAAAAAATGGCAAAAGCAGGATATTACAGAGATTTGACCCGTGAAACTGCAAAACCACACTTCTATTTTTCCGGCCTACACCAGACTAGTTTCAACAGATATATTTGTGTCTGAACAATCAGGAGACACTATTGCTGTTTTTCTTTACGGCAAAAAATGGCAAAAGTAGGATAATACAGAGATTTGACCCGTGGAACTGCAAAACCACACTTCTATTTCTCGGGCCTACACCAGACTATTTTGAACAAATATATTTGTGTCTGACCAATCAGGGAGACACTATTACTGTTTTTCTTCACGGCAAAAAATGGAAAAAGCAGAATAATACAGAGATTTGATCCGTGGAACTGCAAAACCACACTTTTTTTTTTCGGGCCTGCACCAGACTATTTTCAACAGATATATTTGTGTCTGAACAATCAGGAAACACTATTACTGTTTTTCTTTACGGCAAAAAATGGCAAAAGCAGGATAATACAGAGATTTGACCCATGGAACTGCAAAACCACACTTCTATTTCTCGGGCCTACACCAGACTATTTTCAACAGATATATTTGTGTCTGATCAATCAGGAGACACTATTACTGTTTTTCTTTACGGCAAAAAATGGGAAAAGCAGGATAATACAGAGATTTGACCCGTGGAACTGCAAAACCACACTTCTATTTCTCGGCCCTGCACCAGACTATTTTCAACAGATATATTTGTGTCTGAACAATAAGGAGACAATATTACTGTTTTTCTTTATGGAAAAAATGGCAAAAGCAGGATATTACAGAGATTTGACCCATGAAACTGCAAAACCACACTTCTAATTCTCGGGCCTACGCCAGACTAGTTTCAACAGATATATTTGTGTCTGAACAATCAGGAGACACTATTACTGTTTTTCTTTACGGAAAAAATGGCAAAAGCAGGATAATACAGAGATTTGACCTGTGGAACTGCAAAACCACACTTCTATTTCTCGGGCCTACGCCAGACTATTTTGAACAGATATATTTGTGTCTGACCAATCAGGGATACACTATTACTGTATTTCTTTACGGCAAAAAATGGCAAAAGCAGGATAATACAGAGATTTGATCCGTGGAACTGCAAAACCACACTTTTTTTTTCGGCCCTACACCAGACTAGTTCAACAGATATATTTGTGTCTGAACAATCAGGAGACACTATTACTGTTTTTCTTTATGGCAAAAAATGGCAAAAGCAGGATAATACAGAGATCTGACCAGTGGAACTGCAAAACCACACTTCTATTTCTCGGGCCTACACCAGACTATTTTCAACAGATATATTTGTGTCTGAGCAATCAGGAGACACTATTACTGTTTTTCTACACGGCAAAAAATGGCAAAAGCAGGATAATGCAGAGATTTGACCAGTGGAATTGCAAAACCACACTTCTATTTCTCGGTCCTACACCACACTATTTTCAACAGATATATTTGTGTCTGAACAATCAGGAGACACTATTACTGTTTATCTTCACGGCAAAAAATGGCAAAAGCAGAATAATACAGAGATTTGACCCGTGGAACGGCAAAACCACACTTCTATTTCTCGGGCCTACACCAGACTATTTTCAACAGATATATTTGTGTCTGAACAATCAGGAGACACGATTACTGATTTTCTTTACGGCAAAAAATGGCAAAAGCAGGATAATACTGAGATTTGAACCATGGAACAACAAAACCACACTTCTATTTCTTGGGCCTACACCTGACTATTTTCAACAGATATATTTGTGTCTGAACAATCAGTAGACACTATTACTGTTTTTCTTCACGGCAAAACTTGGCAAAAGCATGATAATACAGAGATTTGACCCATGGAACTGCAAAACCACACTTCTATTTCGCAGGCCTACACCAGACTATTTTCAACAGATATATTTGTGTCTGATCAATCAGGAGACACTATTACTGTTTTTCTTTAAAGCAATAAATGGCAAAAGCAGGATAATACAGAGATTTGACCCGTGGAACTGCAAAACCACACTTCTATTTCTTGGCCCTACACCAGACTATTTTCAACAGATATATTTGTGTCTGAAAAATCAGGAGACAATATTACTGTTTTTCTTCATGGTAAAAAATGGCAAAAGCAGGATATTACAGAGATTTGACCCGTGAAACTGCAAAACCACACTTCTATTTCTTGGGCCTACACCAGACTATTTTCAACAGATATATTTGTGTCTGAACAATCAGGAGACACTATTACTGTTTTTCTTCATGGCAAAAAATGGCAAAAGCAGGATAATACAGAGATTTGACCCGTGGAACTGCAAAACCATACTTCTATTTCTCGGGCCTACACCAGACTATTTTGAACAAATATATTTGTGTCTGACCAATCAGGGAGACACTATTACTGTTTTTCTTCAGGGCAAAAAATGGCAAAAGCAGAATAATACAGAGATTTGATCCGTGGAACTGCAAAACCACACTTTTTTTTTTTCGGGCCTACACCAGACTATTTTCAACAGATATATTTGTGTCTGAACAATCAGGAGACACTATTACTGTTTTTCTTTACGGCAAAAAATGGCAAAAGCATGATAATACAGAGATTTGACCCATGGAATTGCAAAACCACACTTCTATTTCTCGGGCCTACACCAGACTATTTTCAACAGATATATTTGTGTCTGATCAATCAGGAGACACTATTACTGTTTTTCTTTACGGCAAAAAATGGCAAAAGCAGGATAATACAGAGATTTGACCCGTGGAACTGCAAAACCACACTTCTATTTCTCGGGCCTACACCAGACTATTTTCAACAGATATATTTGTGTCTCAACAATCAGGAGACACTATTACTGTTTTTCTTTACGGCAAAAAATGGCAAAAGCAGGATAATACAGAGATCGGACCAGTGGAACTGCAAAACCACAGTTCTATTTCTCGGGCCTACACCAGACTATTTTCAACAGATATATTTGTGTCTGAGCAATCAGGAGACACTATTACTGTTTTTCTTTACGGCAAAAAATGGCAAAAGCAGGATAATACAGAGATTTGACCCTTGGAACTGCAAAACCACACTTCTATTTCTCGGGCCTACACCAGACTATTTTCAACAGATATATTTGTGTCTGAACAATCAGGAGACATGATTACTGTTTTTCTTTACGGCAAAAAATGGCAAAAGCAGGATAAGACTGAGATTTGACCCATGGAACAACAAAACCACACTTCTATTTCTCGGGCCTACACCCGACTATTTTCAACAGATATATTTGTGTCTGAACAATCAGGAGACACTATTACTGTTTTTCTTCACGGCAAAATATGGCAAAAGCAGGATAATACAGAGATTTTACCCGTGGAACTGCAAAAACACGCTTCTATTTTTCGGACCTACACCAGACTATTTTCAACAGATATATTTGTGTCTGAACAATCAGGAGACACTATTACTGTTTTTATTTACGGCAAAAAATGGAGAAAGCAGGATAATACAGAGATTTGACCCGTGGAACTGCAAAACCACACTTCTATTTCTCGGGCCTACACCAGGCTATTTTCATCAGATATATTTGTGTCTGATCAATCAGGAGACACTATTACTGTTTTTCTTTACGGCAAAAAATGGCAAAAGCAGGATAATACAGAGATTTGACCTGTGGAACTGCAAAACCACACTTCTATTTCTCGGTCCTACGCCACACTATTTTCAAAAGATATATTTGTGTCTGAACAATCAGGAGACACTATTACTGTTTTTCTTCACGGTAAAAAATGGCAAAAGCAGAATAATACAGAGATTTGATCCGTGGAACTGCAAAACCACACTTTTTTTTTTCGTGCCTACACCAGACTATTTTCAACAGATATATTTGTGTCTGATCAATCAGGAGACACTATTACTGTTTTTCTTTACGTCAAAAAATGGCAAAAGCAGGATAATACAGAGATTTGACCTGTGGAACTGCAAAACCACACTTCTATTTCTCGGTCCTACGCCACACTATTTTCAAAAGATATATTTCTGTCTGAACAGTCAGGAGACACTATTACTGTTTTTCATTACGGCAAAAAATGGCAAAAGCAGGATAATACAGAGATTTGACCCGTGGAACTACAAAAGCACACTTCTATTTCTCGGCCCTACATCAGACTATTTTCAACAGATATATTTGTGTCTGAACAATCAGGAGACAATATTACTGGTTTTCTCTATGGTAAAAAATGGCAAAAGCAGGATATTACAGAGATTTGACCTGTGGAACTGCAAAACCACACTTCTATTTCTCGGTCCTACGCCACACTATTTTCAAAAGATATATTTGTGTCTGAACAATCAGGAGACACTATTACTGTTTTTCATTATGGCAAAAAATGGCAAAAGCAGGATAATACAGAGATTTGACCCGTGGAACTACAAAAGCACACTTCTATTTCTCGGCCCTACATCAGACTATTTTCAACAGATATATTTGTGTCTGAACAATCAGGAGACACTATTACTGTTTTTCTTTACGGCAAAAAATGGCAAAAGCATTATAATACAGAGATTTGACCAGTGGAACTGCAAAACCACAGTTCTATTTCTCGGGCCTACACCAGACAATTTCCAACAGATATATTTGTGTCTGAACAATCAGGAGACACTATTACTGTTTTTCTTCACGGCAAAAAATGGCAAAAGCAGAATAATACAGAGATTTGATCCGTGGAACTGCAAAACCACACTTTTTTTTTTCGGTCCTACACCAGACTATTTTCAACAGATATATTTGTGTCTGAACAATCAGGAGACACTATTACTGCTTTTCTTTATGGCAAAAAATGGCAAAAGCAGGATACTGCTGAGATTTGACCCATGGAACTGCAAAACCACACTTCTATTTCTCGGCCCTACATCAGACTATTTTCAACAGATATATTTGTGTCTGAACAATCAGGAGACAATATTACTGGTTTTCTCTATGGTAAAAAATGGCAAAAGCAGGATATTACAGAGATTTGACCCGTGAAACTGCAAAACCACACTTCTATTTTTCCGGCCTACACCAGCATATTTTCAACAGATATATTTGTGTCTGAACAATCAGGAGACACTATTGCTGTTTTTCTTTACGGCAAAAAATGGCAAAAGCAGGATAATACAGAGATTTGACCCGTGGAACTGCAAAACCACACTTCTATTTCTCGGGCCTACACCAGACTATTTTGAACAGATATATTTGTGTCTGACCAATCAGGGAGACACTATTACTGTTTTTCTTTACAGCAAAAAATGGCAAAAGCAGGATAATACAGAGAATTGACCCGTGGAACTGCAAAACCACACTTCTTTTTCTCGGGCATACACCAGACTATTTTCAACAGATATATTTGTGTCTGAACAATCAGGAGACAATATTACTGTTTTTCTTTACGGCAAAACTTGGCAAAAGCAGGATAATACAGAGATTTGACCAGTGGAACTGCAAAACCACACTTCTATTTCTCGAGCCTACACCAGACTATTTTCAACAGATATATTTGTGTCTGATCAATTAGGAGACACTATTACTGTTTTTCTTTACGGCAAAAAATGGCAAAAGCAGGATAATGCAGAGATTTGACCCGTGGAACTGCAAAAACACACTTCTATTTTTTGGGCCTACACCAGACTATTTTCAACAGATATATTTGTGTCTGAACAATCAGGAGACACTATTACTGTTTTTCTTTACGGCAAAAAATGGCAAAAGCATTATAATACAGAGATTTGACCAGTGGAACTGCAAAACCACAGTTCTATTTCTCGGGCCTACACCAGACTATTTCCAACAGATATATTTGTGTCTGAACAATCAGGAGACACTATTACTGTTTTTCTTCATGGCAAAAAATGGCAAAAGCAGAATAATACAGAGATTTGATCCGTGGAACTGCAAAACCACACTTTTTTTTTTCGGGCCTACACCAGACTATTTTCAACAGATATAATTGTGTCTGAACAATCAGGAGACACTATTACTGCTTTTCTTTACGGCAAAAAATGGCAAAAGCAGGATAATACAGAGATTTGACCCATGGAACTGCAAAACCACACTTCTATTTCTCGGGCGTACACCAGAATATTTTCAACAGATATATTTGTGTCTGAACAATCAGGAGACACTATTACTCTTTTTCTTTACGGCAAAAAATGGCAAAAGCAGGATAATGCAGAGATTTGACCCGTGGATCTGCAAAACCACACTTCTATTTCTCGGCCCTACACCAGACTTTTTTCAACAGATATATTTGTGTCTGAACAATCAGGAGACAATATTACTGGTTTTCTTTATGGTAAAAAATGGCAAAAGCAGGATATTACAGAGATTTGACCCGTGAAACTGCAAAACCACACTTCTATTTTTCCGGCCTACACCAGACTAGTTTCAACAGATATATTTGTGTCTGAACAATCAGGAGACACTATTGCTGTTTTTCTTTACGGCAAAAAAAGGCAAAAGCAGGATAATACAGAGATTTGACCCGTGGAACTGCAAAACCACACTTCTATTTCTCGGGCCTACACCAGACTATTTTGAACAAATATATTTGTGTCTGACCAATCAGGGAGACACTATTACTGTTTTTCTTCACGGCAAAAAATGGAAAAAGCAGAATAATACAGAGATTTCATCCGTGGAACTGCAAAACCACACTTTTTTTTTTCGGGCCTGCACCAGACTATTTTCAACAGATATATTTGTGTCTGTACAATCAGGAGACACTATTACTGTTTTTCTTTACGGCAAAAAATGGCAAAAGCAGGATAATACAGAGATTTGACCCATGGAACTGCAAAACCACACTTCTATTTCTCGGGCCTACACCAGACTATTTTCAACAGATATATTTGTGTCTGATCAATCAGGAGACACTATTACTGTTTTTCTTTACGGCAAAAAATGGCAAAAGCAGGATAATACAGAGATTTGACCCGTGGAACTGCAATACCACACTTCTATTTCTCGGGCCTACACCAGACTATTTTCAACAGATATATTTGTGTCTGAACAATCAGGAGACACTATTACTGTTTTTCTTTACGGCAAAAAATGGGAAAAGCAGGATAATACAGAGATTTGACCCGTGGAACTGCAAAACCACACTTCTATTTCTCGGCCCTGCACCAGACTATTTTCAACAGATATATTTGTGTCTGAACAATAAGGAGACAATATTACTATTTTTCTTTATGGAAAAAATGGCAAAAGCAGGTTATTACAGAGATTTGACCCATGAAACTGCAAAACCACACTTCTAATTCTAGGGCCTACGCCAGACTAGTTTCAACAGATATATTTGTGTCTGAACAATCAGGAGACACTATTACTGTTTTTCTTTGCGGAAAAAATGGCAAAAGCAGGATAATACAGAGATTTGACCTGTGTAACTGCAAAACCACACTTCTATTTCTCGGGCCTACGCCAGACTATTTTGAACAGATATATTTGTGTCTGACCAATCAGGGATACACTATTACTGTTTTTCTTTACGGCAAAAAATGACAAAAGCAGGATAATACAGAGATTTGACCCGTGGAACTGCAAAACCACACTTCTATTTCTCGGGCATACACCAGACTATTTTCAACAGATATATTTGTGTCTGAACCATCAGGAGACACTATTACTGTTTTTCTTTACGGCAAAACTTGGCAAAAGCAGGATAATACAGAGATTTGACCCGTGGAACTGCAAAACCACACTTCTATTTCTCGGGCCTACACCAGACTATTTTCAACAGATATATTTGTGTCTGATCAATCAGGAGACACTATTACTGTTTTTCTTTACGGCAAAAAATGGCAAGAGCAGGACAATACAGAGATTTGACTCGTGGAACTGCAAAACCACACTTCTATTTCTCGGGCCTACACCAGACTAGTTTCAACAGATATATTTGTATCTGAACAATCAGGAGACACTATTACTGTTTTTCTTCACGGCAAAAAATGGCAAAAGCAGGATAATACAGAGATTTGACCAGTGGAACTGCAAAACCACAGTTCTATTTCTCGGGCCTACACCAGACTATTTTCAACAGATATATTTGTGTCTGAACAATCAGGAGACACTATTACTGTTTTTCTTCCCGGCAAAAATGGCAAAAGCAGAATAATACAGAGATTTGATCCGTGGAACTGCAAAACCACACTTCTTTTTCTCGGGCATACACCAGACTATTTTCAACAGATATATTTGTGTCTGAACAATCAGGAGACAATATTACTGTTTTTCTTTACGGCAAAACTTGGCAAAAGCAGGATAATACAGAGATTTGACCAGTGGAACTGCAAAACCACACTTCTATTTCTCGGGCCTACACCAGACTATTTTCAACAGATATATTTGTGTCTGATCAATCAGGAGACACTATTACTGTTTTTCTTTACGGCAAAAAATGGCAAAAGCAGGATAATACAGAGATTTGACCCGTGGAACTGCAAAAACACACTTCTATTTCTTGGGCCTACACCAAACTATTTTCAACAGATATATTTGTGTCTGAACAATCAGGAGACACTATTACTGTTTTTCTTTACGGCAAAAAATGGCAAAAGCATTATAATACAGAGATTTGACCAGTGGAACTGCAAAACCACAGTTCTATTTCTCGGGCCTACACCAGACAATTTCCAACAGATATATTTGTGTCTGAACAATCAGGAGACACTATTACTGTTTTTCTTCACGGCAAAAATGGCAAAAGCAGAATAATACAGAGATTTGATCCGTGGAACTGCAAAACCACACTTTTTTTTTTCGGTCCTACACCAGACTATTTTCAACAGATATATTTGTGTCTGAACAATCAGGAGACACTATTACTGCTTTTCTTTACGGCAAAAAATGGCAAAAGCAGGATAATACAGAGATTTGACCCATGGAACTGCAAAACCACACTTCTATTTCTCGGGCGTACACCGGAATATTTTCAACAGATATATTTGTGTCTGAACAATCAGGAGACACTATTACTTTTTTTCTTTACGGCAAAAAATGGCAAAAGCAGGATACTGCAGAGATTTGACCCGTGGAACTGCAAAACCACACTTCTATTTCTCGGCCCTACACCAGACTATTTTCAACAGATATATTTGTGTCTGAACAATCAGGAGACAATATTACTGGTTTTCTCTATAGTAAAAAATGGCAAAAGCAGGATATTACAGAGATTTGACCCGTGAAACTGCAAAACCACACTTCTATTTTTCCGGCCTACACCAGACTAGTTTCAACAGATATATTTGTGTCTGAACAATCAGGAGACACTATTGCTGTTTTTCTTTACGGCAAAAAATGGCAAAAGTAGGATAATACAGAGATTTGACCCGTGGAACTGCAAAACCACACTTCTATTTCTCGGGCCTACACCAGACTATTTGTAAACAAATATATTTGTGTCTGACCAATCAGGGAGACACTATTACTGTTTTTCTTCACGGCAAAAAATGGAAAAAGCAGAATAATACAGAGATTTGATCCGTGGAACTGCAAAACCACACTTTTTTTTTTCGGGCCTGCACCAGACTATTTTCAACAGATATATTTGTGTCTGAACAATCAGGAAACACTATTACTGTTTTTCTTTACGGCAAAAAATGGCAAAAGCAGGATAATACAGAGATTTGACCCATGGAACTGCAAAACCACACTTCTATTTCTCGGGCCTACACCAGACTATTTTCAACAGATATATTTGTGTCTGATCAATCAGGAGACACTATTACTGTTTTTCTTTACGGCAAAAAATGGGAAAAGCAGGATAATACAGAGATTTGACCCGTGGAACTGCAAAACCACACTTCTATTTCTCGGCCCTGCACCAGACTATTTTCAACAGATATATTTGTGTCTGAACAATAAGGAGACAATATTACTGTTTTTCTTTATGGAAAAAATGGCAAAAGCAGGATATTACAGAGATTTGACCCATGAAACTGCAAAACCACACTTCTAATTCTCGGGCCTACGCCAGACTAGTTTCAACAGATATATTTGTGTCTGAACAATCAGGAGACACTATTACTGTTTTTCTTTACGGAAAAAATGGCAAAAGCAGGATAATACAGAGATTTGACCTGTGGAACTGCAAAACCACACTTCTATTTCTCGGGCCTACGCCAGACTATTTTGAACAGATATATTTGTGTCTGACCAATCAGGGATACACTATTACTGTATTTCTTTACGGCAAAAAATGGCAAAAGCAGGATAATACAGAGATTTGATCCGTGGAACTGCAAAACCACACTTTTTTTTTCGGCCCTACACCAGACTAGTTCAACAGATATATTTGTGTCTGAACAATCAGGAGACACTATTACTGTTTTTCTTTATGGCAAAAAATGGCAAAAGCAGGATAATACAGAGATCTGACCAGTGGAACTGCAAAACCACACTTCTATTTCTCGGGCCTACACCAGACTATTTTCAACAGATATATTTGTGTCTGAGCAATCAGGAGACACTATTACTGTTTTTCTACACGGCAAAAAATGGCAAAAGCAGGATAATGCAGAGATTTGACCAGTGGAACTGCAAAACCACACTTCTATTTCTCGGTCCTACACCACACTATTTTCAACAGATATATTTGTGTCTGAACAATCAGTAGACACTATTACTGTTTTTCTTCACGGCAAAACTTGGCAAAAGCAGGATAATACAGAGATTTGACCCATGGAACTGCAAAACCACACTTCTATTTCGCAGGCCTACACCAGACTATTTTCAACAGATATATTTGTGTCTGATCAATCAGGAGGCACTATGACTGTTTTTCTTTAAAGCAATAAATGGCAAAAGCAGGATAATACAGAGATTTGACCCGTGGAACTGCAAAACCACACTTCTATTTCTTGGCCCTACACCAGACTATTTTCAACAGATATATTTGTGTCTGAAAAATCAGGAGACAATATTACTGTTTTTCTTCATGGTAAAAAATGGCAAAAGCAGGATATTACAGAGATTTGACCCGTGAAACTGCAAAACCACACTTCTATTTCTTGGGCCTACACCACACTATTTTCAACAGATATATTTGTATCTGAACAATCAGGAGACACTATTACTGTTTTTCTTCATGGCAAAAAATGGCAAAAGCAGGATAATACAGAGATTTGACCCGTGGAACTGCAAAACCATACTTCTATTTCTCGGGCCTACACCAGACTATTTTGAACAAATATATTTGTGTCTGACCAATCAGGGAGACACTATTACTGTTTTTCTTCACGGCAAAAAATGGAAAAAGCAGAATAATACAGAGATTTGATCCGTGGAACTGCAAAACCACACTTTTTTTTTTCGGGCCTGCACCAGACTATTTTCAACAGATATATTTGTGTCTGAACAATCAGGAGACACTATTACTGTTTTTCTTTACGGCAAAAAATGGCAAAAGCAGGATAATACAGAGATTTGACCCATGGAACTGCAAAACCACACTTCTATTTCTCGGGCCTACACCAGACTAATTTCAACAGATATATTTGTGTCTGATCAATCAGGAGACACTATTACTGTTTTTCTTTACGGCAAAAAATGGCAAAAGCAGGATAATACAGAGATTTGACCCGTGGAACTGCAATACCACACTTCTATTTGTCGGGCCTACACCAGACTATTTTCAACAGATATATTTGTGTCTGAACAATCAGGAGACACTATTACTGTTTTTCTTTACGGCAAAAAATGGGAAAAGCAGGATAATACAGAGATTTGACCCGTGGAACTGCAAAACCACACTTCTATTTCTCGGCCCTGCACCAGACTATTTTCAACAGATATATTTGTGTCTGAACAATAAGGAGACAATATTACTATTTTTCTTTATGGAAAAAATGGCAAAAGCAGGTTATTACAGAGATTTGACCCATGAAACTGCAAAACCACACTTCTAATTCTAGGGCCTACGCCAGACTAGTTTCAACAGATATATTTGTGTCTGAACAATCAGGAGACACTATTACTGTTTTTCTTTACGGAAAAAATGGCAAAAGCAGGATAATACAGAGATTTGACCTGTGTAACTGCAAAACCACACTTCTATTTCTCGGGCCTACGCCAGACTATTTTCAACAGATATATTTGTGTCTGATCAATCAGGAGACACTATTACTGTTTTTCTTTACGGCAAAAAATGGCAAGAGCAGGACAATACAGAGATTTGACCTGTGTAACTGCAAAACCACACTTCTATTTCTCGGGCCTACGCCAGACTATTTTCAACAGATATATTTGTGTCTGATCAATCAGGAGACACTATTACTGTTTTTCTTTACGGCAAAAAATGGCAAGAGCAGGACAATACAGAGATTTGACTCGTGGAACTGCAAAACCACACTTCTATTTCTCGGGCCTACACCAGACTAGTTTCAACAGATATATTTGTATCTGAACAATCAGGAGACACTATTACTGTTTTTCTTCACGGCAAAAAATGGCAAAAGCAGGATAATACAGAGATTTGACCAGTGGAACTGCAAAACCACAGTTCTATTTCTCGGGCCTACACCAGACTATTTTCAACAGATATATTTTTGTCTGAACAATCAGGAGACACTATTACTGTTTTTCTTCCCGGCAAAAATGGCAAAAGCAGAATAATACAGAGATTTGATCCGTGGAACTGCAAAACCACACTTCTTTTTCTCGGGCATACACCAGACTATTTTCAACAGATATATTTGTGTCTGAACAATCAGGAGACAATATTACTGTTTTTCTTTACGGCAAAACTTGGCAAAAGCAGGATAATACAGAGATTTGACCAGTGGAACTGCAAAACCACACTTCTATTTCTCGGGCCTACACCAGACTATTTTCAACAGATATATTTGTGTCTGATCAATCAGGAGACACTATTACTGTTTTTCTTTACGGCAAAAAATGGCAAAAGCAGGATAATACAGAGATTTGACCCGTGGAACTGCAAAAACACACTTCTATTTCTTGGGCCTACACCAGACTATTTTCAACAGATATATTTGTGTCTGAACAATCAGGAGACACTATTACTGTTTTTCTTTACGGCAAAAAATGGCAAAAGCATTATAATACAGAGATTTGACCAGTGGAACTGCAAAACCACAGTTCTATTTCTCGGGCCTACACCAGACAATTTCCAACAGATATATTTGTGTCTGAACAATCAGGAGACACTATTACTGTTTTTCTTCACGGCAAAAATGGCAAAAGCAGAATAATACAGAGATGTGATCCGTGGAACTGCAAAACCACACTTTTTTTTTTCGGTCCTACACCAGACTATTTTCAACAGATATATTTGTGTCTGAACAATCAGGAGACACTATTACTGCTTTTCTTTACGGCAAAAAATGGCAAAAGCAGGATAATACAGAGATTTGACCCATGGAACTGCAAAACCACACTTCTATTTCTCGGGCGTACACCGGAATATTTTCAACAGATATATTTGTGTCTGAACAATCAGGAGACACTACTACTCTTTTTCTTTACGGCAAAAAATGGCAAAAGCAGGATACTGCAGAGATTTGACCCGTGGAACTGCAAAACCACACTTCTATTTCTCGGCCCTACACCAGACTATTTTCAACAGATATATTTGTGTCTGAACAATCAGGAGACAATATTACTGGTTTTCTCTATAGTAAAAAATGGCAAAAGCAGGATATTACAGAGATTTGACCCGTGAAACTGCAAAACCACACTTCTATTTTTCCGGCCTACACCAGACTAGTTTCAACAGATATATTTGTGTCTGAACAATCAGGAGACACTATTGCTGTTTTTCTTTACGGCAAAAAATGGAAAAAGTAGGATAATACAGAGATTTGACCCGTGGAACTGCAAAACCACACTTCTATTTCTCGGGCCTACACCAGACTATTTTGAACAAATATATTTGTGTCTGACCAATCAGGGAGACACTATTACTGTTTTTCTTCACGGCAAAAAATGGAAACAGCAGAATAATACAGAGATTTGATCCGTGGAACTGCAAAACCACACTTTTTTTTTTCGGGCCTACACCAGACTATTTTCAACAGATATATTTGTGTCTGAACAATCAGGAAACACTATTACTGTTTTTCTTTACGGCAAAAAATGGCAAAAGCAGGATAATACAGAGATTTGACCCATGGAACTGCAAAACCACACTTCTATTTCTCGGGCCTACACCAGACTATTTTCAACAGATATATTTGTGTCTGATCAATCAGGAGACACTATTACTGTTTTTCTTTACGGCAAAAAATGGTAAAAGCAGGAGAATACAGAGATTTGACCCGTGGAACTGCAAAACCACACTTCTATTTCTCGGCCCTGCACCAGACTATTTTCAACAGATATATTTGTGTCTGAACAATAAGGAGACAATATTACTGTTTTTCTTTATGGAAAAAATGGCAAAAGCAGGATATTACAGAGATTTGACCCATGAAACTGCAAAACCACACTTCTAATTCTCGGGCCTACGCCAGACTAGTTTCAACAGATATATTTGTGTCTGAACAATCAGGAGACACTATTACTGTTTTTCTTTACGGAAAAAATGGCAAAAGCAGGATAATACAGAGATTTGACCTGTGGAACTGCAAAACCACACTTCTATTTCTCGGGCCTACGCCAGACTATTTTGAACAGATATATTTGTGTCTGACCAATCAGGGATACACTATTACTGTATTTCTTTACGGCAAAAAATGGCAAAAGCAGGATAATACAGAGATTTGATCCGTGGAACTGCAAAACCACACTTTTTTTTTCGGCCCTACACCAGACTAGTTCAACAGATATATTTGTGTATGAACAATCAGGAGACACTATTACTGTTTTTCTTTATGGCAAAAAATGGCAAAAGCAGGATAATACAGAGATCTGACCAGTGGAACTGCAAAACCACACTTCTATTTCTCGGGCCTACACCAGACTATTTTCAACAGATATATTTGTGTCTGAGCAATCAGGAGACACTATTACTGTTTTTCTACACGGCAAAAAATGGCAAAAGCAGGATAATGCAGAGATTTGACCAGTGGAACTGCAAAACCACACTTCTATTTCTCGGTCCTACACCACACTATTTTCAACAGATATATTTGTGTCTGAACAATCAGGAGACACTATTACTGTTTATCTTCGCGGCAAAAAATGGCAAAAGCAGAATAATACAGAGATTTGACCCGTGGAACGGCAAAACCACACTTCTATTTCTCGGGCCTACACCAGACTATTTTCAACAGATATATTTGTGTCTGAACAATCAGGAGACACGATTACTGTTTTTCTTTACGGCAAAAAATGGCAAAAGCAGGATAATACTGAGATTTGAACCATGGAACAACAAAACCACACTTCTATTTCTTGGGCCTACACCTGACTATTTTCAACAGATATATTTGTGTCTGAACAATCAGTAGACACTATTACTGTTTTTCTTCACGGCAAAACTTGGCAAAAGCAGGATAATACAGAGATTTGACCCATGGAACTGCAAAACCACACTTCTATTTCGCAGGCCTACACCAGACTATTTTCAACAGATATATTTGTGTCTGATCAATCAGGAGACACTATTACTGTTTTTCTTTAAAGCAATAAATGGCAAAAGCAGGATAATACAGAGATTTGACCCGTGGAACTGCAAAACCACACTTCTATTTCTTGGCCCTACACCAGACTATTTTCAACAGATATATTTGTGTCTGAAAAATCAGGAGACAATATTACTGTTTTTCTTCATGGTAAAAAATGGCAAAAGCAGGATATTACAGAGATTTGACCCGTGAAACTGCAAAACCACACTTCTATTTCTTGGGCCTACACCAGACTATTTTCAACAGATATATTTGTGTCTGAACAATCAGGAGACACTATTACTGTTTTTCTTCATGGCAAAAAATGGCAAAAGCAGGATAATACAGAGATTTGACCCGTGGAACTGCAAAACCATACTTCTATTTCTCGGGCCTACACCAGACTATTTTGAACAAATATATTTGTGTCTGACCAATCAGGGAGACACTATTACTGTTTTTCTTCAGGGCAAAAAATGGCAAAAGCAGAATAATACAGAGATTTGATCCGTGGAACTGCAAAACCACACTTTTTTTTTTTCGGGCCTACACCAGACTATTTTCAACAGATATATTTGTGTCTGAACAATCAGGAGACACTATTACTGTTTTTCTTTACGGCAAAAAATGGCAAAAGCATGATAATACAGAGATTTGACCCATGGAATTGCAAAACCACACTTCTATTTCTCGGGCCTACACCAGACTATTTTCAACAGATATATTTGTGTCTGATCAATCAGGAGACACTATTACTGTTTTTCTTTACGGCAAAAAATGGCAAAAGCAGGATAATACAGAGATTTGACCCGTGGAACTGCAAAACCACACTTCTATTTCTCGGCCCTGCACCAGACTATTTTCAACAGATATATTTGTGTCTGAACAATAAGGAGACAATATTACTATTTTTCTTTATGGAAAAAATGGCAAAAGCAGGTTATTACAGAGATTTGACCCATGAAACTGCAAAACCACACTTCTAATTCTAGGGCCTACGCCAGACTAGTTTCAACAGATATATTTGTGTCTGAACAATCAGGAGACACTATTACTGTTTTTCTTTACGGAAAAAATGGCAAAAGCAGGATAATACAGAGATTTGACCTGTGTAACTGCAAAACCACACTTCTATTTCTCGGGCCTACGCCAGACTATTTTGAACAGATATATTTGTGTCTGACCAATCAGGGATACACTATTACTGTTTTTCTTTACGGCAAAAAATGGCAAAAGCAGGATAATACAGAGATTTGACCCGTGGAACTGCAAAACCACACTTCTATTTCTCGGGCATACACCAGACTATTTTCAACAGATATATTTGTGTCTGAACCATCAGGAGACACTATTACTGTTTTTCTTTACGGCAAAACTTGGCAAAAGCAGGATAATACAGAGATTTGACCCGTGGAACTGCAAAACCACACTTCTATTTCTCGGGCCTACACCAGACTATTTTCAACAGATATATTTGTGTCTGATCAATCAGGAGACACTATTACTGTTTTTCTTTACGGCAAAAAATGGCAAGAGCAGGACAATACAGAGATTTGACTCGTGGAACTGCAAAACCACACTTCTATTTCTCGGGCCTACACCAGACTAGTTTCAACAGATATATTTGTATCTGAACAATCAGGAGACACTATTACTGTTTTTCTTCACGGCAAAAAATGGCAAAAGCAGGATAATACAGAGATTTGACCAGTGGAACTGCAAAACCACAGTTCTATTTCTCGGGCCTACACCAGACTATTTTCAACAGATATATTTGTGTCTGAACAATCAGGAGACACTATTACTGTTTTTCTTCCCGGCAAAAATGGCAAAAGCAGAATAATACAGAGATTTGATCCGTGGAACTGCAAAACCACACTTCTTTTTCTCGGGCATACACCAGACTATTTTCAACAGATATATTTGTGTCTGAACAATCAGGAGACAATATTACTGTTTTTCTTTACGGCAAAACTTGGCAAAAGCAGGATAATACAGAGATTTGACCAGTGGAACTGCAAAACCACACTTCTATTTCTCGGGCCTACACCAGACTATTTTCAACAGATATATTTGTGTCTGATCAATCAGGAGACACTATTACTGTTTTTCTTTACGGCAAAAAATGGCAAAAGCAGGATAATACAGAGATTTGACCCGTGGAACTGCAAAAACACACTTCTATTTCTTGGGCCTACACCAGACTATTTTCAACAGATATATTTGTGTCTGAACAATCAGGAGACACTATTACTGTTTTTCTTTACGGCAAAAAATGGCAAAAGCATTATAATACAGAGATTTGACCAGTGGAACTGCAAAACCACAGTTCTATTTCTCGGGCCTACACCAGACAATTTCCAACAGATATATTTGTGTCTGAACAATCAGGAGACACTATTACTGTTTTTCTTCACGGCAAAAATGGCAAAAGCAGAATAATACAGAGATTTGATCCGTGGAACTGCAAAACCACACTTTTTTTTTTCGGTCCTACACCAGACTATTTTCAACAGATATATTTGTGTCTGAACAATCAGGAGACACTATTACTGCTTTTCTTTACGGCAAAAAATGGCAAAAGCAGGATAATACAGAGATTTGACCCATGGAACTGCAAAACCACACTTCTATTTCTCGGGCGTACACCGGAATATTTTCAACAGATATATTTGGTCTGAACAATCAGGAGACACTATTACTCTTTTTCTTTACGGCAAAAAATGGCAAAAGTAGGATAATACAGAGATTTGACCCGTGGAACTGCAAAACCACACTTCTATTTCTCGGGCCTACACCAGACTATTTTGAACAAATATATTTGTGTCTGACCAATCAGGGAGACACTATTACTGTTTTTCTTCACGGCAAAAAATGGAAACAGCAGAATAATACAGAGATTTGATCCGTGGAACTGCAAAACCACACTTTTTTTTTTCGGGCCTACACCAGACTATTTTCAACAGATATATTTGTGTCTGAACAATCAGGAAACACTATTACTGTTTTTCTTTACGGCAAAAAATGGCAAAAGCAGGATAATACAGAGATTTGACCCATGGAACTGCAAAACCACACTTCTATTTCTCGGGCCTACACCAGACTATTTTCAACAGATATATTTGTGTCTGATCAATCAGGAGACACTATTACTGTTTTTCTTTACGGCAAAAAATGGGAAAAGCAGGAGAATACAGAGATTTGACCCGTGGAACTGCAAAACCACACTTCTATTTCTCGGCCCTGCACCAGACTATTTTCAACAGATATATTTGTGTCTGAACAATAAGGAGACAATATTACTGTTTTTCTTTATGGAAAAAATGGCAAAAGCAGGATATTACAGAGATTTGACCCATGAAACTGCAAAACCACACTTCTAATTCTCGGGCCTACGCCAGACTAGTTTCAACAGATATATTTGTGTCTGAACAATCAGGAGACACTATTACTGTTTTTCTTTACGGAAAAAATGGCAAAAGCAGGATAATACAGAGATTTGACCTGTGGAACTGCAAAACCACACTTCTATTTCTCGGGCCTACGCCAGACTATTTTGAACAGATATATTTGTGTCTGACCAATCAGGGATACACTATTACTGTATTTCTTTACGGCAAAAAATGGCAAAAGCAGGATAATACAGAGATTTGATCCGTGGAACTGCAAAACCACACTTTTTTTTTCGGCCCTACACCAGACTAGTTCAACAGATATATTTGTGTATGAACAATCAGGAGACACTATTACTGTTTTTCTTTATGGCAAAAAATGGCAAAAGCAGGATAATACAGAGATCTGACCAGTGGAACTGCAAAACCACACTTCTATTTCTCGGGCCTACACCAGACTATTTTCAACAGATATATTTGTGTCTGAGCAATCAGGAGACACTATTACTGTTTTTCTACACGGCAAAAAATGGCAAAAGCAGGATAATGCAGAGATTTGACCAGTGGAACTGCAAAACCACACTTCTATTTCTCGGTCCTACACCACACTATTTTCAACAGATATATTTGTGTCTGAACAATCAGGAGACACTATTACTGTTTATCTTCACGGCAAAAAATGGCAAAAGCAGGATAATACTGAGATTTGAACCATGGAACAACAAAACCACACTTCTATTTCTTGGGCCTACACCTGACTATTTTCAACAGATATATTTGTGTCTGAACAATCAGTAGACACTATTACTGTTTTTCTTCACGGCAAAACTTGCAAAAGCAGGATAATACAGAGATTTGACCCATGGAACTGCAAAACCACACTTCTATTTCGCAGGCCTACACCAGACTATTTTCAACAGATATATTTGTGTCTGATCAATCAGGAGACACTATTACTGTTTTTCTTTAAAGCAATAAATGGCAAAAGCAGGATAATACAGAGATTTGACCCGTGGAACTGCAAAACCACACTTCTATTTCTTGGCCCTACACCAGACTATTTTCAACAGATATATTTGTGTCTGAAAAATCAGGAGACAATATTACTGTTTTTCTTCATGGTAAAAAATGGCAAAAGCAGGATATTACAGAGATTTGACCCGTGAAACTGCAAAACCACACTTCTATTTCTTGGGCCTACACCAGACTATTTTCAACAGATATATTTGTGTCTGAACAATCAGGAGACACTATTACTGTTTTTCTTCATGGCAAAAAATGGCAAAAGCAGGATAATACAGAGATTTGACCCGTGGAACTGCAAAACCATACTTCTATTTCTCGGGCCTACACCAGACTATTTTGAACAAATATATTTGTGTCTGACCAATCAGGGAGACACTATTACTGTTTTTCTTCAGGGCAAAAAATGGCAAAAGCAGAATAATACAGAGATTTGATCCGTGGAACTGCAAAACCACACTTTTTTTTTTTCGGGCCTACACCAGACTATTTTCAACAGATATATTTGTGTCTGAACAATCAGGAGACACTATTACTGTTTTTCTTTACGGCAAAAAATGGCAAAAGCATGATAATACAGAGATTTGACCCATGGAATTGCAAAACCACACTTCTATTTCTCGGGCCTACACCAGACTATTTTCAACAGATATATTTGTGTCTGATCAATCAGGAGACACTATTACTGTTTTTCTTTACGGCAAAAAATGGCAAAAGCAGGATAATACAGAGATTTGACCCGTGGAACTGCAAAACCACACTTCTATTTCTCGGCCCTGCACCAGACTATTTTCAACAGATATATTTGTGTCTGAACAATAAGGAGACAATATTACTATTTTTCTTTATGGAAAAAATGGCAAAAGCAGGTTATTACAGAGATTTGACCCATGAAACTGCAAAACCACACTTCTAATTCTAGGGCCTACGCCAGACTAGTTTCAACAGATATATTTGTGTCTGAACAATCAGGAGACACTATTACTGTTTTTCTTTACGGAAAAAATGGCAAAAGCAGGATAATACAGAGATTTGACCTGTGTAACTGCAAAACCACACTTCTATTTCTCGGGCCTACGCCAGACTATTTTGAACAGATATATTTGTGTCTGACCAATCAGGGATACACTATTACTGTTTTTCTTTACGGCAAAAAATGGCAAAAGCAGGATAATACAGAGATTTGACCCGTGGAACTGCAAAACCACACTTCTATTTCTCGGGCATACACCAGACTATTTTCAACAGATATATTTGTGTCTGAACCATCAGGAGACACTATTACTGTTTTTCTTTACGGCAAAACTTGGCAAAAGCAGGATAATACAGAGATTTGACCCGTGGAACTGCAAAACCACACTTCTATTTCTCGGGCCTACACCAGACTATTTTCAACAGATATATTTGTGTCTGATCAATCAGGAGACACTATTACTGTTTTTCTTTACGGCAAAAAATGGCAAGAGCAGGACAATACAGAGATTTGACTCGTGGAACTGCAAAACCACACTTCTATTTCTCGGGCCTACACCAGACTAGTTTCAACAGATATATTTGTATCTGAACAGTCAGGAGACACTATTACTGTTTTTCTTCACGGCAAAAAATGGCAAAAGCAGGATAATACAGAGATTTGACCAGTGGAACTGCAAAACCACAGTTCTATTTCTGGGGCCTACACCAGACTATTTTCAACAGATATATTTGTGTCTGAACAATCAGGAGACACTATTACTGTTTTTCTTCCCGGCAAAAATGGCAAAAGCAGAATAATACAGAGATTTGATCCGTGGAACTGCAAAACCACACTTCTTTTTCTCGGGCATACACCAGACTATTTTCAACAGATATATTTGTGTCTGAACAATCAGGAGACAATATTACTGTTTTTCTTTACGGCAAAACTTGGCAAAAGCAGGATAATACAGAGATTTGACCAGTGGAACTGCAAAACCACACTTCTATTTCTCGGGCCTACACCAGACTATTTTCAACAGATATATTTGTGTCTGATCAATCAGGAGACACTATTACTGTTTTTCTTTACGGCAAAAAATGGCAAAAGCAGGATAATACAGAGATTTGACCCGTGGAACTGCAAAAACACACTTCTATTTCTTGGGCCTACACCAGACAATTTCCAACAGATATATTTGTGTCTGAACAATCAGGAGACACTATTACTGTTTTTCTTCACGGCAAAAATGGCAAAAGCAGAATAATACAGAGATTTGATCCGTGGAACTGCAAAACCACACTTTTTTTTTTCGGTCCTACACCAGACTATTTTCAACAGATATATTTGTGTCTGAACAATCAGGAGACACTATTACTGCTTTTCTTTACGGCAAAAAATGGCAAAAGCAGGATAATACAGAGATTTGACCCATGGAACTGCAAAACCACACTTCTATTTCTCGGGCGTACACCGGAATATTTTCAACAGATATATTTGGTCTGAACAATCAGGAGACACTATTACTCTTTTTCTTTACGGCAAAAAATGGCAAAAGCAGGATACTGCAGAGATTTGACCCGTGGAACTGCAAAACCACACTTCTATTTCTCGGCCCTACACCAGACTATTTTCAACAGATATATTTGTGTCTGAACAATCAGGAGACAATATTACTGGTTTTCTCTATAGTAAAAAATGGCAAAAGCAGGATATTACAGAGATTTGACCCGTGAAACTGCAAAACCACACTTCTATTTTTCCGGCCTACACCAGACTAGTTTCAACAGATATATTTGTGTCTGAACAATCAGGAGACACTATTGCTGTTTTTCTTTACGGCAAAAAATGGCAAAAGTAGGATAATACAGAGATTTGACCCGTGGAACTGCAAAACCACACTTCTATTTCTCAGGCCTACACCAGACTATTTTGAACAAATATATTTGTGTCTGACCAATCAGGGAGACACTATTACTGTTTTTCTTCACGGCAAAAAATGGAAAAAGCAGAATAATACAGAGATTTGATCCGTGGAACTGCAAAACCACACTTTTTTTTTTCGGCCTGCACCAGACTATTTTCAACAGATATATTTGTGTCTGAACAATCAGGAAACACTATTACTGTTTTTCTTTACGGCAAAAAATGGCAAAAGCAGGATAATACAGAGATTTGACCCATGGAACTGCAAAACCACACTTCTATTTCTCGGGCCTACACCAGACTATTTTCAACAGATATATTTGTGTCTGATCAATCAGGAGACACTATTACTGTTTTTCTTTACGGCAAAAAATGGGAAAAGCAGGATAATACAGAGATTTGACCGGTGGAACTGCAAAACCACACTTCTATTTCTCGGCCCTGCACCAGACTATTTTCAACAGATATATTTGTGTCTGAACAATAAGGAGACAATATTACTGTTTTTCTTTATGGAAAAAATGGCAAAAGCAGGATATTACAGAGATTTGACCCATGAAACTGCAAAACCACACTTCTAATTCTCGGGCCTACGCCAGACTAGTTTCAACAGATATATTTGTGTCTGAACAATCAGGAGACACTATTACTGTTTTTCTTTACGGAAAAAATGGCAAAAGCAGGATAATACAGAGATTTGACCTGTGGAACTGCAAAACCACACTTCTATTTCTCGGGCCTACGCCAGACTATTTTGAACAGATATATTTGTGTCTGACCAATCAGGGATACACTATTACTGTATTTCTTTACGGCAAAAAATGGCAAAAGCAGGATAATACAGAGATTTGATCCGTGGAACTGCAAAACCACACTTTTTTTTTCGGCCCTACACCAGACTAGTTCAACAGATATATTTGTGTCTGAACAATCAGGAGACACTATTACTGTTTTTCTTTATGGCAAAAAATGGCAAAAGCAGGATAATACAGAGATCTGACCAGTGGAACTGCAAAACCACACTTCTATTTCTCGGGCCTACACCAGACTATTTTCAACAGATATATTTGTGTCTGAGCAATCAGGAGACACTATTACTGTTTTTCTACACGGCAAAAAATGGCAAAAGCAGGATAATGCAGAGATTTGACCAGTGGAACTGCAAAACCACACTTCTATTTCTCGGTCCTACACCACACTATTTTCAACAGATATATTTGTGTCTGAACAATCAGGAGACACTATTACTGTTTATCTTCACGGCAAAAAATGGCAAAAGCAGAATAATACAGAGATTTGACCCGTGGAACGGCAAAACCACACTTCTATTTCTCGGGCCTACACCAGACTATTTTCAACAGATATATTTGTGTCTGAACAATCAGGAGACACGATTACTGTTTTTCTTTACGGCAAAAAATGGCAAAAGCAGGATAATACTGAGATTTGAACCATGGAACAACAAAACCACACTTCTATTTCTTGGGCCTACACCTGACTATTTTCAACAGATATATTTGTGTCTGAACAATCAGTAGACACTATTACTGTTTTTCTTCACGGCAAAACTTGGCAAAAGCAGGATAATACAGAGATTTGACCCATGGAACTGCAAAACCACACTTCTATTTCGCAGGCCTACACCAGACTATTTTCAACAGATATATTTGTGTCTGATCAATCAGGAGACACTATTACTGTTTTTCTTTAAAGCAATAAATGGCAAAAGCAGGATAATACAGAGATTTGACCCGTGGAACTGCAAAACCACACTTCTATTTCTTGGCCCTACACCAGACTATTTTCAACAGATATATTTGTGTCTGAAAAATCAGGAGACAATATTACTGTTTTTCTTCATGGTAAAAAATGGCAAAAGCAGGATATTACAGAGATTTGACCCGTGAAACTGCAAAACCACACTTCTATTTCTTGGGCCTACACCAGACTATTTTCAACAGATATATTTGTGTCTGAACAATCAGGAGACACTATTACTGTTTTTCTTCATGGCAAAAAATGGCAAAAGCAGGATAATACAGAGATTTGACCCGTGGAACTGCAAAACCATACTTCTATTTCTCGGGCCTACACCAGACTATTTTGAACAAATATATTTGTGTCTGACCAATCAGGGAGACACTATTACTGTTTTTCTTCATGGCAAAAAATGGCAAAAGCAGAATAATACAGAGATTTGATCCGTGGAACTGCAAAACCACACTTTTTTTTTTTCGGGCCTACACCAGACTATTTTCAACAGATATATTTGTGTCTGAACAATCAGGAGACACTATTACTGTTTTTCTTTACGGCAAAAAATGGCAAAAGCATGATAATACAGAGATTTGACCCATGGAATTGCAAAACCACACTTCTATTTCTCGGGCCTACACCAGACTATTTTCAACAGATATATTTGTGTCTGATCAATCAGGAGACACTATTACTGTTTTTCTTTACGGCAAAAAATGGCAAAAGCAGGATAATACAGAGATTTGACCCGTGGAACTGCAAAACCACACTTCTATTTCTCGGGCCTACACCAGACTATTTTCAACAGATATATTTGTGTCTCAACAATCAGGAGACACTATTACTGTTTTTCTTTACGGCAAAAAATGGCAAAAGCAGGATAATACAGAGATCGGACCAGTGGAACTGCAAAACCACAGTTCTATTTCTCGGGCCTACACCAGACTATTTTCAACAGATATATTTGTGTCTGAGCAATCAGGAGACTCTATTACTGTTTTTCTTTACGGCAAAAAATGGCAAAAGCAGGATAATACAGAGATTTGACCCTTGGAACTGCAAAACCACACTTCTATTTCTCGGGCCTACACCAGACTATTTTCAACAGATATATTTGTGTCTGAACAATCAGGAGACATGATTACTGTTTTTCTTTACGGCAAAAAATGGCAAAAGCAGGATAATACTGAGATTTGACCCATGGAACAACAAAACCACACTTCTATTTCTCGGGCCTACACCCGACTATTTTCAACAGATATATTTGTGTCTGAACAATCAGGAGACACTATTACTGTTTTTCTTCACGGCAAAATATGGCAAAAGCAGGATAATACAGAGATTTTACCCGTGGAACTGCAAAAACACGCTTCTATTTTTCGGACCTACACCAGACTATTTTCAACAGATATATTTGTGTCTGAACAATCAGGAGACACTATTACTGTTTTTATTTACGGCAAAAAATGGAGAAAGCAGGATAATACAGAGATTTGACCCGTGGAACTGCAAAACCACACTTCTATTTCTCGGGCCTACACCAGGCTATTTTCATCAGATATATTTGTGTCTGATCAATCAGGAGACACTATTACTGTTTTTCTTTACGGCAAAAAATTGCAAAAGCAGGATAATACAGAGATTTGACCTGTGGAACTGCAAAACCACACTTCTATTTCTCGGTCCTACGCCACACTATTTTCAAAAGATATATTTGTGTCTGAACAATCAGGAGACACTATTACTGTTTTTCTTCACGGTAAAAAATGGCAAAAGCAGAATAATACAGAGATTTGATCCGTGGAACTGCAAAACCACACTTTTTTTTTTCGTGCCTACACCAGACTATTTTCAACAGATATATTTGTGTCTGATCAATCAGGAGACACTATTACTGTTTTTCTTTACGGCAAAAAATTGCAAAAGCAGGATAATACAGAGATTTGACCTGTGGAACTGCAAAACCACACTTCTATTTCTCGGTCCTACGCCACACTATTTTCAAAAGATATATTTGTGTCTGAACAATCAGGAGACACTATTACTGTTTTTCATTACGGCAAAAAATGGCAAAAGCAGGATAATACAGAGATTTGACCCGTGGAACTACAAAAGCACACTTCTATTTCTCGGGCCTACACCAGACTATTTTCAACAGATATATTTGTGTCTGATCAATCAGGAGACACTATTACTGTTTTTCTTTATGGCAAAAAATGGCAAAAGCAGGATAATACAGAGATTTGACCCGTGGAACTGCAAAACCACACTTCTATTTCTCAGGACTATACCAGACTATTTTCAACAGATATATTTGTGTCTGAACAATCAGGAGACACTATTACTGTTTTTCTTTATGGCAAAAAATGGCAAAAGCAGAATAATACAGAGATTTGACCCATGGAACTGCAAAACCACAGTTCTATTTCTTGGGCCTACACCAGACTATTTCAACAGATATATTTGTGTCTGAACAATCAGGAGACACTATTACTGTTTTTCTTTACGGCAAAAAATGGCAAAAGCAGGATAACACAGAGATTTCACCCGTGGAACTGCAAAACCACACTTCTATTTCTCTGTCCTACACCACACTATTTTTAACAGATATATTTGTGTCTGAACAATCAGGAGACACTATTACTGTTTTTCTTCACAGCAAAAAATGGCAAAAGCAGAATAATACAGAGATTTGACCCGTGGAACGGCAAAACCACACTTCTATTTCTCGGGCATACACCAGACTATTTTCAACAGATATATTTGTGTCTGAACAATCAGGAGACACTATTACTGTTTTTCTTCATGGCAAAATATGGCCAACGCAGGATAATACAGAGATTTGACCCGTGGAACTGCAAAAACACACTTCTATTTCTCGGGCCTACACCATACTATTTTCAACAGATATATTTGTGTCTGATCAATCAGGAGTTGAGATGAGCGTTGTTCGACTAGAACTGTTCGCCAATCTCAAATTCGAGCTGTTTTGGGCGGTGTTCGAGTTGTTCGACGAACCCGAACGATTTGCAAAAAATTCGGCTGTTCGAGGTTATGTTCGATAACTGTTCGTGCACCAAAAGCGTGTCCTGCATGTCTGGCGCTATTTAGAGCACCAATCATGCAGGGATTGTCTGCCACTCACTGTAATGCCACAGCCATGGTGGTTGTGGCATTACAGTGATTGCCCAAATCGATGGGAACAGTGCCAACAGTGAAACATGAAAAGCCGGCAATTCAGCAGCGGCATACACCTGTACCCGACAATTTAGAACCGAAAGAATAGAGCTTCACACATAGATTAGATAGATATAAACATGTCAGCGACATATATACGAAGTACAGTGAAAGTGCTGCTTACCGTACTTGTCATTTAGCGTAAAGGATTTATCAAAAAAAATAATAGTGTTTTCATGCACCGTCTCTTTAAAAAAGCCGGCCGGCAATTCAGCAGCGGTACCCGACAATTTATAACAGACAGAATAGAGCTTCACACATAGATTAGATAGATAGAAACATGTCAGTCACATATATATGAAGTACAGTGATAGTGTTGGTTACTGTACTTGTCATTTAGTATTAAAATAAAGGATTTATTATTAAAAAAATTGGCGTGGGGTTCCCCTTAATTTTAGGCTCTAGCGGAGGTTAAGCAGACGGCTGGGGCAGATGTTTGAAGCCTGGGAAGGGGGTAATACCCACGGAGCTTCCCAGGCTACTAATATCAGCCCCCAGCTGAATACATAGCCTTTACTAGCTATTAAAATGGGGGACACCCCAAAAAAAATGACGTGGGGTCCCCCCTAATTTAATAGCTAGCAAAGGCTAGGCAGACAGCTGGGGGCTGATATTAATAGCCCAGGAAGGGAGCCATGAATATTGGCCCCCTCCCAGGCTAGAAACACCAGCCGTCAGCCACCCCAGAAATGGCGCATTCATAGGATGCGCCAATTCTGGCACTTAGCCTCACTCTTCCACGCTGCCCTGGTGCGGTGGCAGGGGGTAATAGGGTTGGGGTTGATGTCAGCTTATAATGCCAGCTGACATCAAGCCCAGGTTAGTAATGGAGAGGCGTCTATAAGACACCCCCATTACTAACCCCATAGTCAAAGTTAAAAAAAGCACAAACACCCAGAATAAAGTCCTTTAATTGAAATAAAGACACAATCCTTTATTGTTCTAAATTAAACCATACTTACCGTCACGCCCATTCCAGCTGAAGCCAACGATCTCCTGCAATAAAAGAAAAATAATAAAGCAACCTCATCCTTACCTTTCCATGGTTCCCACGACAGCTTCAGCTCTGCTACATCGAGATGACAGGCTGGACCGCAGCAGAACGCTGCCATCCAGCCTCTCATCCCGCAGACACTGAGAAGCGCAGGCTTGCTTGCGCTGCTCAGCGTCTCTCTGTGACGACATCCAGATGAGCCGAGTTCATGTCCAATGAACTCGGCTCACCTCATGCACGTCACTGACAGCGTGGGAAAATTCTCACGCTGAAGCAGTGAGTGCAGGAGAATTCTCCCACGCTGTCAGTGACGTGCATAAGGTGAGCTCATGTCCAATGAACTCAGCTCACCTCCTGCACGTCACTGACAGCGTGGGAGAATTCTCCTGCACTCAGCGCTTCAGTGTGAGAATTCTCCCACGCTGAAGCGCTGAGTGCAGGAGAATTTTCCCACGCTGTCAGTGACGTGCATGAGGTGAGCCGAGTTCATTGGACATTAACTCGGCTCATCTGGATGCCCTCACAGAGAGACACTGTGGAGCGCAAGCAAGCCTGCGCTTCTCAGTGTCTGCGGGATGAGAGGCTGGATGGCAGCGTTCTGCTGCGGTCCAGCCTGTCATCTCGATGTAGCAGAGCTGAAGCTGTCATGGGAACCATGGAAAGGTAAGGATGATGTTGCTTTATTATTTTTCTTTTATTTCAGGAGATCGTTGGCTTCAGCTGGAATGGGCGTGATGGTAAGTATGGTTTAATTTAGAACAATAAAGAATTGTGTGTTTATTTCAATTAAAGGACTTTTTTCTGGGTGTTGTGTTTTTTTTAAATACTTTACTAGAAATTCATGGTGGTCATGTCTAATATTGGCGTGACCCCATGAATTTCGGGCTTAGGGCCAGCTGATAATGCCAAGCTGGCCCTAACCCCTTTATTACCCAGTGAGCCACCGCATCAGGGCCCTGGATGAGTTGGGTACAGCGCCAGAAGATGGCGCTTCTATGAACGCGCCATTTTCCGGGGTGGCTGCGGACTGCAATTTGCAGCGGGGGTGGCCCAGAAAGCTTGGGCCTCCCTGCGCTGCGGATTCCAGCCCCCAGCTGCCTAGTTGTACCTGGCTGGACACAAAAACAGGGCGAAGCCCCACGTCAATTTTCTTTAAATTATTTCATGAAATAATTAAGAAAAAAAGGGCTTCCCTATATTGTTGTGTCCGGCCAGGTACAATTAGGCAGCTGGTGGTTGGGGGCAGCCCGTTCCTGCCTGCTGTACCTGGCTGGACACAAATATAGTGCGAAGCCCCACGTCAATTTTTTTTAAATTATTTCATGAATTTCCTGAAATAATTTAAAAAAATTGAAGTGGGGCTTCGCACTATATTTGTGTCCAGCCAGGTACAGCAGGCAGGAACGGGCTGCCCCCATCCACCAGCTGCCTATTTGTACCTGGCCGGACACAACAATATAGGGAAGCCCTTTTTTTCTTAATTATTTCATGAATTTCATGAAATAATTAAAAAAAATTGAAGTGGGGCTTCGCACTATATTTGTGTCCAGCCAGGTACAGCAGGCAGGAACGGGCTGCCCCCAACCACCAGCTGCCTATTTGTACCTGGCCGGACACAACAATATAGGGAAGGCCTTTTTTTCTTAATTATTTCATGAATTTCATGAAATAATTAAAAAAAAAGTACGTGGGGCTTCGCCCTATTTTTGTGTCCAGCCAGGTACAACTAGGCAGCTGGGGGCTGGAATCTGCAGCGCAGGGAGGCCCAAGCTTTCTGGGCCCCCCCCCGCTACAAATTGCAGTCCGCAGCCACCCCGGAAAATGGCGCGTTCATAGAAGCGCCATCTTCTGGCGCTGTACCCAACTCATCCAGGGCCCTGGTGCGGTGGCTCACTGGGTAATAAAGGGGTTAGGGCCAGCTTGGTATTATCAGCTGGCCCCAAGCCCAAAATTCATGGGGTCACGCCAGTATTAGACATGACCGCCATGAATTTCTAGTAAAGTATTTAAAAAAAACACAACACCCAGAATAAAGTCCTTTAATTGAAATAAAGACACAATTCTTTATTGTTCTAAATTAAACCATACTTACCATCACACCCATTCCAGCTGAAGCCAACGATCTCCTGCAATAAAAGAAAAATAATAAACCAACCTCATCCTTACCTTTCCATGGTTCCCACGACAGCTTCAGCTCTGCTACATCGAGATGACTGGCTGGACCGCAGCAGAACGCTGCCATCCAGTCTGTCATCCCGCAGACACTGAGAAGCGCAGGCATGCTTGCGCTCCTCACTGTCTCGCTGTGACGGCATCCAGATGAGCCGAGGTCATGTCCAATGAACTCGGCTCACCTCATGCACGTCACTGACAGCGTGGGAAAATTCTCACGCTGAAGTGCTGAGTGCAGGAGAATTCTCCCACGCTGTCAGTGATGTGCATGAGGTGAGCTCATGTCCAATGAACTCAGCTCACCTCCTGCACGTCACTGACAGCGTGGGAAAATTCTCCTGCAATCAGCGCTTCAGCGTGAGAATTTTCCCATGCTGTCAGTGACGTGAATGAGGTGAGCCGAGTTCATTGGACATGAACTCGGCTCATCTGGATGTCGTCACAGAGAGACGCTGAGCAGCGCAAGCAAGCCTGCGCTTCTCAGTGTCTGCGGGATGACAGGCTGGATGGCAGCGTTCTGCTGCGGTCCAGCCTGTCATCTCGATGTAGTAGAGCTGAAGCTGTCGTGGGAACCATGGAAAGGTAAGGATGAGGTTGCTTTATTATTTTTCTTTTATTGCAGGAGATCGTTGGCTTCAGCTGGAATGGGCGTGATGGTAAGTATGGTTTAATTTAGAACAATAAAGGATTGTGTCTTTATTTCAATTAAAGGACTTTATTCTGGGTGTTTGTGTTTTTATTAACTTTGACTATGGGGTTAGTAATGGGGGTGTCTTATAGACGCCTCTCCATTACTAACCTGGGCTTGATGTCAGCTGGCATTATAAGCTGACATCAACCCCAACCCTATTACCCCCTGCCACCGCACCAGGGCAGCGTGGAAGAGCGAGGCTAAGTGCCAGAATTGGCGCATCCTATGAATGCGCCATTTCTGGGGCGGCTGACGGCTGGTGTTTCTAGCCTGGGAGGGGGCCAATATTCATGGCTCCCTTCCTGGGCTATTAATATCAGCCCCCAGCTGTCTGCCTAGCCTTTGCTAGCTATTAAATTAGGGGGGACCCCACGTCATTTTTTTGGGGGGGTCCCCCATTTTAATAGCTAGTAAAGGCTATGTATTCAGCTGGGGGCTGATATTAGTAGCCTGGGAAGCTCCGTGGGTATTACCCCCTTCCCAGGCTTCAAACATCTGCCCCAGCCATCTGCTTAACCTCCGCTAGAGCCTAAAATTAAGGGGAACCCCACGCCAATTTTTTTAATAATAAATCCTTTATTTTAATACTAAATGACAAGTACAGTAACCAACACTATCACTGTACTTCATATATATGTGACTGACATGTTTCTATCTATCTAATCTATGTATGATGCTCTATTCTGTCTGTTATTAATTGTCGGGTACCGCTGCTGAATTGCCGGCCGGCTTTTTTAAAGAGACAGTGCATGAAAACACTATTATTTTTTTAAATAAATCCTTTACACTAAATGACAAGTACAGTAAGCAACACTATCACTGTACTTATTATATATGTGACTGACATGTTTCTATCTATCTAATCTATGTGTGAAGCTCTATTCTTTCTGTTCTAAATTGTCGGGTACAGATGCTGAATTGCCGGCCGGCTTTTTTAAAGAGACAGTGCATGAAAACACTAATATTTTTTTTAATAAATCCTTTACACTAAATGACAAGTGCAGTAACCAACACTGTCACTGTGCTTCTTATATGTGTGACTGACATGTTTCTATCTATCTAATCTATGTGTGATGCTCTATTCCTTCTTGTCTAAATTGTCGGGTACCGGTGTATGCCGCTGCTGAATTTGCCGGCCGGCTTTTTTAAAGAGAGTGTCTTCTGAGCAGTTTGTCAGCTTTTGGACACCTTTGCAGGTGTTTTCTATGTGTTTCTATGTGTTTTTGTTTGCCTGCCATTGGTTTTAACGGTGTTCGACGGTGTTCTAAGGTGTTCGACGAACAGTTCGACGAACAGTTCCTCGAACATCCCGGTGTTCGACGAACCGAACCGAACCCGAACACTACGGGGGTGACTCAACACTAATCAGGAGACACTATTACTGTTTTTCTTTATGGCAAAAAATGGCAAAAGCAGGATAATACAGAGATTTGACCCGTGGAACTGCAAAACCACAGTTCTATTTCTCGTTCCTACACCAGACTATTTTCAACAGATATATTTGTGTCTGAACAATCAGGAGACACTATTACTTTTTTCTTTATGGCAAAAAATGGCAAAAGCAGGATAATACAGAGATTTGACCCGTGGAACTGCAAAACCACAATTCTATTTCTCGGTCCTACGCCACACTATTTTCAACAGATATATTTGTGTCTGAACAAACAGGAGACACTATTACTGTTTTTCTTCACGGCAAAAAATGGCAAAAGCAGAATAATACAGAGATTTGACCCGTGGAACGGCAAAACCACACTTCTATTTCTCGGGCCTACACCAGACTATTTTCAACAGATATATTTGTGTCTGAACAATCAGGAGATACTATTACTGTTTTTCTTTACGGCAAAAAATAGCGAAAGCAGGATAATACAGAGATTTGACCCGTGGAACTGCAAAACCACACTTCTATTTCTCGGGCCTACGCCACACTATTTTCAACAGATATATTTGTGTCTGAACAATCAGGAGACACTATTACTGTTTTTCTTCACGGCAAAAAATGGCAAAAGCAGAATAATACAGAGATTTGATCCGTGGAACTGCAAAACCACACTTTTTTTTTTCGTGCCTACACCAGACTATTTTCAACAGATATATTTGTGTCTGAACAATCAGGAGACAATATTACTGTTTTTCTTTATGGTAAAAAATGGCAAAAGCAGGATAATACAGAGATTTAACCCGTGGAACTGCAAAACCACACTTCTATTTCTCGGCCCTACACCAGACTATTTTCAACAGATATATTTGTGTCTGAACAATCAGGAGACAATATTACTGTTTTTCTTTATGGTAAAAAATGGCAAAAGCAGGATATTACAGAGATTTGACCCGTGAAACTGCAAAACCACACTTCTATTTGTCGGGCCTACACCAGACTAGTTTCAACAGATATATTTGTGTCTGAACAATCAGGAGACACTCTTACTGTTTTTCTTTATGGAAAAAATGGCAAAAGCAGGATAATACAGAGATTTGACCCGTGGAACTGCAAAACCAAACTTCTATTTCTCGGGCCTACACCAGACTATTTTCAACAGATATATTTGTGTCTGACCAATCAGGGAGACACTATTACTGTTTTTCTTTACGGCAAAAAATGGCAAAAGCAGGATAATACAGAGATTTGACCCGTGGAACTGCAAAACCACACTTCTATTTCTCGGGCCTACACCAGACTATTTTCAACAGATATATTTGTGTCTGATCAATCAGGAGACACTATCACTGTTTTTCTTTACGGCAAAAAATGGCAAAAGTAGGATAATACAGAGATTTGACCCGTGGAACTGCAAAACCACACTTCTATTTCTCGGGCCTACACCAGACTATTTTCAACAGATATATTTGTGTCTGAACAATCAGGAGACACTATTACTGTTTTTCTTTACGGCAAAAAATGGCAAAAGCAAGATAATACAGAGATTTGACCCGTGGAACTGCAAAACCACAGTTCTATTTCTCGGGCCTACACCAGACTATTTTCAACAGATATATTTGTGTCTGAAAAATCAGGAGACACTATTACTGTTTTTCTTCACGGCAAAACATGGCAAAAGCAGAATAATACAGAGATTTGATCCGTGGAACTACAAAACCACACTTTTTTTTTTCGGGCCTACACCAGACTATTTTCAACAGATATATTTGTGTCTGAACAATCAGGAGACACTATTACTGTTTTTCTTTATTTTAAAAAATGGCAAAAGCAGGATATTACAGAGATTTGACCCGTGAAACTGCAAAACCACACTTCTATTTTTCGGGCCTAATACAGACTAGTTTCAACAGATATATTTGTGTCTGAACAATCAGGAGACACTTTCATCGTTTTTCTTTACGGCAAAAAATGGCAAAAGCAGGATAATACAGAGATTTGACCCGTGGAACTGCAAAACCACACTTCTATTTCTCGGGCCTACACCAGACTATTTTCAACAGATATATTTGTGTCTGAACAATCAGGAGACACTTTCACCGTTTTTCTTTACGGCAAAAAATGGCAAAAGCAGGACAATACAGAGATTTGACACGTGGAACTGCAAAACCACACTTCTATTTCTCGGGCCTATACCAGACTATTTTCAACGGATATATTTGTGTCTGAACAATCAGGAGACACTATTACTGTTTTTCTTTATGGCAAAAAATGGCAAAAGCAGGATAATACTGAGATTTGACCCGTGGAACTACAAAACCACAGTTCTATTTTTTGGGCCTACACCAGACTATTTTCAACAGATATATTTGTGTCTGAACAATCAGGAGACAGTATTACTGTTTTTCTTTACGGCAAAAAATGGCAAAAGCAGGATAATACAGAGATTTGACCCGTGGAACTGCAAAACCACACTTCTATTTCTCTGTCCTACGCCACACTATTTTTAACAGATATATTTGTGTCTGAACAATCAGGAGACACTATTACTGTTTTTCTTCACAGCAAAAAATGGCAAAAGCAGAATAATACAGAGATTTGACCCGTGGAACGGCAAAACAACACTTCTAATTCTCGGGCATACACCAGACTATTTTCAACAGATATATTTGTGTCTGAACAATCAGGAGACACTATTACTGTTTTTCTTCACGGCAAAATATGGCCAACGCAGGATAATACAGAGATTTGACCCGTGGAACTGCAAAAACACACTTCTATTTCTCGGGCCTACACCAGACTATTTTCAACAGATATATTTGTGTCTGATCAATCAGGAGACACTATTAAAGTTTTTCTTTATGGCAAAAAATGGCAAAAGCAGGATAATGCAGAGATTTGACCCGTGGAACTGCAAAACCACAGTTCTATTTCTTGTTCCTACACCAGACTATTTTCAACAGATATATTTGTGTCTGAACAATCAGGAGACACTATTGCTGTTTTTCTTCACGGCAAAAAATGGCAAAAGCAGAATAATACAGAGATTTGATCCGTGGAACTACAAAACCACACTTTTTTTTTCGGGCCTACACCAGACTATTTTCAACAGATATATTTGTGTCTGAACAATCAGGAGACACTATTACTGTTTTTCTTTACGGCAAAAAATGGCAAAAGCATGATAATACAGAGATTTGACCCGTGGAACTGCAAAACCACACTTCTATTTCTCGGGCCTACACCTGACTATTTTCAACAGATATATTTGTGTCTGAACAATCAGGAGACACTATTACTGTTTTTCTTTACGGCAAAAAATGGCAAAGGCAGGATAATACAGAGATTTGACCAGTGGAACTGCAAAACTACAGTTCTATTTCTCGGGCCTACACCAGACTATTTTCAACAGATATATTTGTGTCTGAACAATCAGGAGACACTATTGCTGTTTTTCTTCACGGCAAAAAATGGCAAAAGCAGAATAATACAGAGATTTGATCCGTGGAACTACAAAACCACACTTTCTTTTTTCGGGCCTACACCAGACTATTTTCAACAGATATATTTGTGTCTGAACAATCAGGAGACACTATTACTGTTTTTCTTTATGGCAAAAAATGGCAAAAGCAGGATAATACAGAGATTTGATCCGTGGAACTGCAAAACCACACTTCTATTTCTCGGCCCTACACCAGACTATTTTCAACAGATATATTTGTGTCTGAACAATCAGGAGACACTATTACTCTTTTTCTTTATAGCAAAAAATGGCAAAAGCAGGATAATACAGAGATTTGACCCGTGGAACTGCAAAACCACACTTCTATTTCTCGGCCCTACACCAGACTATTTTCAACAGATATATTTGTGTCTGAACAATCAGGAGACAATATTACTGTTTTTCTTTATTTTAAAAAATGGCAAAAGCAGGATATTACAGAGATTTGACCCGTGAAACTGCAAAACCACACTTCTATTTCTCGGGCCTAATACAGACTAGTTTCAACAGATATATTTGTGTCTGGACAATCAGGAGACACTATTACTGTTTTTCTTTACGGCAAAAAATGGCAAAAGCAGGATAATACAGAGATTTGACGCGTGGAAGTGCAAAACCACACTTCTATTTCTCGGGCTTACACCAGACTATTTTGAACAAATATATTTGTGTCTGACCAATCAGGGAGACACTATTACTGTTTTTCTTCACGGCAAAAAATGGCAAAAGCAGAATAATACAGAGATTTAACCCGTGGAACTGCAAAACCACACTTCTATTTCTCAGGCCTATACCAGACTATTTTCTACAGATATATTTGTGTCTGAACAATCAGGAGACACTATTACTGTTTTTCTTTATGGCAAAAAATGGCAAAAGCAGAATAATACAGAGATTTGACCAGTGGAACTGCAAAACCACAGTTCTATTTTTTGGGCCTACACCAGACTATTTTCAACAGATATATTTGTGTCTGAACAATCAGGAGACACTATTACTGTTTTTCTTTACGGCAAAAAATGGCAAAAGCAGGATAATACAGAGATTTGACCCGTGGAACTGCAAAACCACACTTCTATTTCTCTGTCCTACGCCACACTATTTTTAACAGATATATTTGTGTCTGAACAATCAGGAGACACTATTACTGTTTTTCTTCACAGCAAAAAATGGCAAAAGCAGAATAATACAGAGGTTTGACCCGTGGAACGGCAAAACCACACTTCTAATTCTCGGGCATACACCAGACTATTTTCAACAGATATATTTGTTTCTGAACAATCAGGAGACACTATTACTGTTTTTCTTCACGGCAAAATATGGCCAACGCAGGATAATACAGAGATTTGACCCGTGGAACTGCAAAAACACACTTCTATTTCTCGGGCCTACACCAGACTATTTTCAACAGATATATTTGTGTCTGATCAATCAGGAGACACTATTACTGTTTTTCTTTATGGCAAAAAATGGCAACAGCAAGATAATGCAGAGATTTGACCCGTGGAACTGCAAAACCACAGTTCTATTTCTCGTTCCTACACCAGACTATTTTCAACAGATATATTTGTGTCTGAACAATCAGGAGACACTATTACTGTTTTTCTTTATGGCAAAAAATGGCAAAAGCTGAATAATACAGAGATTTGACCAGTGGAACTGCAAAACCACAGTTCTATTTCTTGGGCCTACACCAGACTATTTTCAACAGATATATTTGTGTCTGAACAATCAGGAGACACTATTACTGTTTTTCTTTATGGCAAAAAATGGCAAAAGCAGGATAATACAGAGATTTGATCCGTGGAACTGCAAAACCACAGTTCTATTTCTCGGCCCTACACCAGACTATTTTCAACAGATATATTTGTGTCTGAACAATCAGGAGACACTATTACTCTTTTTCTTTATGGCAAAAAATGGCAAAAGCAGGATAATACAGAGATTTGACCCGTGGAACTGCAAAACCACACTTCTATTTCTCGGCCCTACACCAGACTATTTTCAACAGATATATTTGTGTCTGAACAATCAGGAGACAATATTACTGTTTTTCTTTATTTTAAAAAATGGCAAAAGCAGGATATTACAGAGATTTGACCCGTGAAACTGCAAAACCACACTTCTATTTCTCGGGCCTAATACAGACTAGTTTCAACAGATATATTTGTGTCTGAACAATCAGGAGACACTATTACTGTTTTTCTTTACGGCAAAAAATGGCAAAAGCAGGATAATACAGAGATTTGACCCGTGGAACTGCAAAACCACACTTCTATTTCTCGGGCCTACACCAGACTATTTTGAACAAATATATTTGTGTCTGACCAATCAGGGAGACACTATTACTGTTTTTCTTCACGGCAAAAAATGGCAAAAGCAGAATAATACAGAGATTTAACCCGTGGAACTGCAAAACCACACTTCTATTTCTCAGGCCTATACCAGACTATTTTCAACAGATATATTTGTGTCTGAACAATCAGGAGACACTATTACTGTTTTTCTTTATGGCAAAAAATGGCAAAAGCAGAATAATACAGAGATTTGACCAGTGGAACTGCAAAACCACAGTTCTATTTTTTGGGCCTACACCAGATTATTTTCAACAGATATATTTGTGTCTGAACAATCAGGAGACACTATTACTGTTTTTCTTTACGGCAAAAAATGGCAAAAGCAGGATAATACAGAGATTTGACCCGTGGAACTGCAAAACCACACTTCTATTTCTCTGTCCTACGCCACACTATTTTTAACAGATATATTTGTGTCTGAACAATCAGGAGACACTATTACTGTTTTTCTTCACAGCAAAAAATGGCAAAAGCAGAATAATACAGAGATTTGACCCGTGGAACGGCAAAACCACACTTCTAATTCTCGGGCATACACCAGACTATTTTCAACAGATATATTTGTTTCTGAACAATCAGGAGACACTATTACTGTTTTTCTTCACGGCAAAATATGGCCAACGCAGGATAATACAGAGATTTGACCCGTGGAACTGCAAAAACACACTTCTATTTCTCGGGCCTACACCAGACTATTTTCAACAGATATATTTGTGTCTGATCAATCAGGAGACACTATTACTGTTTTTCTTTATGGTAAAAAATGGCAAAAGCAGGATAATACAGAGATTTGACCCGTGGAACTGCAAAACCACAGTTCTATTTCTTGTTCCTACACCAGACTATTTTCAACAGATATATTTGTGTCTGAACAATCAGGAGACACTATTACTTTTTTCTTTATGGCAAAAAATGGCAAAAGCAGGATAATACAGAGATTTGACCCGTGGAACTGCAAAACCACAATTCTATTTCTCGGTCCTACGCCACACTATTTTCAACAGATATATTTGTGTCTGAACAAACAGGAGACACTATTACTGTTTTTCTTCATGGCAAAAAATGGCAAAAGCAGAATAATACAGAGATTTGACCCGTGGAACGGCAAAACCACACTTCTATTTCTCGGGCCTACACCAGACTATTTTCAACAGATATATTTGTGTCTGAACAATCAGGAGACACTATTACTGTTTTTCTTTACGGCAAAAAATAGCGAAAGCAGGATAATACAGAGATTTGACCCGTGGAACGGCAAAACCACACTTCTATTTCTCGGGCCTACACCAGACTATTTTCAACAGATATATTTGTGTCTGATCAATCAGGAGACACTATCACTGTTTTTCTTTACGGCAAAAAATGGCAAAAGCAGGATAATACAGAGATTTGACCCGTGGAACTGCAAAACCACACTTCTATTTCTCGGGCCTACACCAGACTATTTTCAACAGATATATTTGTGTCTGAACAATCAGGAGACACTATTACTGTTTTTCTTTACGGCAAAAAATGGCAAAAGCAAGATAATACAGAGATTTGACCCGTGGAACTGCAAAACCACAGTTCTATTTCTCGGGCCTACACCAGACTATTTTCAACAGATATATTTGTGTCTGAACAATCAGGAGACACTATTACTGTTTTTCTTCACGGCAAAAAATGGCAAAAGCAGAATAATACAGAGATTTGATCCGTGGAACTACAAAACCACACTTTTTTTTTTCGGGCCTACACCTGACTATTTTCAACAGATATATTTGTGTCTGAACAATCAGGATACACTATTACTGTTTTTCTTTACGGCAAAAAATGGCAAAAGCAGGATAATACAGAGATTTGACCCGTGGAACTGCAAAACCACACTTCTATTTCTCGGCCCTACACCAGACTATTTTCAACAGATATATTTGTGTCTGAACAATCAGGAGACAATATTACTGTTTTTCTTTATTTTAAAAAATGGCAAAAGCAGGATATTACAGAGATTTGACCCGTGAAACTGCAAAACCACACTTCTATTTTTCGGGCCTAATACAGACTAGTTTCAACAGATATATTTGTGTCTGAACAATCAGGAGACACTATTACTGTTTTTCTTTACGGCAAAAAATGGCAAAAGCAAGATAATACAGAGATTTGACCCGTGGAACTGAAAAACCACACTTCTATTTCTCTGTCCTACACCAGACTATTTTGAACAAATATATTTGTGTCTGACCAATCAGGGAGACACTATTACTGTTTTTCTTCACGGCAAAAAATGTCAAAAGCAGAATAATACAGAGATTTGATCCGTGGAACTGCAAAAGCACACTTTTTTTTTTCGGGCCTACACCAGACTATTTTCAACAGATATATTTGTGTCTGAACAATCAGGAGACACTATTACTGTTTTTCTTTACGGCAAAAAATGGCAAAAGCAGGATAATACAGAGATTTGACCCGTGGAACTGCAAAACCACACTTCTATTTCTCGGGCCTACACCTGACTATTTTCAACAGATATATTTGTGTCTGATCAATCAGGAGACACTATTACTGTTTTTCTTTATGGCAAAAAATGGCAAAGGCAGGATAATACAGAGATTTGACCAGTGGGACTGCAAAACCACAGTTCTATTTCTCGGGCCTACACCAGACTATTTTCAACAGATATATTTGTGTCTGAACAATCAGGAGACACTATTACTGTTTTTCTTTACGGCAAAAAATGGCAAAAGCAGGATAATACAGAGATTTGATCCGTGGAACTGCAAAACCACACTTCTATTTCTCGGCCCTACACCAGACTATTTTCAACAGATATATTTGTGTCTGAACAATCAGGAGACAATATTACTGTTTTTCTTTATTTTAAAAATTGGCAAAAGCAGGATATTACAGAGATTTGACCCGTGAAACTGCAAAACCACACTTCTATTTCTCTGGCCTAATACAGACTAGTTTCAACAGATATATTTGTGTCTGACCAATCAGGGAGACAATATTACTGTTTTTCTTTACGGCAAAAAATGGCAAAAGCAGGATAATACAGAGATTTGACCCGTGGAACTGCAAAACCACACTTCTATTTCTCGGGCCTACACCAGATTATTTTCAACAGATATATTTGTGTCTGTACAATCAGGAGACACTATTACTGTTTTTCTTCACGTCAAAAAAAGGCAAAAGCTGGATAATACAGAGATTTGACCCGTGGAACTGCAAAACCACACTTCTATTATTCGGGCCTACACCAGACTATTTTCAACAGATATATTTGTGTCTGAACAATCAGGAGACACTATTGCTGTTTTTCTTATTGGCAAAAAATGGCAAAAGCAGAATAATACAGAGATTTGATCCGTGGAACTACAAAACCACACTTTTTTTTTTCGGTCCTACACCAGACTATTTTCAACAGATATATTTGTGTCTGAACAATCAGGAGACACTATTGCTGTTTTTCTTCATGGCAAAAAATGGCAAAAGCAGAATAATACAGAGATTTGATCCATGGAACTACAAAACCACACTTTTTTTTTTCGGGCCTACACCAGACTATTTTCAACAGATATATTTGTGTCTGAACAATCAGGAGACACTATTACTGTTTTTCTTCACGGCAAAAAATGGCAAAAGCAGGATAATACAGAGATTTAACCCGTGGAACTGCAAAACTACACTTCTATTTCTCGGGCCTAATACAGACTAGTTTCAACAGATATATTTGTGTCTGAACAATCAGGAGACACTATTACTGTTTTTCTTTACGGCAAAAAATGGCAAAAGCAGGATAATACAGAGATTTAACCCGTGGAACTGCAAAACTACACTTCTATTTCTCGGGCCTACACCAGACTATTTTGAACAAATATATTTGTGTCTGACCAATCAGGGAGACACTATTACTGTTTTTCTTCACGGCAAAAAATGGCAATAGCAGAATAATACAGAGATTTGATCCGTGGAACTGCAAAAGCACACTTTTTTTTTTTGGGCCTACACCAGACTATTTTCAACAGATATATTTGTGTCTGAACAATCAGGAGACACTATTACTGTTTTTCTTTATGACAAAAAATGGCAAAAGCAGGATAATACAGAGATTTGACCCGTGGAACTGCAAAACCACACTTCTATTTCTCGGCCCTACACCAGACTATTTTCAACAGATATATTTGTGTTTGAACAATCAGGAGACACTATTACTCTTTTTCTTTACGGCAAAAAATGGCAAAAGCAGGATAATACAGAGATTTGACCCGTGGAACTGCAAAACCACACTTCTATTTCTCGGCCCTACACCAGACTATTTTCAACAGATATATTTGTGTCTGAACAATCAGGAGACAATATTACTGTTTTTCTTTATTTTAAAAAATGGCAAAAGCAGTATATTACAGAGATTTGACCCGTGAAACTGCAAAACCGCACTTCTATTTCTCGGGCCTAATACAGACTAGTTTCAACAGATATATTTGTGTCTGAACAATCAAGAGACACTATTACTGTTTTTCTTTACGGCAAAAAATGGCAAAAGCAGGATAATACAGAGATTTGACCCGTGGAACTGCAAAACCACACTTCTATTTCTCGGGCCTACACCAGACTATTTTGAACAAATATATTTGTGTCTGACCAATCAGGGAGACACTATTACTGTTTTTCTTCACGGCAAAAAATGGCAAAAGCAGAATAATACAGAGATTTGATCCGTGGAACTGCAAAAGCACACTTTTTTTTTTCGGGCCTATACCAGACTATTTTCAACAGATATATTTGTGTCTGAACAATCAGGAGACACTATTACTGTTTTTCTTTATGACAAAAAATGGCAAAAGCAGGATAATACAGAGATTTGACCCGTGGAACTGCAAAACCACACTTCTATTTCTCGGCCCTACACCAGACTATTTTGAACAAATATATTTGTGTCTGACCAATCAGGGAGACACTATTCCTGTTTTTCTTCACGGCAAAAAATGGCAAAAGCAGAATAATACAGAGATTTGATCCGTGGAACTGCAAAAGCACACTTTTTTTTTTCGGGCCTACACCAGACTATTTTCAACTGATATATTTGTGTCTGAACAATCAGGAGACACTATTACTGTTTTTCTTTATGACAAAAAATGGCAAAAGCAGGATAATACAGAGATTTGACCCGTGGAACTGCAAAACCACACTTCTATTTCTCGGCCCTACACCAGACTATTTTCAACAGATATATTTGTGTCTGAACAATCAGGAGACAATATTACTGTTTTTCTTTATGGTAAAAAATGGCAAAAGCAGGATATTACAGAGATTTGAGCCGTGAAACTGCAAAACCACACTTCTATTTCTCGGGCCTACACCAGACTATTTCAACAGATATATTTGTGTCTGAACAATCAGGAGACACTATTACTGTTTTTCTTTCCGGCAAAAAATGGCAAAAGCAGGATAATACAGAAATTTGACCCGTAGAACTGCAAAACCACACTTCTATTTCTCGGGCATACACCTGACTATTTTCAACAGATATATTTGTGTCTGAACAATCAGGAGACACTATTACTGTTTTTCTTCATGGCAAAAAATGGCAAAAGCAGAATAATACAGAGATTTGACCCGTGGAACTGCAAAACCACACTTTTTTTTCGGGCCTACACCAGACTATTTTCAACAGATATATTTGTGTCTGAACAATCAGGAGACACTATTACTGTTTTTCTTTACGCCAAGACTTGGCAAAAGCAGGATAATACAGAGATTTGACCCGTGGAACTGCAAAACCACACTTCTATTTCTCGGCCCTACACCAGACTATTTTCAACAGATATATTTGTGTTTGAACAATCAGGAGACACTATTACTCTTTTTCTTTACGGCAAAAAATGGCAAAAGCAGGATAATACAGAGATTTGACCCGTGGAACTGCAAAACCACACTTCTATTTCTCGGCCCTACACCAGACTATTTTCAACAGATATATTTGTGTCTGAACAATCAGGAGACAATATTACTGTTTTTCTTTATTTTAAAAAATGGCAAAAGCAGTATATTACAGAGATTTGACCCGTGAAACTGCAAAACCGCACTTCTATTTCTCGGGCCTAATACAGACTAGTTTCAACAGATATATTTGTGTCTGAACAATCAGGAGACACTATTACTGTTTTTCTTTACGGCAAAAAATGGCAAAAGCAGGATAATACAGAGATTTGACCCGTGGAACTGCAAAACTACACTTCTATTTCTCGGGCCTACACCAGACTATTTTGAACAAATATATTTGTGTCTGACCAATCAGGGAGACACTATTACTGTTTTTCTTCACGGCAAAAAATGGCAATAGCAGAATAATACAGAGATTTGATCCGTGGAACTGCAAAAGCACACTTTTTTTTTTTTGGGCCTACACCAGACTATTTTCAACAGATATATTTGTGTCTGAACAATCAGGAGACACTATTACTGTTTTTCTTTATGACAAAAAATGGCAAAAGCAGGATAATACAGAGATTTGACCCGTGGAACTGCAAAACCACACTTCTATTTCTCGGCCCTACACCAGACTATTTTCAACAGATATATTTGTGTTTGAACAATCAGGAGACACTATTACTCTTTTTCTTTACGGCAAAAAATGGCAAAAGCAGGATAATACAGAGATTTGACCCGTGGAACTGCAAAACCACACTTCTATTTCTCGGCCCTACACCAGACTATTTTCAACAGATATATTTGTGTCTGAACAATCAGGAGACAATATTACTGTTTTTCTTTATTTTAAAAAATGGCAAAAGCAGTATATTACAGAGATTTGACCCGTGAAACTGCAAAACCGCACTTCTATTTCTCGGGCCTAATACAGACTAGTTTCAACAGATATATTTGTGTCTGAACAATCAAGAGACACTATTACTGTTTTTCTTTACGGCAAAAAATGGCAAAAGCAGGATAATACAGAGATTTGACCCGTGGAACTGCAAAACCACACTTCTATTTCTCGGGCCTACACCAGACTATTTTGAACAAATATATTTGTGTCTGACCAATCAGGGAGACACTATTACTGTTTTTCTTCACGGCAAAAAATGGCAAAAGCAGAATAATACAGAGATTTGATCCGTGGAACTGCAAAAGCACACTTTTTTTTTTCGGGCCTATACCAGACTATTTTCAACAGATATATTTGTGTCTGAACAATCAGGAGACACTATTACTGTTTTTCTTTATGACAAAAAATGGCAAAAGCAGGATAATACAGAGATTTGACCCGTGGAACTGCAAAACCACACTTCTATTTCTCGGCCCTACACCAGACTATTTTGAACAAATATATTTGTGTCTGACCAATCAGGGAGACACTATTCCTGTTTTTCTTCACGGCAAAAAATGGCAAAAGCAGAATAATACAGAGATTTGATCCGTGGAACTGCAAAAGCACACTTTTTTTTTTCGGGCCTACACCAGACTATTTTCAACTGATATATTTGTGTCTGAACAATCAGGAGACACTATTACTGTTTTTCTTTATGACAAAAAATGGCAAAAGCAGGATAATACAGAGATTTGACCCGTGGAACTGCAAAACCACACTTCTATTTCTCGGCCCTACACCAGACTATTTTCAACAGATATATTTGTGTCTGAACAATCAGGAGACAATATTACTGTTTTTCTTTATGGTAAAAAATGGCAAAAGCAGGATATTACAGAGATTTGAGCCGTGAAAATGCAAAACCACACTTCTATTTCTCGGGCCTACACCAGACTACTTTCAACAGATATATTTGTGTCTGAACAATCAGGAGACACTATTACTGTTTTTCTTTCCGGCAAAAAATGGCAAAAGCAGGATAATACAGAGATTTGACCCGTAGAACTGCAAAACCACACTTCTATTTCTCGGGCATACACCTGACTATTTTCAACAGATATATTTATGTCTGAACAATCAGGAGACACTATTACTGTTTTTCTTCATGGCAAAAAATGGCAAAAGCAGAATAATACAGAGATTTGACCCGTGGAACTGCAAAACCACACTTTTTTTTCGGGCCTACACCAGACTATTTTCAACAGATATATTTGTGTCTGAACAATCAGGAGACACTATTACTGTTTTTCTTTACGCCAAGACTTGGCAAAAGCAGGATAATACAGAGATTTGACCCGTGGAACTGCAAAAACACACTTCTATTTCTCGGCCCTACACCAGACTATTTTCAACAGATATATTTGTGTTTGAACAATCAGGAGACACTATTACTCTTTTTCTTTACGGCAAAAAATGGCAAAAGCAGGATAATACAGAGATTTGACCCGTGGAACTGCAAAACCACACTTCTATTTCTCGGCCCTACACCAGACTATTTTCAACAGATATATTTGTGTCTGAACAATCAGGAGACAATATTACTGTTTTTCTTTATTTTAAAAAATGGCAAAAGCAGTATATTACAGAGATTTGACCCGTGAAACTGCAAAACCGCACTTCTATTTCTCGGGCCTAATACAGACTAGTTTCAACAGATATATTTGTGTCTGAACAATCAAGAGACACTATTACTGTTTTTCTTTACGGCAAAAAATGGCAAAAGCAGGATAATACAGAGATTTGACCCGTGGAACTGCAAAACCACACTTCTATTTCTCGGGCCTACACCAGACTATTTTGAACAAATATATTTGTGTCTGACCAATCAGGGAGACACTATTACTGTTTTTCTTCACGGCAAAAAATGGCAAAAGCAGAATAATACAGAGATTTGATCCGTGGAACTGCAAAAGCACACTTTTTTTTTTCGGGCCTATACCAGACTATTTTCAACAGATATATTTGTGTCTGAACAATCAGGAGACACTATTACTGTTTTTCTTTATGACAAAAAATGGCAAAAGCAGGATAATACAGAGATTTGACCCGTGGAACTGCAAAACCACACTTCTATTTCTCGGCCCTACACCAGACTATTTTGAACAAATATATTTGTGTCTGACCAATCAGGGAGACACTATTCCTGTTTTTCTTCACGGCAAAAAATGGCAAAAGCAGAATAATACAGAGATTTGATCCGTGGAACTGCAAAAGCACACTTTTTTTTTTCGGGCCTACACCAGAGTATTTTCAACTGATATATTTGTGTCTGAACAATCAGGAGACACTATTACTGTTTTTCTTTAGGACAAAAAATGGCAAAAGCAGGATAATACAGAGATTTGACCCGTGGAACTGCAAAACCACACTTCTATTTCTCGGCCCTACACCAGACTATTTTCAACAGATATATTTGTGTCTGAACAATCAGGAGACAATATTACTGTTTTTCTTTATGTTAAAAAATGGCAAAAGCAGGATATTACAGAGATTTGAGCCGTGAAACTGCAAAACCACACTTCTATTTCTCGGGCCTACACCAGACTAGTTTCAACAGATATATTTGTGTCTGAACAATCAGGAGACACTATTACTGTTTTTCTTTCCGGCAAAAAATGGCAAAAGCAGGATAATACAGAGATTTGACCCGTAGAACTGCAAAACCACACTTCTATTTCTCGGGCATACACCTGACTATTTTCAACAGATATATTTGTGTCTGAACAATCAGGAGACACTATTACTGTTTTTCTTCATGGCAAAAAATGGCAAAAGCAGAATAATACAGAGATTTGACCCGTGGAACTGCAAAACCACACTTTTTTTTCGGGCCTACACCAGACTATTTTCAACAGATATATTTGTGTCTGAACAATCAGGAGACACTATTACTGTTTTTCTTTACGCCAAGACTTGGCAAAAGCAGGATAATACAGAGATTTGACCCGTGGAACTGCAAAACCACACTTCTATTTCTTGGGCCTACACCAGACTATTTTCAACAGATATATTTGTGTCTGAACAATCAGGAGACACTATTACTGTTTTTCTTCATGGCAAAAAATGGCAAAAGCAGAATAATACAGAGATTTGACCCGTGGAACTGCAAAACCACACTTTTTTTTCGGGCCTACACCAGACTATTTTCAACAGATATATTTGCGTCTGAACAATCAGGAAACACTATTACTGTTTTTCTTTACGGCAAAAAATGGCAAAAGCAGGATAATACAGAGATTTGACCTGTCGAACTGCAAAACCACACTACTATTTCTTGGGCCTACACCAGACTATTTTCAACAGATATACTTGTGTCTGAACAATCAGGAGACACTATTACTGTTTTCCTTTATGGCAAAAAATGGCAAAAGCAGGATATTACAGAGATTTGACCCGTGAAACTGCAAAACCACACTTCCATTTCTCGGGCCTACACCAGACTAGTTTCAACAGATATATTTTTGTCTGAACAATCAGGAGACACTATTACTGTTTTTCTTTACAGCAAAAAATGGCAAAAGCTGGATAATACAGAGATTTGACCCGTGGAACTGCAAAACCACACTTTTATTTCTCGGGCCTACCCCAGACTATTTTCAACAGATATATTTGTGTCTGAAAAATCAGGGAGACACTATTACTGTTTTTCTTTGCGGCAAAAAATGGCAAAAGCAGGATAATACAGAGATTTGACCCGTGGAACTGCAAAACCACACTTCTATTTCTCGGGCCTACACCAGACTATTTTCAACAGATATATTTGTGTCTGAACAATCAGGAGACACTATTACTGTTTTTCTTTACGGCAAAAAATGGCAAAAGCAGGATAATACAGAGATTTGACCCGTGGAACTGCAAAACCACAGTTCTATTTCTCGGGCCTACACCACACTATTTTCAACAGATATATTTGTGTCTGAACAATCAGGAGACACTATTACTGTTTTTCTTCACGGCAAAAAATGGCAAAAGCAGAATAATACAGAGATTTGATCCGTGGAACTACAAAACCACACTTTTTTTTTTCGGGCCTACACCAGACTATTTTCAACAGATATATTTGTGTCTGAACAATCAGGAGACACTATTACTGTTTTTCTTTACGGCAAAAAATGGCAAAAGCAGGATAATACAGAGATTTGACCCGTGGAACTCCAAAACCACACTTCTATTTCTTGGCCCTACACCAGACTATTTTCAACAGATATATTTGTGTCTGACCAATCAGGGAGACAATATTACTGTTTTTCTTTATTTTAAAAAATGGCAAAAGCAGGATATTGCAGAGATTTGACCCGTGAAACTGCAAAACCACACTTCTATTTTTCGGGCCTAATACATACTTGTTTCAACAGATATATTTGTGTCTGAACAATCAGGAGACACTATTACTGTTTTCTTTACGGCAAAAAATGCCAAAAGCAGGATACTACAGAGATTTGAACCGTGGAACTGCAAAACCACACTTCTATTTCTCGGGCCTACACCAGACTATTTTGAACAAATATATTTGTGTCTGAACAATCAGGAGACACTATTACTGTTTTTCTTTATGGCAAAAAAATGGCAAAAGCAGGATAATACAGAGATTTGACCCATGGAACTGCAAAACCACACTTCTATTTCTCGGGCCTACACCAGACTATTTTCAACATATATATTTGTGTCTGATCAATCAGGAGACACTATCACTGTTTTTCTTTACGGCAAAAAATGGCAAAAGCAGGATAATACAGAGATTTGATCCGTGGAACTGCAAAACCACACTTCTATTTCTCGGGCCTACACCAGACTATTTTCAACAGATATATTTGATTCTGAACAATCAGGAGACACTATTACTGTTTTTCTTTACGGCAAAAAATGGCAAAAGCAGGATAATACAGAGACTTGACCAGTGGAACTGCAATACCACACTTCTAGTTCTCGGGCCTACACCAGACTATTTTCAACAGATATATTTGTGTCTGAACAATCAGGAGACACTATTACTGTTTTTCTTTACGGCAAAAAATGGCAAAAGCAGGATAATACAGAGATTTGACCCGTGGAACTGCAAAACCACACTTTATTTCTCGGCCCTACACCAGACTATTTTCAACAGATATATTTGTGTCTGACCAATCAGGAGACAATATTATTTTTTTTTCTTTATTTTAAAAAATGGCAAAAGTAGGATATTACAGAGATTTGACCCGTGAAACTGCAAAACCACACTTCTATTTCTCGGGCCTAATACAGACTAGTTTCAACAGATATATTTGTGTCTGAACAATCAGGAGACACTATTACTGTTTTTCTTTATGGCAAAAAATGGCAAAAGAAGGATAATACAGAGATTTGATCCGTGGAACTGCAAAACCACACTTCTATTTCTCGGGCCTACACCAGACTATTTTGAACAAATATATTTGTGTCTGACCAATCAGGGAGACACTATTACTATTTTTCTTCACGGCAAAAAATGGCAAAAACAGAATAATACAGAGATTTGATCCGTGGAACTGCAAAAGCACACTTTTTTTTTTCGGGCCTACACCAGACTATTTTCAACAGATATATTTGTGTCTGAACAATCAGGAGACACTATTACTGTTTTTCTTTATGACAAAAAATGGCAAAAGCAGGATAATACAGAGATTTGACCCGTGGAACTGCAAAACCACACTTCTATTTCTCGGCCCTACACCAGACTATTTTCAACAGATATATTTGTGTCTGAACAATCAGGAGACAATATTACTGTTTTTCTTTAAGGTAAAAAATGGCAAAAGCAGGATATTACAGAGATTTGAGCCGTGAAACTGCAAAACCACACTTCTATTTCTCGGGCCTACACCAGACTAGTTTCAACAGATATATTTGTGTCTGAACAATCAGGAGACACTATTACTGTTTTTCTTTACGGCAAAAAATGGCAAAAGCAGGATAATACAGAGATTTGACCCGTGGAACTGCAAATCCACACTTCTATTTCTCGGGCCTACACCAGACTATTTTGAACAAATATATTTGTGTCTGACCAATCAGGGAGACACTATTACTGTTTTTCTTCATGGCAAAAAATGGCAAAAGCAGAATAATACAGAGATTTGATCCGGGGAACTGCAAAAGCACACTATTTTTTTCGGGCCTACACCAGACTATTTTCAACAGATATATTTGTGTCTGAACAATCAGGAGACACTATTACTGTTTTTCTTTATGGCAAAAAATGGCAAAAGCAGGATAATACAGAGATTTGACCCGTGGAACTGCAAAACCACACTTCTATTTCTCGGACCTACACCAGACTATTTTCAACATATATATTTGTGTCTGATCAATCAGGAGACACTATCACTGTTTTTCTTTACGGCAAAAAATGGCAAAAGCAGGATAATACAGAGATTTGACCCGTGGAACTGCAAAACCACACTTCTAGTTCTCGGGCCTACACCAGACTGTTTTCAACAGATATATTTGTGTCTGAACAATCAGGAGACACTATTACTGTTTTTCTTTACGGCAAAAAATGGCAAAAGCAGGATAATACAGAGATTTGACCAGTGGAACTGCAAAACCACAGTTCTATTTCTCGGGCCTACACCAGACTATTTTCAACAGATATATTTGTGTCTGAACAATCAGGAGACACTATTACTGTTTTTCTTCACGGCAAAAAATGGCAAAAGCAGAATAATACAGAGATTTGATCCGTGGAACTACAAAACCACACTTTTTTTTTTCGGGCCTACACCAGACTATTTTTAACAGATATATTTGTGTCTGAACAATCAGGAGACACTATTACTGTTTTCTTTACGGCAAGAAATGGCAAAAGCAGGATAATACAGAGAGTTGACCCGTGGAACTGCAAAACCACACTTCTATTTCTCGGCCCTACACCAGACTATTTTCAACAGATATATTTGTGTCTGAACAATCAGGAGACACTATTACTGTTTTTCTTTACGGCAAAAAATGGCAAAAGCAGGATAATACAGAGATTTGACCCGTGGAACTGCAAAACCACACTTTATTTCTCGTCCCTACACCAGACTATTTTCAACAGATATATTTGTGTCTGAACAATCAGGAGACAATATTACTGTTTTTCTTTATTTTAAAAAATGGCAAAAGCAGGATATTACAGAGATTTGACCCGTGAAACTGCAAAACCACACTTCTATTTCTCGGGCCTAATACAGACTAGTTTCAACAGATATATTTGTGTCTGAACAATCAGGAGACATTATTACTGTTTTTCTTTATGGCAAAAAATGGCAAAAGCAGGATAATACAGAGATTTGACCCGTGGAACTGCAAAACCACACTTCTATTTCTCGGGCCTTCACCAGACTATTTTGAACAAATATATTTGTGTCTGACCAATCAGGGAGACACTATTACTGTTTTTCTTCACGGCAAAAAATGGCAAAAGCAGAATAATACAGAGATTTGATCCGTGGAACTGCAAAAGCACACTTTTTTTTTTCGGCCCTACACCAGACTATTTTCAACAGATATATTTGTGTCTGAACAATCAGGAGACACTATTACTGTTTTTCTTTATGACAAAAAATGGCAAAAGCAGGATAAAACAGAGACTTGACCCGTGGAACTGCAAAACCACACTTCTATTTCTCGGCCCTACACCAGACTATTTTCAACAGATATATTTGTGTCTGAACAATCAGGAGACAATATTACTGTTTTTCTTTATGGTAAAATATGGCAAAAGCAGGATATTACAGAGATTTGAGCCGTGAAACTGCAAAACCACACTTCTATTTGTCGGGCCTACACCAGACTAGTTTCAACAGATATATTTGTGTCTGAACAATCAGGAGACACTATTACTGTTTTTCTTTACGGCAAAAAATGGCAAAAGCAGAATAATACAGAGATTTGACCCGTGGAACTGCAAAACCACACTTCTCTTTCTCGGGCCTACACCAGACTATTTTCAACAGATATATTTGTGTCTGACCAATCAGGGAGACACTATTACTGTTTTTCTTTATGGCAAAAAATGGCAAAAGCAGGATAATACAGAGATTTGACCCGTGGAACTGCAAAACCACACTTCTATTTCTCGGGCCTACACCAGACTATTTTCAACAGATATATTTGTGTCTGTACAATCAGGAGACACTATTAGTGTTTTTCTTTACGGCAAAAAATGGCAAAAGCAGGATAATACAGAGATTTGACCCGTGGAACTGCAAAACCACACTTCTATTTCTCGGGCCTACACCAGACTATTTTCAACAGATATATTTGTGTCTGAAGAATCAGGAGACACTTTCACTGTTTTTCTTTACGGCAAAAAATGGCAAAAGCAGGACAATACAGAGATTTGACCCGTGGAACTGCAAAACCACACTTCTATTTCTCGGCCCTACACCAGACTATTTTCAACAGATATATTTGTGTCTGAACAATCAGGAGACACTATTACTGTTTTTCTTTATGACAAAAAATGGCAAAAGCAGGATAAAACAGAGACTTGACCCGTGGAACTGCAAAACCACACTTCTATTTCTCGGCCCTACACCAGACTATTTTCAACAGATATATTTGTGTCTGAACAATCAGGAGACAATATTACTGTTTTTCTTTATGGTAAAATATGGCAAAAGCAGGATATTACAGAGATTTGAGCCGTGAAACTGCAAAACCACACTTCTATTTGTCGGGCCTACACCAGACTAGTTTCAACAGATATATTTGTGTCTGAACAATCAGGAGACACTATTACTGTTTTTCTTTACGGCAAAAAATGGCAAAAGCAGAATAATACAGAGATTTGACCCGTGGAACTGCAAAACCACACTTCTCTTTCTCGGGCCTACACCAGACTATTTTCAACAGATATATTTGTGTCTGACCAATCAGGGAGACACTATTACTGTTTTTCTTTATGGCAAAAAATGGCAAAAGCAGGATAATACAGAGATTTGACCCGTGGAACTGCAAAACCACACTTCTATTTCTCGGGCCTACACCAGACTATTTTCAACAGATATATTTGTGTCTGTACAATCAGGAGACACTATTAGTGTTTTTCTTTACGGCAAAAAATGGCAAAAGCAGGATAATACAGAGATTTGACCCGTGGAACTGCAAAACCACACTTCTATTTCTCGGGCCTACACCAGACTATTTTCAACAGATATATTTGTGTCTGAAGAATCAGGAGACACTTTCACTGTTTTTCTTTACGGCAAAAAATGGCAAAAGCAGGACAATACAGAGATTTGACCCGTGGAACTGCAAAACCACACTTCTATTTCTCGGCCCTACACCAGACTATTTTCAACAGATATATTTGTGTCTGAACAATCAGGAGACACTATTACTTTTTTTCTTTACGGCAAAAAATGGCAAAAGCAGAATAATACAGAGATTTGACCCGTGGAACTGCAAAACCACACTTCTCTTTCTCGGGCCTACACCAGACTATTTTCAACAGATATATTTGTGTCTGACCAATCAGGGAGACACTATTACTGTTTTTCTTTATGGCAAAAAATGGCAAAAGCAGGATAATACAGAGATTTGACCCGTGGAACTGCAAAACCACACTTCTATTTCTCGGGCCTACACCAGACTATTTTCAACAGATATATTTGTGTCTGTACAATCAGGAGACACTATTAGTGTTTTTCTTTACGGCAAAAAATGGCAAAAGCAGGATAATACAGAGATTTGACCCGTGGAACTGCAAAACCACACTTCTATTTCTCGGCCCTACACCAGACTATTTTCAACAGATATATTTGTGTCTGAAGAATCAGGAGACACTTTCACTGTTTTTCTTTACGGCAAAAAATGGCAAAAGCAGGACAATACAGAGATTTGACCCGTGGAACTGCAAAACCACACTTCTATTTCTCGGCCCTACACCAGACTATTTTCAACAGATATGTTTGTGTCTGAACAATCAGGAGACACTATTACTGTTTTTCTTTATGGCAAAAAATGGCAAAAGCAGGATAATACAGAGATTTGACCCGTGGAACTGCAAAACCACACTTTATTTCTCGGCCCCACACCAGACTATTTTCAACAGATATATTTGTGTCTGAACAATCAGGAGACAATATTACTGTTTTTCTTTATTTTAAAAAATGGCAAAAGCAGGATATTACAGAGATTTGACCCGTGAAACTGCAAAACCACACTTCTATTTCTCGGTCCTAATACAGACTAGTTTCAACAGATATATTTGTGTCTGAACAATCAGGAGACACTATTACTGTTTTTCTTTACGGCAAAAAATGGCAAAAGCAGGACAATACAGAGATTTGATCCGTGGAACTGGAAAACCACACTTCTATTTCTCGGGCCTACACCAGACTATTTTCAACAGATATATTTGAGTCTGAACAATCAGGAGACACTATTACTGTTTTTCTTTACGGCAAAAAATGGCAAAAGCAGGATAATACAGAGATTTGACCAGTGGAACTGCAATACCACACTTCTAGTTCTCGGGCCTACACCAGACTATTTTCAACAGATATATTTGTGTCTGAACAATCAGGAGACACTATTACTGTTTTTCTTTACGGCAAAAAATGGCAAAAGCAGGATAATACAGAGATTTGACCCGTGGAACTGCAAAACCACACTTTATTTCTCGGCCCTACACCAGACTATTTTCAACAGATATATTTGTGTCTGAACAATCAGGAGACAATATTACTGTTTTTCTTTATTTTAAAAAATGGCAAAAGCAGGATATTACAGAGATTTGACCCGTGGAACTGCAAATCCACACTTCTATTTCTCGGGCATACACCAGACTATTTTGAACAAATATATTTGTGTCTGACCAATCAGGGAGACACTATTACTGTTTTTCTTCATGGCAAAAAATGGCAAAAGCAGAATAATACAGAGATTTGATCCGGGGAACTGCAAAAGCACACTATTTTTTTCGGGCCTACACCAGACTATTTTCAACAGATATATTTGTGTCTGAACAATCAGGAGACACTATTACTGTTTTTCTTTATGGCAAAAAATGGCAAAAGCAGGATAATACAGAGATTTGACCCGTGGAACTGCAAAACCACACTTCTATTTCTCGGACCTACACCAGACTATTTTCAACATATATATTTGTGTCTGATCAAGCAGGAGACACTATCACTGTTTTTCTTTACGGCAAAAAATGGCAAAAGCAGGATAATACAGAGATTTGACCCGTGGAACTGCAAAACCACACTTCTAGTTCTCGGGCCTACACCAGACTGTTTTCAACAGATATATTTGTGTCTGAACAATCAGGAGACACTATTACTGTTTTTCTTTACGGCAAAAAATGGCAAAAGCAGGATAATACAGAGATTTGACCAGTGGAACTGCAAAACCACACTTCTATTTCTCGGGCCTACACCAGACTATTTTCAACAGATATATTTGTGTCTGAACAATCAGGAGACACTATTACTGTTTTTCTTCACGGCAAAAAATGGCAAAAGCAGAATAATACAGAGATTTGATCCGTGGAACTACAAAACCACACTTTTTTTTTTCGGGTCTACACCAGACTATTTTTAACAGATATATTTGTGTCTGAACAATCAGGAGACACTATTACTGTTTTTCTTTACGGCAAGAAATGGCAAAAGCAGGATAATACAGAGAGTTGACCCGTGGAACTGCAAAACCACACTTCTATTTCTCGGCCCTACACCAGACTATTTTCAACAGATATATTTGTGTCTGAACAATCAGGAGACACTATTACTGTTTTTCTTTACGGCAAAAAATGGCAAAAGCAGGATAATACAGAGATTTGACCCGTGGAACTGCAAAACCACACTTTATTTCTCGGCCCTACACCAGACTATTTTCAACAGATATATTTGTGTCTGAACAATCAGGAGACAATATTACTGTTTTTCTTTATTTTAAAAAATGGCAAAAGCAGGATATTACAGAGATTTGACCCGTGAAACTGCAAAACCACACTTCTATTTCTCGGGCCTAATACAGACTAGTTTCAACAGATATATTTGTGTCTGAACAATCAGGAGACACTATTACTGTTTTTCTTTACGGCAAAAAATGGCAAAAGCAGGATAATACAGAGATTTGACCCGTGGAACTGCAAAACCACACTTCTATTTCTCGGGCCTTCACCAGACTATTTTGAACAAATATATTTGTGTCTGACCAATCAGGGAGACACTATTACTGTTTTTCTTCACGACAAAAAATGGCAAAAGCAGAATAATACTGAGATTTGACCCGTGGAACTGCAAAAGCACACTTTTTTTTTTCGGCCCTACACCAGACTATTTTCAACAGATATATTTGTGTCTGAACAATCAGGAGACACTATTACTGTTTTTCTTTATGACAAAAAATGGCAAAAGCAGGATAAAACAGAGACTTGACCCGTGGAACTGCAAAACCACACTTCTATTTCTCGGCCCTACACCAGACTATTTTCAACAGATATATTTGTGTCTGAACAATCAGGAGACAATATTACTGTTTTTCTTTATGGTAAAATATGGCAAAAGCAGAATATTACAGAGATTTGAGCCGTGAAACTGCAAAACCACACTTCTATTTGTCGGGCCTACACCAGACTAGTTTCAACAGATATATTTGTGTCTGAACAATCAGGAGACACTATTACTGTTTTTCTTTACGGCAAAAAATGGCAAAAGCAGGATAATACAGAGATTTGACCCGTGGAACTGCAAAACCACACTTTATTTCTCGGCCCTACACCAGACTATTTTCAACAGATATATTTGTGTCTCAACAATCAGGAGACAATATTACTGTTTTTCTTTATTTTAAAAAATGGCAAAAGCAGGATATTACAGAGATTTGACCCGTGAAACTGCAAAACCACACTTCTATTTCTCGGGCCTAATACAGACTAGTTTCAACAGATATATTTGTGTCTGAACAATCAGGAGACACTATTACTGTTTTTCTTTATGGCAAAAAATGGCAAAAGCAGGATAATACAGAGATTTGACCCGTGGAACTGCAAAACCACACTTTTATTTCTCGGGCCTTCACCAGACTATTTTGAACAAATATATTTGTGTCTGACCAATCAGGGAGACACTATTACTGTTTTTCTTCACGGCAAAAAATGGCAAAAGCAGAATAATACAGAGATTTGATCCGTGGAACTGCAAAAGCACACTTTTTTTTTAGGCCCTACACCAGACTATTTTCAACAGATATATTTGTGTTTGAACAATCAGGAGACACTATTACTGTTTTTCTTTATGACAAAAAATGGCAAAAGCAGGATAAAACAGAGACTTGACCCGTGGAACTGCAAAACCACACTTCTATTTCTCGGCCCTACACCAGACTATTTTCAACAGATATATTTGTGTCTGAACAATCAGGAGACAATATTACTGTTTTTCTTTATGGTAAAATATGGCAAAAGCAGGATATTAAAGAGATTTGAGCCGTGAAACTGCAAAACCACACTTCTATTTGTCGGGCCTACACCAGACTAGTTTCAACAGATATATTTGTGTCTGAACAATCAGGAGACACTATTACTGTTTTTCTTTACGGCAAAAAATGGCAAAAGCAGAATAATACAGAGATTTGACCCGTGGAACTGCAAAACCACACTTCTCTTTCTCGGGCCTACACCAGACTATTTTCAACAGATATATTTGTGTCTGACCAATCAGGGAGACACTATTACTGTTTTTCTTTATGGCAAAAAATGGCAAAAGCAGGATAATACAGAGATTTGACCCGTGGAACTGCAAAACCATACTTCTATTTCTCGGGCCTACACCAGACTATTTTCAACAGATATATTTGTGTCTGTACAATCAGGAGACACTATTAGTGTTTTTCTTTACGGCAAAAAATGGCAAAAGCAGGATAATACAGAGATTTGACCCGTGGAACTGCAAAACCACACTTCTATTTCTCGGGCCTACACCAGACTATTTTCAACAGATATATTTGTGTCTGAAGAATCAGGAGACACTTTCACTGTTTTTCTTTACGGCAAAAAATGGCAAAAGCAGGACAATACAGAGATTTGACCCGTGGAACTGCAAAACCACACTTCTATTTCTCGGCCCTACACCAGACTATTTTCAACAGATATATTTGTGTCTGAACAATCAGGAGACACTATTACTTTTTTTCTTTACGGCAAAAAATGGCAAAAGCAGAATAATACAGATATTTGACCCGTGGAACTGCAAAACCACACTTCTCTTTCTCGGGCCTACACCAGACTATTTTCAACAGATATATTTGTGTCTGACCAATCAGGGAGACACTATTACTGTTTTTCTTTATGGCAAAAAATGGCAAAAGCAGGATAATACAGAGATTTGACCCGTGGAACTGCAAAACCACACTTTATTTCTCGGCCCTACACCAGACTATTTTCAACAGATATATTTGTGTCTGAACAATCAGGAGACAATATTACTGTTTTTCTTTATTTTAAAAAATGGCAAAAGCAGGATATTACAGAGATTTGACCCGTGAAACTGCAAAACCACACTTCTATTTCTCGGGCCTAATACAGACTAGTTTCAACAGATATATTTGTGTCTGAACAATCAGGAGACACTATTACTGTTTTTCTTTATGGCAAAAAATGGCAAAAGCAGGATAATACAGAGATTTGACCCGTGGAACTGCAAAACCACACTTCTATTTCTCAGACCTACACCAGACTATTTTCAACATATATATTTGTGTCTGATCAATCAGGAGACACTATCACTGTTTTTCTTTACGGCAAAAAATGGCAAAAGCAGGACAATACAGAGATTTGATCCGTGGAACTGGAAAACCACACTTCTAATTCTCGGGCCTACACCAGACTATTTTCAACAGATATATTTGAGTCTGAACAATCAGGAGACACTATTACTGTTTTTCTTTACGGCAAAAAATGGCAAAAGCAGGATAATACAGAGATTTGACCAGTGGAACTGCAATACCACACTTCTAGTTCTCGGGCCTACACCAGACTATTTTCAACAGATATATTTGTGTCTGAACAATCAGGAGACACTATTACTGTTTTTCTTTACGGCAAAAATTGGCAAAAGCAGGATAATACAGAGATTTGACCCGTGGAACTGCAAAACCACACTTTATTTCTCGGCCCTACACCAGACTATTTTCAACAGATATATTTGTGTCTGAACAATCAGGAGACAATATTACTGTTTTTCTTTATTTTAAAAAATGGCAAAAGCAGGATATTACAGAGATTTGACCCGTGAAACTGCAAAACCACACTTCTATTTCTCGGGCCTAATACAGACTAGTTTCAACAGATATATTTGTGTCTGAACAATCAGGAGACACTATTACTGTTTTTTTTACGGCAAAAAATGGCAAAAGCAGGATAATACAGAGATTTGATCCGTGGAACTGCAAAACCACACTTCTAATTCTCGGGCCTACACCAGACTATTTTGAACAAATATATTTGTGTCTGACCAATCAGGGAGACACTATTACTGTTTTTCTTCACGGCAAAAAATGGCAAAAGCAGAATAATACAGAGATTTGATCCGTGGAACTGCAAAAGCACACTTTTTTTTTTCGGGCCTACACCAGACTATTTTCAACAGATATATTTGTGTCTGAACAATCAGGAGACACTATTACTGTTTTTCTTTATGACAAAAAATGGCAAAAGCAGGATAATACAGAGATTTGACCCGTGGAACTGCAAAACCACACTTCTATTTCTCGGCCCTACACCAGACTATTTTCAACAGATATATTTGTGTCTGAACAATCAGGAGACAATATTACTGTTTTTCTTTAAGGTAAAAAATGGCAAAAGCAGGATATTACAGAGATTTGAGCCGTGAAACTGCAAAACCACACTTCTATTTCTCGGGCCTACACCAGACTAGTTTCAACAGAAATATTTGTGTCTGAACAATCAGGAGACACTATTACTGTTTTGCTTTACGGCAAAAAATGGCAAAAGCAGGATAATACAGAGATTTGACCCGTGGAACTGCAAATCCACACTTCTATTTCTCGGGCCTACACCAGACTATTTTGAACAAATATATTTGTGTCTGACCAATCAGGGAGACACTATTACTGTTTTTCTTCATGGCAAAAAATGGCAAAAGCAGAATAATACAGAGATTTGATCCGGGGAACTGCAAAAGCACACTATTTTTTTCGGGCCTACACCAGACTATTTTCAACAGATATATTTGTGTCTGAACAATCAGGAGACACTATTACTGTTTTTCTTTATGGCAAAAAATGGCAAAAGCAGGATAATACAGAGATTTGACCCGTGGAACTGCAAAACCACACTTCTATTTCTCAGACCTACACCAGACTATTTTCAACATATATATTTGTGTCTGATCAATCAGGAGACACTATCACTGTTTTTCTTTACGGCAAAAAATGGAAAAAGCAGGATAATACAGAGATTTGACCCGTGGAACTGCAAAACCACACTTCTAGTTCTCGGGCCTACACCAGACTGTTTTCAACAGATATATTTGTGTCTGAACAATCAGGAGACACTATTACTGTTTTTTTTTACGGCAAAAAATGGCAAAAGCAGGATAATACAGAGATTTGACCAGTGGAACTGCAAAACCACAGTTCTATTTCTCGGGCCTACACCAGACTATTTTCAACAGATATATTTGTGTCTGAACAATCAGGAGACACTATTACTGTTTTTCTTCACGGCAAAAAATGGCAAAAGCAGAATAATACAGAGATTTGATCCGTGGAACTACAAAACCACACTTTTTTTTTTCGGGCCTACACCAGACTATTTTTAACAGATATATTTGTGTCTGAACAATCAGGAGACACTATTACTGTTTTTCTTTACGGCAAGAAATGGCAAAAGCAGGATAATACAGAGAGTTGACCCGTGGAACTGCAAAACCACACTTCTATTTCTCGGCCCTACACCAGACTATTTTCAACAGATATATTTGTGTCTGAACAATCAGGAGACACTATTACTGTTTTTCTTTACGGCAAAAAATGGCAAAAGCAGGATAATACAGAGATTTGACCCGTGGAACTGCAAAACCACACTTTATTTCTCGGCCCTACACCAGACTATTTTCAACAGATATATTTGTGTCTGAACAATCAGGAGACAATATTACTGTTTTTCTTTATTTTAAAAAATGGCAAAAGCAGGATATTACAGAGATTTGACCCGTGAAACTGCAAAACCACACTTCTATTTCTCGGGCCTAATACAGACTAGTTTCAACAGATATATTTGTGTCTGAACAATCAGGAGACACTATTACTGTTTTTCTTTACGGCAAAAAATGGCAAAAGCAGGATAATACAGAGATTTGACCCGTGGAACTGCAAAACCACACTTCTATTTCTCGGGCCTTCACCAGACTATTTTGAACAAATATATTTGTGTCTGACCAATCAGGGAGACACTATTACTGTTTTTCTTCACGGCAAAAAATGGCAAAAGCAGAATAATACAGAGATTTGATCCGTGGAACTGCAAAAGCACACTTTTTTTTTTCGGCCCTACACCAGACTATTTTCAACAGATATATTTGTGTCTGAACAATCAGGAGACACTATTACTGTTTTTCTTTATGACAAAAAATGGCAAAAGCAGGATAAAACAGAGACTTGACCCGTGGAACTGCAAAACCACACTTCTATTTCTCGGCCCTACACCAGACTATTTTCAACAGATATATTTGTGTCTGAACAATCAGGAGACAATATTACTGTTTTTCTTTATGGTAAAATATGGCAAAAGCAGGATATTACAGAGATTTGAGCCGTGAAACTGCAAAACCACACTTCTATTTGTCGGGCCTACAACAGACTAGTTTCAACAGATATATTTGTGTCTGAACAATCAGGAGACACTATTACTGTTTTTCTTTACGGCAAAAAATGGCAAAAGCAGGATAATACAGAGATTTGACCCGTGGAACTGCAAAACCACACTTTATTTCTCGGCCCTACACCAGACTATTTTCAACAGATATATTTGTGTCTGAACAATCAGGAGACAATATTACTGTTTTTCTTTATTTTAAAAAATGGCAAAAGCAGGATATTACAGAGATTTGACCCGTGAAACTGCAAAAACCACACTTCTATTTCTCGGGCCTAATACAGACTAGTTTCAACAGATATATTTGTGTCTGAACAATCAGGAGACACTATTACTGTTTTTCTTTACGGCAAAAAATGGCAAAAGCAGGATAATACAGAGATTTGACCCGTGGAACTGCAAAACCACACTTCTATTTCTCGGGCCTTCACCAGACTATTTTGAACAAATATATTTGTGTCTGACCAATCAGGGAGACACTATTACTGTTTTTCTTCACGGCAAAAAATGGCAAAAGCAGAATAATACAGAGATTTGATCCGTGGAACTGCAAAAGCACACTTTTTTTTTTCGGCCCTACACCAGACTATTTTCAACAGATATATTTGTGTCTGAACAATCAGGAGACACTATTACTGTTTTTCTTTATGACAAAAAATGGCAAAAGCAGGATAAAACAGAGACTTGACCCGTGGAACTGCAAAACCACACTTCTATTTCTCGGCCCTACACCAGACTATTTTCAACAGATATATTTGTGTCTGAACAATCAGGAGACAATATTACTGTTTTTCTTTATGGTAAAATATGGCAAAAGCAGGATATTACAGAGATTTGAGCCGTGAAACTGCAAAACCACACTTCTATTTGTCGGGCCTACACCAGACTAGTTTCAACAGATATATTTGTGTCTGAACAATCAGGAGACACTATTACTGTTTTTCTTTACGGCAAAAAATGGCAAAAGCAGAATAATACAGAGATTTGACCCGTGGAACTGCAAAACCACACTTCTCTTTCTCGGGCCTACACCAGACTATTTTCAACAGATATATTTGTGTCTGACCAATCAGGGAGACACTATTACTGTTTTTCTTTATGGCAAAAAATGGCAAAAGCAGGATAATACAGAGATTTTACCCGTGGAACTGCAAAACCACACTTCTATTTCTCGGGCCTACACCAGACTATTTTCAACAGATATATTTGTGTCTGTACAATCAGGAGACACTATTAGTGTTTTTCTTTACGGCAAAAAATGGCAAAAGCAGGATAATACAGAGATTTGACCCGTGGAACTGCAAAACCACACTTCTATTTCTCGGGCCTACACCAGACTATTTTCAACAGATATATTTGAGTCTGAACAATCAGGAGACACTATTACTGTTTTTCTTTACGGCAAAAAATGGCAAAAGCAGGATAATACAGAGATTTGACCAGTGGAACTGCAATACCACACTTCTAGTTCTCGGCCCTACACCAGACTATTTTCAACAGATATATTTGTGTCTGAACAATCAGGAGACAATATTACTGTTTTTCTTTATGGTAAAATATGGCAAAAGCAGGATATTACAGAGATTTGAGCCGTGAAACTGCAAAACCACACTTCTATTTGTCGGGCCTACACCAGACTAGTTTCAACAGATATATTTGTGTCTGAACAATCAGGAGACACTATTACTGTTTTTCTTTACGGCAAAAAATGGCAAAAGCAGAATAATACAGAGATTTGACCCGTGGAACTGCAAAACCACACTTCTCTTTCTCGGGCCTACACCAGACTATTTTCAACAGATATATTTGTGTCTGACCAATCAGGGAGACACTATTACTGTTTTTCTTTATGGCAAAAAATGGCAAAAGCAGGATAATACAGAGATTTTACCCGTGGAACTGCAAAACCACACTTCTATTTCTCGGGCCTACACCAGACTATTTTCAACAGATATATTTGTGTCTGTACAATCAGGAGACACTATTAGTGTTTTTCTTTACGGCAAAAAATGGCAAAAGCAGGATAATACAGAGATTTGACCCGTGGAACTGCAAAACCACACTTCTATTTCTCGGGCCTACACCAGACTATTTTCAACAGATATATTTGAGTCTGAACAATCAGGAGACACTATTACTGTTTTTCTTTACGGCAAAAAATGGCAAAAGCAGGATAATACAGAGATTTGACCAGTGGAACTGCAATACCACACTTCTAGTTCTCGGGCCTACACCAGACTATTTTCAACAGATATATTTGTGTCTGAACAATCAGGAGACACTATTACTGTTTTTCTTTACGGCAAAAAATGGCAAAAGCAGGATAATACAGAGATTTGACCCGTGGAACTGCAAAACCACACTTTATTTCTCGGCCCTACACCAGACTATTTTCAACAGATATATTTGTGTCTGAACAATCAGGAGACAATATTACTGTTTTTCTTTATTTTAAAAAATGGCAAAAGCAGGATATTACAGAGATTTGACCCGTGAAACTGCAAAACCACACTTCTATTTCTCGGGCCTAATACAGACTAGTTTCAACAGATATATTTGTGTCTGAACAATCAGGAGACACTATTACTGTTTTTTTTTACGGCAAAAAATGGCAAAAGCAGGATAATACAGAGATTTGATCCGTGGAACTGCAAAACCACACTTCTATTTCTCGGGCCTACACCAGACTATTTTGAACAAATATATTTGTGTCTGACCAATCAGGGAGACACTATTACTGTTTTTCTTCACGGCAAAAAATGGCAAAAGCAGAATAATACAGAGATTTGATCCGTGGAACTGCAAAAGCACACTTTTTTTTTTCGGGCCTACACCAGACTATTTTCAACAGATATATTTGTGTCTGAACAATCAGGAGACACTATTACTGTTTTTCTTTATGACAAAAAATGGCAAAAGCAGGATAATACAGAGATTTGACCCGTGGAACTGCAAAACCACACTTCTATTTCTCGGCCCTACACCAGACTATTTTCAACAGATATATTTGTGTCTGAACAATCAGGAGACAATATTACTGTTTTTCTTTAAGGTAAAAAATGCCAAAAGCAGGATATTACAGAGATTTGAGCCGAGAAACTGCAAAACCACACTTCTATTTCTCGGGCCTACACCAGACTAGTTTCAACAGAAATATTTGTGTCTGAACAATCAGGAGACACTATTACTGTTTTTCTTTATGACAAAAAATGGCAAAAGCAGGATAAAACAGAGACTTGACCCGTGGAACTGCAAAACCACACTTCTATTTCTCGGCCCTACACCAGACTATTTTCAACAGATATATTTGTGTCTGAACAATCAGGAGACAATATTACTGTTTTTCTTTATGGTAAAATATGGCAAAAGCAGGATATTACAGAGATTTGAGCCGTGAAACTGCAAAACCACACTTCTATTTGTCGGGCCTACACCAGACTAGTTTCAACAGATATATTTGTGTCTGAACAATCAGGAGACACTATTACTGTTTTTCTTTACGGCAAAAAATGGCAAAAGCAGAATAATACAGAGATTTGACCCGTGGAACTGCAAAACCACACTTCTCTTTCTCGGGCCTACACCAGACTATTTTCAACAGATATATTTGTGTCTGACCAATCAGGGAGACACTATTACTGTTTTTCTTTATGGCAAAAAATGGCAAAAGCAGGATAATACAGAGATTTTACCCGTGGAACTGCAAAACCACACTTCTATTTCTCGGGCCTACACCAGACTATTTTCAACAGATATATTTGTGTCTGTACAATCAGGAGACACTATTAGTGTTTTTCTTTACGGCAAAAAATGGCAAAAGCAGGATAATACAGAGATTTGACCCGTGGAACTGCAAAACCACACTTCTATTTCTCGGGCCTACACCAGACTATTTTCAACAGATATATTTGAGTCTGAACAATCAGGAGACACTATTACTGTTTTTCTTTACGGCAAAAAATGGCAAAAGCAGGATAATACAGAGATTTGACCAGTGGAACTGCAATACCACACTTCTAGTTCTCGGCCCTACACCAGACTATTTTCAACAGATATATTTGTGTCTGAACAATCAGGAGACAATATTACTGTTTTTCTTTATGGTAAAATATGGCAAAAGCAGGATATTACAGAGATTTGAGCCGTGAAACTGCAAAACCACACTTCTATTTGTCGGGCCTACACCAGACTAGTTTCAACAGATATATTTGTGTCTGAACAATCAGGAGACACTATTACTGTTTTTCTTTACGGCAAAAAATGGCAAAAGCAGAATAATACAGAGATTTGACCCGTGGAACTGCAAAACCACACTTCTCTTTCTCGGGCCTACACCAGACTATTTTCAACAGATATATTTGTGTCTGACCAATCAGGGAGACACTATTACTGTTTTTCTTTATGGCAAAAAATGGCAAAAGCAGGATAATACAGAGATTTTACCCGTGGAACTGCAAAACCACACTTCTATTTCTCGGGCCTACACCAGACTATTTTCAACAGATATATTTGTGTCTGTACAATCAGGAGACACTATTAGTGTTTTTCTTTACGGCAAAAAATGGCAAAAGCAGGATAATACAGAGATTTGACCCGTGGAACTGCAAAACCACACTTCTATTTCTCGGGCCTACACCAGACTATTTTCAACAGATATATTTGAGTCTGAACAATCAGGAGACACTATTACTGTTTTTCTTTACGGCAAAAAATGGCAAAAGCAGGATAATACAGAGATTTGACCAGTGGAACTGCAATACCACACTTCTAGTTCTCGGGCCTACACCAGACTATTTTCAACAGATATATTTGTGTCTGAACAATCAGGAGACACTATTACTGTTTTTCTTTACGGCAAAAAATGGCAAAAGCAGGATAATACAGAGATTTGACCCGTGGAACTGCAAAACCACACTTTATTTCTCGGCCCTACACCAGACTATTTTCAACAGATATATTTGTGTCTGAACAATCAGGAGACAATATTACTGTTTTTCTTTATTTTAAAAAATGGCAAAAGCAGGATATTACAGAGATTTGACCCGTGAAACTGCAAAACCACACTTCTATTTCTCGGGCCTAATACAGACTAGTTTCAACAGATATATTTGTGTCTGAACAATCAGGAGACACTATTACTGTTTTTTTTTACGGCAAAAAATGGCAAAAGCAGGATAATACAGAGATTTGATCCGTGGAACTGCAAAACCACACTTCTATTTCTCGGGCCTACACCAGACTATTTTGAACAAATATATTTGTGTCTGACCAATCAGGGAGACACTATTACTGTTTTTCTTCACGGCAAAAAATGGCAAAAGCAGAATAATACAGAGATTTGATCCGTGGAACTGCAAAAGCACACTTTTTTTTTTCGGCCCTACACCAGACTATTTTCAACAGATATATTTGTGTCTGAACAATCAGGAGACACTATTACTGTTTTTCTTTATGACAAAAAATGGCAAAAGCAGGATAATACAGAGATTTGACCCGTGGAACTGCAAAACCACACTTCTATTTCTCGGCCCTACACCAGACTATTTTCAACAGATATATTTGTGTCTGAACAATCAGGAGACAATATTACTGTTTTTCTTTAAGGTAAAAAATGCCAAAAGCAGGATATTACAGAGATTTGAGCCGTGAAACTGCAAAACCACACTTCTATTTCTCGGGCCTACACCAGACTAGTTTCAACAGAAATATTTGTGTCTGAACAATCAGGAGACACTATTACTGTTTTGCTTTACGGCAAAAAATGGCAAAAGCAGGATAATACAGAGATTTGACCCGTGGAACTGCAAATCCACACTTCTATTTCTCGGGCCTACACCAGACTATTTTGAACAAATATATTTGTGTCTGACCAATCAGGGAGACACTATTACTGTTTTTCTTCATGGCAAAAAATGGCAAAAGCCGAATAATACAGAGATTTGATCCGGCGAACTGCAAAAGCACACTATTTTTTTCGGGCCTACACCAGACTATTTTCAACAGATATATTTGTGTCTGAACAATCAGGAGAAACTATTACTGTTTTTCTTTATGGCAAAAAATGGCAAAAGCAGGATAATACAGAGATTTGACCCGTGGAACTGCAAAACCACACTTCTATTTCTCAGACCTACACCAGACTATTTTCAACATATATATTTGTGTCTGATCAATCAGGAGACACTATCACTGTTTTTCTTTACGGCAAAAAATTGCAAAAGCAGGATAATACAGAGATTTGACCCGTGGAACTGCAAAACCACACTTCTAGTTCTCGGGCCTACACCAGACTGTTTTCAACAGATATATTTGTGTCTGAACAATCAGGAGACACTATTACTGTTTTTCTTTACGGCAAAAAATGGCAAAAGCAGGATAATACCGAGATTTGACCAGTGGAACTGCAAAACCACAGTTCTATTTCTCGGGCCTACACCAGACTATTTTCAACAGATATATTTGTGTCTGAAAAATCAGGAGACACTATTACTGTTTTTCTTCACGGCAAAAAATGGCAAAAGCAGAATAATACAGAGATTTGATCCGTGGAACTACAAAACCACACTTTTTTTTTTCGGGCCTACACCAGACTATTTTTAACAGATATATTTGTGTCTGAACAATCAGGAGACACTATTACTGTTTTTCTTTACGGCAAGAAATGGCAAAAGCAGGATAATACAGAGAGTTGACCCGTGGAACTGCAAAACCACACTTCTATTTCTCGGGCCTACACCAGACTATTTTCAACAGATATATTTGTGTCTGAACAATCAGGAGACACTATTACTGTTTTTCTTTACGGCAAAAAATGGCAAAAGCAGGATAATACAGAGATTTGACCCGTGGAACTGCAAAACCACACTTTATTTCTCGGCCCTACACCAGACTATTTTCAACAGATATATTTGTGTCTGAACAATCAGGAGACAATATTACTGTTTTTCTTTATTTTAAAAAATGGCAAAAGCAGGATATTACAGAGATTTGACCCGTGAAACTGCAAAACCACACTTCTATTTCTCGGGCCTAATACAGACTAGTTTCAACAGATATATTTGTGTCTGAACAATCAGGAGACACTATTACTGTTTTTTTTTACGGCAAAAATTGGCAAAAGCAGGATAATACAGAGATTTGATCCGTGGAACTGCAAAACCACACTTCTATTTCTCGGGCCTACACCAGACTATTTTGAACAAATATATTTGTGTCTGACCAATCAGGGAGACACTATTACTGTTTTTCTTCACGGCAAAAAATGGCAAAAGCAGAATAATACAGAGATTTGATCCGTGGAACTGCAAAAGCACACTTTTTTTTTTCGGGCCTACACCAGACTATTTTCAACAGATATATTTGTGTCTGAACAATCAGGAGACACTATTACTGTTTTTCTTTATGACAAAAAATGGCAAAAGCAGGATAATACAGAGATTTGACCCGTGGAACTGCAAAACCACACTTCTATTTCTCGGCCCTACACCAGACTATTTTCAACAGATATATTTGTGTCTGAACAATCAGGAGACAATATTACTGTTTTTCTTTAAGGTAAAAAATGCCAAAAGCAGGATATTACAGAGATTTGAGCCGTGAAACTGCAAAACCACACTTCTATTTCTCGGGCCTACACCAGACTAGTTTCAACAGAAATATTTGTGTCTGAACAATCAGGAGACACTATTACTGTTTTGCTTTACGGCAAAAAATGGCAAAAGCAGGATAATACAGAGATTTGACCCGTGGAACTGCAAATCCACACTTCTATTTCTCGGGCCTACACCAGACTATTTTGAACAAATATATTTGTGTCTGACCAATCAGGGAGACACTATTACTGTTTTTCTTCATGGCAAAAAATGGCAAAAGCAGAATAATACAGAGATTTGATCCGGGGAACTGCAAAAGCACACTATTTTTTTCGGGCCTACACCAGACTATTTTCAACAGATATATTTGTGTCTGAACAATCAGGAGACACTATTACTGTTTTTCTTTATGGCAAAAAATGGCAAAAGCAGGATAATACAGAGATTTGACCCGTGGAACTGCAAAACCACACTTCTATTTCTCAGACCTACACCAGACTATTTTCAACATATATATTTGTGTCTGATCAATCAGGAGACACTATCACTGTTTTTCTTTACGGCAAAAAATGGCAAAAGCAGGATAATACAGAGATTTGACCCGTGGAACTGCAAAACCACACTTCTAGTTCTCGGGCCTACACCAGACTGTTTTCAACAGATATATTTGTGTCTGAACAATCAGGAGACACTATTACTGTTTTTCTTTACGGCAAAAAATGGCAAAAGCAGGATAATACAGAGATTTGACCAGTGGAACTGCAAAACCACAGTTCTATTTCTCGGGCCTACACCAGACTATTTTCAACAGATATATTTGTGTCTGAACAATCATGAGACACTATTACTGTTTTTCTTCACGGCAAAAAATGGCAAAAGCAGAATAATACAGAGATTTGATCCGTGGAACTACAAAACCACACTTTTTTTTTTCGGGCCTACACCAGACTATTTTTAACAGATATATTTGTGTCTGAACAATCAGGAGACACTATTACTGTTTTTCTTTACGGCAAGAAATGGCAAAAGCAGGATAATACAGAGAGTTGACCCGTGGAACTGCAAAACCACACTTCTATTTCTCGGGCCTACACCAGACTATTTTCAACAGATATATTTGTGTCTGAACAATCAGGAGACACTATTACTGTTTTTCTTTACGGCAAAAAATGGCAAAAGCAGGATAATACAGAGATTTGACCCGTGGAACTGCAAAACCACACTTTATTTCTCGGCCCTACACCAGACTATTTTCAACAGATATATTTGTGTCTGAACAATCAGGAGACAATATTACTGTTTTTCTTTATTTTAAAAAATGGCAAAAGCAGGATATTACAGAGATTTGACCCGTGAAACTGCAAAACCACACTTCTATTTCTCGGGCCTAATACAGACTAGTTTCAACAGATATATTTGTGTCTGAACAATCAGGAGACACTATTACTGTTTTTCTTTACGGCAAAAAATGGCAAAAGCAGGATAATACAGAGATTTGACCCGTGGAACTGCAAAACCACACTTCTATTTCTCGGGCCTTCACCAGACTATTTTGAACAAATATATTTGTGTCTGACCAATCAGGGAGACACTATTACTGTTTTTCTTCACGGCAAAAAATGGCAAAAGCAGAATAATACAGAGATTTGATCCGTGGAACTGCAAAAGCACACTTTTTTTTTTCGGCCCTACACCAGACTATTTTCAACAGATATATTTGTGTCTGAACAATCAGGAGACACTATTACTGTTTTTCTTTATGACAAAAAATGGCAAAAGCAGGATAAAACAGAGACTTGACCCGTGGAACTGCAAAACCACACTTCTATTTCTCGGCCCTACACCAGACTATTTTCAACAGATATATTTGTGTCTGAACAATCAGGAGACAATATTACTGTTTTTCTTTATGGTAAAATATGGCAAAAGCAGGATATTACAGAGATTTGAGCCGTGAAACTGCAAAACCACACTTCTATTTGTCGGGCCTACACCAGACTAGTTTCAACAGATATATTTGTGTCTGAACAATCAGGAGACACTATTACTGTTTTTCTTTACGGCAAAAAATGGCAAAAGCAGAATAATACAGAGATTTGACCCGTGGAACTGCAAAACCACACTTCTCTTTCTCGGGCCTACACCAGACTATTTTCAACAGATATATTTGTGTCTGACCAATCAGGGAGACACTATTACTGTTTTTCTTTATGGCAAAAAATGGCAAAAGCAGGATAATACAGAGATTTTACCCGTGGAACTGCAAAACCACACTTCTATTTCTCGGGCCTACACCAGACTATTTTCAACAGATATATTTGTGTCTGTACAATCAGGAGACACTATTAGTGTTTTTCTTTACGGCAAAAAATGGCAAAAGCAGGATAATACAGAGATTTGACCCGTGGAACTGCAAAACCACACTTCTATTTCTCGGGCCTACACCAGACTATTTTCAACAGATATATTTGAGTCTGAACAATCAGGAGACACTATTACTGTTTTTCTTTACGGCAAAAAATGGCAAAAGCAGGATAATACAGAGATTTGACCAGTGGAACTGCAATACCACACTTCTAGTTCTCGGGCCTACACCAGACTATTTTCAACAGATATATTTGTGTCTGAACAATCAGGAGACACTATTACTGTTTTTCTTTACGGCAAAAAATGGCAAAAGCAGGATAATACAGAGATTTGACCCGTGGAACTGCAAAACCACACTTTATTTCTCGGCCCTACACCAGACTATTTTCAACAGATATATTTGTCTGAACAATCAGGAGACAATATTACTGTTTTTCTTTATTTTAAAAAATGGCAAAAGCAGGATATTACAGAGATTTGACCCGTGAAACTGCAAAACCACACTTCCATTTCTCGGGCCTAATACAGACTAGTTTCAACAGATATATTTGTGTCTGAACAATCAGGAGACACTATTACTGTTTTTTTTTACGGCAAAAAATGGCAAAAGCAGGATAATACAGAGATTTGATCCGTGGAACTGCAAAACCACACTTCTATTTCTCGGGCCTACACCAGACTATTTTGAACAAATATATTTGTGTCTGACCAATCAGGGAGACACTATTACTGTTTTTCTTCACGGCAAAAAATGGCAAAAGCAGAATAATACAGAGATTTGATCCGTGGAACTGCAAAAGCACACTTTTTTTTTTCGGGCCTACACCAGACTATTTTCAACAGATATATTTGTGTCTGAACAATCAGGAGACACTATTACTGTTTTTCTTTATGACAAAAAATGGCAAAAGCAGGATAATACAGAGATTTGACCCGTGGAACTGCAAAACCACACTTCTATTTCTCGGCCCTACACCAGACTATTTTCAACAGATATATTTGTGTCTGAACAATCAGGAGACAATATTACTGTTTTTCTTTAAGGTAAAAAATGCCAAAAGCAGGATATTACAGAGATTTGAGCCGTGAAACTGCAAAACCACACTTCTATTTCTCGGGCCTACACCAGACTAGTTTCAACAGAAATATTTGTGTCTGAACAATCAGGAGACACTATTACTGTTTTGCTTTACGGCAAAAAATGGCAAAAGCAGGATAATACAGAGATTTGACCCGTGGAACTGCAAATCCACACTTCTATTTCTCGGGCCTACACCAGACTATTTTGAACAAATATATTTGTGTCTGACCAATCAGGGAGACACTATTACTGTTTTTCTTCATGGCAAAAAATGGCAAAAGCAGAATAATACAGAGATTTGATCCGGGGAACTGCAAAAGCACACTATTTTTTTCGGGCCTACACCAGACTATTTTCAACAGATATATTTGTGTCTGAACAATCAGGAGACACTATTACTGTTTTTCTTTATGGCAAAAAATGGCAAAAGCAGGATAATACAGAGATTTGACCCGTGGAACTGCAAAACCACACTTCTATTTCTCAGACCTACACCAGACTATTTTCAACATATATATTTGTGTCTGATCAATCAGGAGACACTATCACTGTTTTTCTTTACGGCAAAAAATGGCAAAAGCAGGATAATACAGAGATTTGACCCGTGGAACTGCAAAACCACACTTCTAGTTCTCGGGCCTACACCAGACTGTTTTCAACAGATATATTTGTGTCTGAACAATCAGGAGACACTATTACTGTTTTTCTTTACGGCAAAAAATGGCAAAAGCAGGATAATACAGAGATTTGACCAGTGGAACTGCAAAACCACAGTTCTATTTCTCGGGCCTACACCAGACTATTTTCAACAGATATATTTGTGTCTGAACAATCAGGAGACACTATTACTGTTTTTCTTCACGGCAAAAAATGGCAAAAGCAGAATAATACAGAGATTTGATCCGTGGAACTACAAAACCACACTTTTTTTTTTCGGGCCTACACCAGACTATTTTTAACAGATATATTTGTGTCTGAACAATCAGGAGACACTATTACTGTTTTTCTTTACGGCAAGAAATGGCAAAAGCAGGATAATACAGAGAGTTGACCCGTGGAACTGCAAAACCACACTTCTATTTCTCGGGCCTACACCAGACTATTTTCAACAGATATATTTGTGTCTGAACAATCAGGAGACACTATTACTGTTTTTCTTTACGGCAAAAAATGGCAAAAGCAGGATAATACAGAGATTTGACCCGTGGAACTGCAAAACCACACTTTATTTCTCGGCCCTACACCAGACTATTTTCAACAGATATATTTGTGTCTGAACAATCAGGAGACAATATTACTGTTTTTCTTTATTTTAAAAAATGGCAAAAGCAGGATATTACAGAGATTTGACCCGTGAAACTGCAAAACCACACTTCTATTTCTCGGGCCTAATACAGACTAGTTTCAACAGATATATTTGTGTCTGAACAATCAGGAGACACTATTACTGTTTTTCTTTACGGCAAGAAATGGCAAAAGCAGGATAATACAGAGATTTGACCCGTGGAACTGCAAAACCACACTTTTATTTCTCGGGCCTTCACCAGACTATTTTGAACAAATATATTTGTGTCTGAATAATCAGGGAGACACTATTACTGTTTTTCTTCACGGCAAAAAATGGCAAAAGCAGAATAATACTGAGATTTGATCCGTGGAACTGCAAAAGCACACTTTTTTTTTTCGGCCCTACACCAGACTATTTTCAACAGATATATTTGTGTCTGAACAATCAGGGACACTATTACTGTTTTTCTTTATGACAAAAAATGGCAAAAGCAGGATAAAACAGAGACTTGACCCGTGGAACTGCAAAACCACACTTCTATTTCTCGGCCCTACACCAGACTATTTTCAACAGATATATTTGTGTCTGAACAATCAGGAGACAATATTACTGTTTTTCTTTATGGTAAAATATGGCAAAAGCAGGATATTACAGAGATTTGAGCCGTGAAACTGCAAAACCACACTTCTATTTGTCGGGCCTACACCAGACTATTTTCAACAGATATATTTGTGTCTGACCAATCAGGGAGACACTATTACTGTTTTTCTTTATGGCAAAAAATGGCAAAAGCAGGATAATACAGAGATTTGACCCGTGGAACTGCAAAACCACACTTCTATTTCTCGGGCCTACACCAGACTATTTTCAACACATATATTTGTGTCTGTACAATCAGGAGACACTATTAGTGTTTTTCTTTACGGCAAAAAATGGCAAAAGCAGGATAATACAGAGATTTGACCCGTGGAACTGCAAAACCACACTTCTATTTATCGGGCCTACACCAGACTATTTTCAACAGATATATTTGTGTCTGAAGAATCAGGAGACACTTTCACTGTTTTTCTTTACGGCAAAAAATGGCAAAAGCAGGACAATACAGAGATTTGACCCGTGGAACTGCAAAACCACACTTCTATTTATCGGGCCTATACCAGACTATTTTCAACAGATATATTTGTGTCTGAACAATCAGGAGACACTATTACTGTTCTTTTTAACGGCAAAAAATAGCAAAAGCAGGATAATACAGAGATTTGACCCATGGAACTGCAAAACCACACTTCTATTTCTCGTCCCTACACCAGACTATTTTCAACAGATATATTTGTGTCTGAACAATCAGGAGACATTATTACTGTTTTTCTTTATGGTAAAAAATGGCAAAAGCAGGATATTACAGAGATTTGAGCCGTGAAACTGCAAAACCACACTTCTATTTCTCGGGCCTACACCAGACTAGTTTCAACAGATATATTTGTGTCTGAACAATCAGGAGACACTATTACTGTTTTTCTTTACGGCAAAAAATGGCAAAAGCAGGATAATACAGAGATTTGACCCGTGGAACTGCAAATCCACACTTCTATTTCTCGGGCCTACACCAGACTATTTTGAACAAATATATTTGTGTCTGACCAATCAGGGAGACACTATTACTGTTTTTCTTTACGGCAAAAAATGGCAAAAGCAGAATAATACAGAGATTTGATCCGTGGAACTGCAAAAGCACACTTTTTTTTTTCGGGCCTACACCAGACTTTTTTCAACAGATATATTTGTGTCTGAACAATCAGGAGACACTATTACTGTTTTTCTTTATGGCAAAAAATGGCAAAAGCAGGATAATACAGAGATTTGACCCGTGGAACTGCAAAACCACACTTCTATTTCTCGGTCCGACACCAGTTTATTTTCAACATATATATTTGTGTCTGATCAATCAGGAGACACTATCACTGTTTTTCTTTACGGCAAAAAATGGCAAAAGCAGGATAATACAGAGATTTGACCCGTGGAACTGCAAAACCACACTTCTAGTTCTCGGGCCTACACCAGACTGTTTTCAACAGATATATTTGTGTCTGAACAATCATGAGACACTATTACTGTTTTTCTTTACGGCAAAAAATGGCAAAAGCAGGATAATACAGAGATTTGACCAGTGGAACTGCAAAACCACAGTTCTATTTCTCGGGCCTACACCAGACTATTTTCAACAGATATATTTGTGTCTGAACAATCAGGAGACACTATTACTGTTTTTCTTCATGGCAAAAAATGGCAAAAGCAGAATAATACAGAGATTTGATCCGTGGAACTACAAAACCACACTTTTTTTTTTCGGGCCTACACCAGACTATTTTTAACAGATATATTTGTGTCTGAACAATCAGGAGACAATATTACTGTTTTTCTTTATGGTAAAAAATGGCAAAAGCAGGATATTACAGAGATTTGAGCCGTGAAACTGCAAAACCACACTTCTATTTCTCGGGCCTACACCAGACTAGTTTCAACAGATATATTTGTGTCTGAACAATCAGGAGACACTATTACTGTTTTTCTTTACGGCAAAAAATGGCAAAAGCAGAATAATACAGAGATTTGACCCGTGGAACTGCAAAACCACACTTCTCTTTCTCGGGCCTACACCAGACTATTTTCAACAGATATATTTGTGTCTGACCAATCAGGGAGACACTATTACTGTTTTTCTTTATGGCAAAAAATGGCAAAAGCAGGATAATACAGAGATTTGACCCGTGGAACTGCAAAACCACACTTCTATTTCTCGGGCCTACACCAGACTATTTTCAACAGATATATTTGTGTCTGAAGAATCAGGAGACACTTTCACTGTTTTTCTTTACGGCAAAAAATGGCAAAAGCAGGACAATACAGAGATTTGACCCGTGGAACTGCAAAACCACACTTCTATTTCTCGGGACTAAACCAGACTATTTTCAACAGATATATTTGTGTCTGAACAATCAGGAGACACTATTACTGTTCTTCTTTATGGCAAAAAATAGCAAAAGCAGGATAATACAGAGATTTGACCCGTGGAACTGCAAAACCACACTTCTCTTTCTCGGCCCTACACCAGACTATTTTCAACAGGTATATTTGTGTCTGAACAATCAGGAGACACTATTACTGTTTTTCTTTACGGCAAAAAAAGGCAAAAGCAGGATAATACAGAGATTTGACCCATGGAACTGCAAGTCCACACTTCTATTTCTCGGGCCTACACCAGACTATTTTGAACAAATATATTTGTGTCTGACCAATCAGGGAGACACTATTACTGTTTTTCTTCACGGCAAAAAATGGCAAAAGCAGAATAATACAGAGATTTGATCCGTGGAACTGCAAAAGCACACTTTTTTTTTTTCGGGCCTACACCAGACTATTTTCAACAGATATATTTGTGTCTGAACAATCAGGAGACACTATTACTGTTTTTCTTTATGGCAAAAAATGGCAAAAGCAGGATAATACAGAGATTTGACCCATGGAACTGCAAAACCACACTTCTATTTCTCGGGCCTACACCAGACTATTTTCCACATATATATTTGTGTCTGATCAATCAGGAGACACTATCACTGTTTTTCTTTACGGCAAAAAATGGCAAAAGCAGGATAATACAGAGATTTGACCAGTGGAACTGCAAAAACACACTTCTATTTCTCGGGCCTACACCAGACTATTTTCAACAGATATATCTGTGTCTGAACAATCAGGAGACACTATTACTGTTTTTCTTTATGGCAAAAAATGGCAAAAGCAGGATAATACAGAGATTTGACCAGTGGAACTGCAAAAACACAGTTCTATTTCTCGGGCCTACACCAGACTATTTTCAACAGATATATTTGTGTCTGAACCATCAGGAGACACTATTACTGTTTTTCTTCACGGCAAAAAATGGCAAAAGCAGAATAATACAGAGATTTTATCCATGGAACTACAAAACCACACTTTTTTTTTTCGGGCCTACACCAGACTATTTTTAACAGATATATTTGTGTCTGAACAATCAGGAGACACTATTACTGTTTTTCTTTACGGCAAGAAATGGCAAAAGCAGGATAATACAGAGATTTGACCCGTGGAACTGCAAAACCACACTTCTATTTCTCGGCCCTACACCAGACTATTTTTAACAGATATATTTGTGTCTGAACAATCAGGAGACACTATTACTGTTTTTCTTTACGGCAAAAAATGGCAAAAGCAGGATAATACAGAGGTTTGACCCGTGGAACTGCAAAACCACACTTTATTTCTGGGCCCTACACCAGACTATTTTCAACAGATATATTTGTGTCTGAACAATCAGGAGACAATATTACTGTTTTTCTTTATTTTAAAAAATGGCAAAAGCAGGATATTACAGAGATTTGACCCGTGAAACTGCAAAACCACACTTCTATTTCTCGGGCCTAATACAGACTAGTTTCAACAGATATATTTGTGTCTGAACAATCAGGAGACACTATTACTGTTTTTCTTTACGGCAAAAAATGGCAAAAGCAGGATAATACAGAGATTTGACCCGTGGAACTGCAAAACCACACTTCTATTTCTCGGGCCTACACCAGACTATTTTGAACAAATATATTTGTGTCTGACCAATCAGGGAGACACTATTACTGTTTTTCTTCACGGCAAAAAATGGCAAAAGCAGAATAATACAGAGATTTGATCCGTGGAACTGCAAAAGCACACTTTTTTTTTTCGGCCCTACACCAGACTATTTTCAACAGATATATTTGTGTCTGAACAATCAGGAGACACTATTACTGTTTTTCTTTATGACAAAAAATGGCAAAAGCAGGATAATACAGAGATTTGACCCGTGGAACTGCAAAACCACACTTCTATTTCTCGGCCCTACACCAGACTATTTTCAACAGATATATTTGTGTCTGAACAATCAGGAGACAATATTACTGTTTTTCTTTATGGTAAAAAATGGCAAAAGCAGGATATTACAGAGATTTGAGCCGTGAATCTGCAAAACCACACTTCTATTTCTCAGGCCTACACCAGACTAGTTTCAACAGATATATTTGTGTCTGAACAATCAGGAGACACTATTACTGTTTTTCTTTACGGCAAAAAATGGCAAAAGCAGAATAATACAGAGATTTGACCCGTGGAACTGCAAAACCACACTTCTCTTTCTCGGGCCTACACCAGACTATTTTCAACAGATATATTTGTGTCTGACCAATCAGGGAGACACTATTACTGTTTTTCTTTACGGCAAAAAATGGCAAAAGCAGGATAATACAGAGATTTGACCCGTGGAACTGCAAAACCACACTTCTATTTCTCGGGCCTACACCAGACTATTTTCAACAGATATATTTGTGTCTGAAGAATCAGGAGACACTTTCACTGTTTTTCTTTACGGCAAAAAATGGCAAAAGCAGGACAATACAGAGATTTGACCCGTGGAACTGCAAAACCACACTTCTATTTCTCGGGCCTATACCAGACTATTTTCAACAGATATATTTGTGTCTGAACAATCAGGAGACACTATTACTGTTCTTCTTTACGGCAAAAAATAGCAAAAGCAGGATAATACAGAGATTTGACCCGTGGAACGGCAAATCCACACTTCTATTTCTCGGGCCTACACCAGACTATTTTCAGCAGATATATTTGTGTCTGAACAATCAGGAGACAGTATTACTGTTTTACTTTATGGCAAAAAATGGCAAAAGCAGGATAATACTGAGATTTGACCCGTGGAACAGCAAAACCACAGTTCTATTTCTCGGGCCTACACCTGACTATTTTCAACAGATATATTTGTGTCTGAACAATCAGGAGACACTATTACTGTTTTTCTTCACGGCAAAAAATGGCAAAAGCAAGATAATACAGAGATTTGACCCATGGAACTGCAAAACCACACTTGTATTTCTCGGGCCTACACCAGACTATTTTCAACAGATATATTTGTGTCTGTAAAATCAGGGAGACAATATTACTGTTTTTCTTTATGGCAAAAAATGGCAAAAGCATGATATTACAGAGATTTGACTCGTGAAACTGCAAAACCACACTTCTATTTCTTGGGCCTACACCAGACTATTTTCAACAGATATATTTGTGTCTGTACAATCAGGAGACACTATTACTGTTTTTCTTTGCGGCAAAAAATGGCAAAAGCAGGATAATACAGAGATTTGACCCGTGGAACTGCAAAACCACACTTCTATTTTAATGGCCTACCCCAGACTATTTTCAACAGATATATTTGTGTCTGAACAATCAAGAGACACTATTACTGTTTTTCTTGCGGCAAAAAATGGCAAAATCAGGATAATACAGAGATTTAACCCGTGGAACTGCAAAACCACAGTTCTATTTTTCAGGCCTACACCAGACTATTTTCAACAGATATATTTGCGTCTGAACAATCAGGAGACACTCTTACTGTTTTTCTTTACGGAAAAAAATGGCAAATGCAGGATAATACAGAGATTTGACCCGTGGAACTGCAAAACCACACTTCTAGTTCTCGGGCCTACACCAGACTATTTTCAACAGATATATTTGTGTCTGAACAATCAGGAGACACTATTACTGTTTTTCTTTATGACAAAAAATGGCAAAAGCAGGATAATACAGAGATTTGACCCGTGGAACTGCAAAACCACACTTCTATTTCTCGGCCCTACACCGGACTATTTTCAACAGATATATTTGTGTCTGAACAATCAGGAGACAATATTACTGTTTTTCTTTACGGCAAAACTTGGCAAAAGCAGGATAATACAGAAATTTGACCCGTGGAACTGCAAAACCACACTTCTATTTCTCAGGCCTACACCAGACTAGTTTCAACAGATATATTTGTGTCTGAACAATCAGGAGACACTATTACTGTTTTTCTTTACGGCAAAAAATGGCAAAAGCAGAATAATACAGAGATTTGACCCGTGGAACTGCAAAACCACACTTCTCTTTCTCGGGCCTACACCAGACTATTTTCAACAGATATATTTGTGTCTGACCAATCAGGGAGACACTATTACTGTTTTTCTTTACGGCAAAAAATGGCAAAAGCAGGATAATACAGAGATTTGACCCGTGGAACTGCAAAACCACACTTCTATTTCTCGGGCCTATACCAGACTATTTTCAACAGATATATTTGTGTCTGAACAATCAGGAGACACTATTACTGTTCTTCTTTACGGCAAAAAATAGCAAAAGCAGGATAATACAGAGATTTGACCCGTGGAACGGCAAATCCACACTTCTATTTCTCGGGCCTACACCAGACTATTTTCAGCAGATATATTTGTGTCTGAACAATCAGGAGACACTATTACTGTTTTACTTTATGGCAAAAAATGGCAAAAGCAGGATAATACTGAGATTTGACCCGTGGAACAGCAAAACCACAGTTCTATTTCTCGGGCCTACACCTGACTATTTTCAACAGATATATTTGTGTCTGAACAATCAGGAGACACTATTACTGTTTTTCTTTATGGCAAAAAATGGCAAAAGCAGGATAATACAGAGATTTGACCCGTGGAACTGCAAAACCACACTTCTATTTCTCGGGCATACACCAGACTATTTTCAACAGATATATTTGTGTCTGAACAATCAGGAGACACTATTACTGTTTTTCTTTACGGCAAAACTTGGCAAAAGCAGGATAATACAGAAATTTGACCCGTGGAACTGCAAAACCACATTTCTATTTGTAGCGCCGGCGTCCCTGCCCTCTGCTAGGCAGGGACGCTGTTCCCCTCACCTCTCTGCTCCGTGCCGGGCGTCCTCCTCCCGCTCTGCTGGCAGCGCGTGCTCCTTCCCGGCCACTGTGCTTAGGGCGCGCGCGCTCTCCCTCCCTCTTAAAGGGGCCGCGCGCGCCGTCCTTAGGAGTCCCCGGCCAATGGCCGGAGGAATTCACCATATATAAGGCACCTCCTCCAAAATGGAGGTGCCTGAGCAATGTTGTTGCACTGTTCACTACTCTGCTTCAGCCCTCAGGTCCCGTTGCCAGTTACCTGCCAGATACCTGCCAGATTCCTGCCAGCTTGCTGTCTTATTCCTGCCTGATTATCTGCTACCTGCCTGCTAGTCTGAGGTCCGACGGTCTGCCTTACTACTCCTGTCAGTCTGTCTAAGGACCAGCCTGTCCGCTCACCTGGGAGCGCACTTCAGCCACCTGCCTGCTTGCCTGAGGTCCGACGGTCTGTCTTCCAACTCCTGTCAGTCTGTCTATGGACCAGCTTGCCCGCTCACCTGGGAGCGCTCATCTGCTGCCTGTCTGCTAGCCTACCTGGAGGCTCTGCCGTCACGTGCTGTGACCACCCGCCTGTCCAGAGACTTCTGCCCGCTCACCTGGGAGCGCTCATCTGCCGCCTGTCTGTTGGTCTTCCTGGAGGCTCCGCCGTCACATGCTGTGACCACCCGTTCATCCAGAGACTCTCGCCTGCTCACCTGGGAGCTCACGTCTATCATCAGCCGCCACAGGTCGTACCAACCCTTTACCCAGAGACTGCCCCGGTCACTTGCCGTGACCATCTGCCCGTTCATCCAGAGACTGCCCCGGTCACTTGCCGTGACCATCTGCCCGTTCATTCAGAGACTGCCCCGGTCACTTGCCGTGACCATCTGCCCGTTCATTCAGAGACTGCCCCGGTCACTTGCCGTGACCATCTGCCCGTTCATCCAGAGACTGCCCCGGTCACTTGCCGTGACCTCCAGCCCGTTCACTCAGAGAATGTCCCGGTCACCTGCTGTGACTTCCTGCCCGTCTTCCCTGGTTGCCACCCGCTCCCTTACAAGGACCGCCCCCTTGTATAGTAGCTCAGAGGTTCCGCCTCCCAGACCCGTTACACTATTTCTCTGGCCTAAACCAGACTATTTTCAACAGATATATTTGTGTCTGAACAATCAGGAGACACTATTACTGTTTTTCTTTACGGCAAAAAATGGCAAAAGCAGGATAATACAGAGATTTGACCCGTGGAACTGCAAAACCACACTTCTAATTCTCGGGCCTACACCAGACTATTTTCAACAGATATATTTGTGTCTGAACAATCAGGAGACACTATTACTGTTTTTCTTCATGGCAAAAAATGGCAAAAGCAGAATAATACAGAGATTTGACCCGTGGAACTGCAAAACCACACTTTTTTTTCGGGCCTACACCAGACTATTTTCAACAGATATATTTGTGTCTGAACAGTCAGGAGACACTATTACTGATTTTCTTTACGGCAAAAAATGGCAAAAGCAGGATAATACAGAGATTTGACCTGTCGAACTGCAAAACCACCCTTCTATTTCTCGGGCCTACACCAGACTATTTTCAACAGATATATTTGTGTCTGAACAATCAGGAGACACTATTACTGTTTTTCTTTATGGCAAAAAATGGCAATAGCAGGATAATACTGAGATTTGATCCGTGGAACTGCAAAACCACACTTCTATTTCTCGGACCTACACCAGACTATTTTCAACAGATATATTTGTGTCTGAACAATCAGGAGACACTATTACTGTTTTTCTTTATGGCAAAAAAAAGCAAAAGCAGGATATTACAGAGATCTGACTCGTGAAACTGCAAAACCACACTTCCATTTCTCGGGCCTACACCAGACTAGTTTCAACAGATATTTTTTTGTCTGAACAATCAGGAGACACTATTACTGTTTTTCTTTACAGCAAAAAATGGCAAAAGCAGGATAATACAGAGATTTGACCCGTGGAACTGCAAAACCACACTTGTATTTCTCGGGCCTACACCAGACTATTTTCAACAGATATATTTGTGTCTGAAAAATCAGGGAGACACTATTACTGTTTTTCTTTATGGCAAAAAATGGCAAAAGCAGAATAATACAGAGATTTGACCCGTGGAACTGCAAAACCACACTTCTCTTTCTCGGGCCTACACCAGACTATTTTCAACAGATATATTTGTGTCTGACCAATCAGGGAGACACTATTACTGTTTTTCTTTACGGCAAAAAATGGCAAAAGCAGGACAATACAGAGATTTGACCCGTGGAACTGCAAAACCACACTTCTATTTCTCGGGCCTATACCAGACTATTTTCAACAGATATATTTGTGTCTGAACAATCAGGAGACACTATTACTGTTTTTCTTTATGGCAAAAAATGGCAAAAGCAGGATAATACAGAGATTTGACCAGTGGAACTGCAAAACCACAGTTCTATTTCTCGGGCCTACACCAGACTATTTTCAACAGATATATTTGTGTCTGAACCATCAGGAGACACTATTACTGTTTTTCTTCACGGCAAAAAATGGCAAAAGCAGAATAATACAGAGATTTTATCCATGGAACTACAAAACCACACTTTTCTTTTTCGGGCCTACACCAGACTATTTTTAACAGATATATTTGTGTCTGAACAATCAGGAGACACTATTACTGTTTTTCTTTACGGCAAGAAATGGCAAAAGCAGGATAATACAGAGATTTGACCCGTGGAACTGCAAAACCACACTTCTATTTCTCGGCCCTACACCAGACTATTTTTAACAGATATATTTGTGTCTGAACAATCAGGAGACACTATTACTGTTTTTCTTTACGGCAAAAAATGGCAAAAGCAGGATAATACAGAGGTTTGACCCGTGGAACTGCAAAACCACACTTTATTTCTGGGCCCTACACCAGACTATTTTCAACAGATATATTTGTGTCTGAACAATCAGGAGACAATATTACTGTTTTCTTTATTTTAAAAAATGGCAAAAGCAGGATATTACAGAGATTTGACCCGTGAAACTGAAAAACCACACTTCTATTTCTCGGGCCTAATACAGACTAGTTTCAACAGATATATTTGTGTCTGAACAATCAGGAGACACTATTACTGTTTTTCTTTACGGCAAAAAATGGCAAAAGCAGGATAATACAGAGATTTGACCCGTGGAACTGCAAAACCACACTTCTATTTCTCGGGCCTACACCAGACTATTTTGAACAAATATATTTGTGTCTGACCAATCAGGGAGACACTATTACTGTTTTTCTTCACGGCAAAAAATGGCAAAAGCAGAATAATACAGAGATTTGATCCGTGGAACTGCAAAAGCACACTTTTTTTTTTCGGCCCTACACCAGACTATTTTCAACAGATATATTTGTGTCTGAACAATCAGGAGACACTATTACTGTTTTTCTTTATGACAAAAAATGGCAAAAGCAGGATAATACAGAGATTTGACCCGTGGAACTGCAAAACCACACTTCTATTTCTCGGCCCTACACCAGACTATTTTCAACAGATATATTTGTGTCTGAACAATCAGGAGACAATATTACTGTTTTTCTTTATGGTAAAAAATGGCAAAAGCAGGATATTACAGAGATTTGAGCCGTGAATCTGCAAAACCACACTTCTATTTCTCAGGCCTACACCAGACTAGTTTCAACAGATATATTTGTGTCTGAACAATCAGGAGACACTATTACTGTTTTTCTTTACGGCAAAAAATGGCAAAAGCAGAATAATACAGAGATTTGACCCGTGGAACTGCAAAACCACACTTCTCTTTCTCGGGCCTACACCAGACTATTTTCAACAGATATATTTGTGTCTGACCAATCAGGGAGACACTATTACTGTTTTTCTTTACGGCAAAAAATGGCAAAAGCAGGATAATACAGAGATTTGACCCGTGGAACTGCAAAACCACACTTCTATTTCTCGGGCCTACACCAGACTATTTTCAACAGATATATTTGTGTCTGAAGAATCAGGAGACACTTTCACTGTTTTTCTTTACGGCAAAAAATGGCAAAAGCAGGACAATACAGAGATTTGACCCGTGGAACTGCAAAACCACACTTCTATTTCTCGGGCCTATACCTGACTATTTTCAACAGATATATTTGTGTCTGAACAATCAGGAGACACTATTACTGTTCTTCTTTACGGCAAAAAATAGCAAAAGCAGGATAATACAGAGATTTGACCCGTGGAACGGCAAATCCACACTTCTATTTCTCGGGCCTACACCAGACTATTTTCAGCAGATATATTTGTGTCTGAACAATCAGGAGACACTATTACTGTTTTACTTTATGGCAAAAAATGGCAAAAGCAGGATAATACTGAGATTTGACCCGTGGAACAGCAAAACCACAGTTCTATTTCTCGGGCCTACACCTGACTATTTTCAACAGATATATTTGTGTCTGAACAATCAGGAGACACTATTACTGTTTTTCTTCACGGCAAAAAATGGCAAAAGCACGATAATACAGAGATTTGACCCATGGAACTGCAAAACCACACTTGTATTTCTCGGGCCTACACCAGACTATTTTCAACAGATATATTTGTGTCTGAAAAATCAGGGAGACACTATTACTGTTTTTCTTTATGGCAAAAAATGGCAAAAGCATGATATTACAGAGATTTGACTCGTGAAACTGCAAAACCACACTTCTATTTCTTGGGCCTACACCAGACTATTTTCAACAGATATATTTGTGTCTGTACAATCAGGAGACACTATTACTGTTTTTCTTTGCGGCAAAAAATGGCAAAAGCAGGATAATACAGAGATTTGACCCGTGGAACTGCAAAACCACACTTCTACTTTAATGGCCTACCCCAGACTATTTTCAACAGATATATTTGTGTCTGAACAATCAGGAGACACTATTACTGTTTTTCTTGCGGCAAAAAATGGCAAAATCAGGATAATACAGAGATTTATCCCGTGGAACTGCAAAACCACAGTTCTATTTTTCAGGCCTACACCAGACTATTTTCAACAGATATATTTGCGTCTGAACAATCAGGAGACACTCTTATTGTTTTTCTTTACGGAAAAAAATGGCAAATGCAGGATAATACAGAGATTTGACCCGTGGAACTGCAAAACCACACTTCTAGTTCTCGGGCCTACACCAGACTATTTTCAACAGATATATTTGTGTCTGAACAATCAGGAGACACTATTACTGTTTTTCTTTATGGCAAAAAATGGCAAAAGCAGGATAATACAGAGATTTGACCCGTGGAACTGCAAAACCACACTTCTAGTTCTCGGGCCTACACCAGACTATTTTCAACAGATATATTTGTGTCTGAACAATCAGGAGACACTATTACTGTTTTTCTTTACGGCAAAACTTGGCAAAAGCAGGATAATACAGAAATTTGACCCGTGGAACTGCAAAACCACATTTCCATTTGTAGCGCAGGCGTCCCTGCCCTCTGCTAGGCAGGGACGCTGTTCCCCTCACCTCTCTGCTCCGTGCCCGGCGTCCTCCTCCCGCTCTGCTGGCAGCGCGCGCTCCTTCCCGGCCACTGTGCTTAGGGCGCGCGCGCTCTCCCTCCCTCTTAAAGGGGCCGCGCGCGCCGTCCTTAGGAGTCCCCGGCCAATGGCCGGAGGAATTCACCATATATATGGCACCTCCTCCAAAATGGAGGTGCCCGAGCAATGTTGTTGCACTGTTCACTACTCTGCTTCAGCCCTCAGGTCCCGTTGCCAGTTACCTGCCAGATACCTGCCAGATTCCTGCCAGCTTGCTGTCTTATTCCTGCCTGATTATCTGCTACCTGCCTGCTAGTCTGAGGTCCGACGGTCTGCCTTACTACTCCTGTCAGTCTGTCTAACGACCAGCCTGTCCGCTCACCTGGGAGCGCACTTCAGCCACCTGCCTGCTTGCCTGAGGTCCGACGGTCTGTCTTCCAACTCCTGTCAGTCTGTCTATGGACCAGCTTGCCCGCTCACCTGGGAGCGCTCATCTGCTGCCTGTCTGCTAGCCTACCTGGAGGCTCTGCCGTCACGTGCTGTGACCACCCGCCTGTCCAGAGACTTCTGCCCGCTCACCTGGGAGCGCTCATCTGCCGCCTGTCTGTTGGTCTTCCTGGAGGCTCCGCCGTCACATGCTGTGACCACCCGTTCATCCAGAGACTCTCGCCTGCTCACCTGGGAGCTCACGTCTATCATCAGCCGCCACAGGTCGTACCAACCCTTTACCCAGAGACTGCCCCGGTCACTTGCCGTGACCATCTGCCCGTTCATCCAGAGACTGCCCCGGTCACTTGCCGTGACCATCTGCCCGTTCATTCAGAGACTGCCCCGGTCACTTGCCATGACCATCTGCCCGTTCATTCAGAGACTGCCCCGGTCACTTGCCGTGACCATCTGCCCGTTCATCCAGAGACTGCCCCGGTCACTTGCCGTGACCTCCAGCCCGTTCACTCAGAGACTGTCCCGGTCACCTGCTGTGACTTCCTGCCCGTCTTCCCTGGTTGCCACCCGCTCCCTTACAAGGACCGCCCCCTTGTATAGTAGCTCAGAGGTTCCGCCTCCCAGACCCGTTACACTATTTCTCTGGCCTAAACCAGACTATTTTCAACAGATATATTTGTGTCTGAACAATCAGGAGACACTATTACTGTTTTTCTTTACGGCAAAAAATGGCAAAAGCAGGATAATACAGAGATTTGACCCGTGGAACTGCAAAACCACACTTCTAATTCTCGGGCCTACACCAGACTATTTTCAACAGATATATTTGTGTCTGAACAATCAGGAGACACTATTACTGTTTTTCTTCATGGCAAAAAATGGCAAAAGCAGAATAATACAGAGATTTGACCCGTGGAACTGCAAAACCACACTTTTTTTTCGGGCCTACACCTGACTATTTTCAACAGATATATTTGTGTCTGAACAGTCAGGAGACACTATTACTGATTTTCTTTACGGCAAAAAATGGCAAAAGCAGGATAATACAGAGATTTGACCTGTCGAATTGCAAAACCACACTTCTATTTCTCGGGCCTACACCAGACTATTTTCAACAGATATATTTGTGTCTGAACAATCAGGAGACACTATTACTGTTTTTCTTTATGGCAAAAAATGGCAATAGCAGGATAATACTGAGATTTGATCCGTGGAACTGCAAAACCACATTTCTATTTCTCGGACCTACACCAGACTATTTTCAACAGATATATTTGTGTCTGAACAATCAGGAGACACTATTACTGTTTTTCTTTATGGCAAAAAAAAGCAAAAGCAGGATATTACAGAGATCTGACTCGTGAAACTGCAAAACCACACTTCCATTTCTCGGGCCTACACCAGACTAGTTTCAACAGATATTTTTTTGTCTGAACAATCAGGAGACACTATTACTGTTTTTCTTTACAGCAAAAAATGGCAAAAGCAGGATAATACAGAGATTTGACCTGTGGAACTGCAAAACCACACTTGTATTTCTCGGGCCTACACCAGACTATTTTCAACAGATATAGTTGTGTCTGAAAAATCAGGGAGACACTATTACTGTTTTTCTTTATGGCAAAAAATGGCAAAAGCAGAATAATACAGAGATTTGACCCGTGGAACTGCAAAACCACACTTCTCTTTCTCGGGCCTACACCAGACTATTTTCAACAGATATATTTGTGTCTGACCAATCAGGGAGACACTATTACTGTTTTTCTTTACGGCAAAAAATGGCAAAAGCAGGACAATACAGAGATTTGACCCGTGGAACTGCAAAACCACACTTCTATTTCTCGGGCCTATACCAGACTATTTTCAACAGATATATTTGTGTCTGAACAATCAGGAGACACTATTACTGTTCTTCTTTACGGCAAAAAATAGCAAAAGCAGGATAATACAGAGATTTGACCCGTGGAACGGCAAATCCACACTTCTATTTCTCGGGCCTACACCAGACTATTTTCAGCAGATATATTTGTGTCTGAACAATCAGGAGACACTATTACAGTTTTACTTTACGGCAAAAAATGGCAAAAGCAGGATAATACTGAGATTTGACCCGTGGAACTGCAAAACCACAGTTCTATTTCTCGGGCCTACACCTGACTATTTTCAACAGATATATTTGTGTCTGAACAATCAGGAGACACTATTACTGTTTTTCTTCACGGCAAAAAATGGCAAAAAAAAGATAATACAGAGATTTGACCCATGGAACTGCAAAACCACACTTGTATTTCTCGGGCCTACTCCAGACTATTTTCAACAGATATATTTGTGTCTGAAAAATCAGGGAGACACTATTACTGTTTTTCTTTATGGCAAAAAATGGCAAAAGCAGGATATTACAGAGATTTGACTCGTGAAACTGCAAAACCACACTTCTATTTCTTGGGCCTACACCAGACTGTTTTCAACAGATATATTTGTGTCTGTACAATCAGGAGACACTATTACTGTTTTTCTTTGCGGCAAAAAATGGCAAAAGCAGGATAATACAGAGATTTGACCCGTGGAACTGCAAAACCACACTTCAATTTACTGGCCTACCCCAGACTATTTTCAACAGATATATTTGTGTCTGAACAATCAGGAGACACTATTACTGTTTTTCTTGCGGCAAAAAATGGCAAAATCAGGATAATACAGAGATTTAACCCGTGGAACTGCAAAACCACAGTTCTATTTTTCAGGCCTACACCAGACTATTTTCAACAGATATATTTGTGTCTGAACAATCAGGAGACACTATTACTGTTTTTCTTTACGGCAAAAAATGTCAAAAGCAGGATAATACAGAGATTTGACCCGTGGAACTGCAAAAACACACTTCTATTTTTCGGGCCTACACCAGACTATTTTCAACAGATATATTTGCGTCTGAACAATCAGGAGACACTCTTACTGTTTTTCTTTACGGCAAAAAATGGCAAATGCAGGATAATACAGAGATTTGACCCGTGGAACTGCAAAACCACACTTCTAGTTCTCGGGCCTACACCAGACTATTTTCAACAGATATATTTGTGTCTGAACAATCAGGAGACACTATTACTGTTTTTCTTTATGGCAAAAAATGGCAAAAGCAGGATAATACAGAGATTTGACCCGTGGAACTGCAAAACCACACTTGTACCTCTCGGGCATACACCGGACTATTTTCAACAGATATATTTGTGTCTGAACAATCAGGAGACACTATTACTGTTTTTCTTTACGGCAAAACTTGGCAAAAGCAGGATAATACAGAAATTTGACCCGTGGAACTGCAAAATCACATTTCTATTTGTAGCGCCGGCGTCCCTGCCCTCTGCTAGGCAGGGACGCTGTTCCCCTCACCTCTCTGCTCCGTGCCCGGCATCCTCCTCCCGCTCTGCTGGCAGCGCGCGCTCCTTCCCGGCCACTGTGCTTAGGGCGCCCGCGCTCTCCCTCCCTCTTAAAGGGGCCGCGCGCGCCGTCCTTAGGAGTCCCCGGCCAATGGCCGGAGGAATTCACCATATATAAGGCACCTCCTCCAAAATGGAGGTGCCCGAGCAATGTTGTTGCACTGTTCACTACTCTGCTTCAGCCCTCAGGTCCCGTTGCCAGTTACCTGCCAGATACCTGCCAGATTCCTGCCAGCTTGCTGTCTTATTCCTGCCTGATTATCTGCTACCTGCCTGCTAGTCTGAGGTCCGACGGTCTGCCTTACTACTCCTGTCAGTCTGTCTAAGGACCAGCCTGTCCGCTCACCTGGGAGCGCACTTCAGCCACCTGCCTGCTTGCCTGAGGTCCGACGGTCTGTCTTCCAACTCCTGTCAGTCTGTCTATGGACCAGCTTGCCCGCTCACCTGGGAGCGCTCATCTGCTGCCTGTCTGCTAGCCTACCTGGAGGCTCTGCCGTCACGTGCTGTGACCACCCGCCTGTCCAGAGACTTCTGCCCGCTCACCTGGGAGCGCTCATCTGCCGCCTGTCTGTTGGTCTTCCTGGAGGCTCCGCCGTCACATGCTGTGACCACCCGTTCATCCAGAGACTCTCGCCTGCTCACCTGGGAGCTCACGTCTATCATCAGCCGCCACAGGTCGTACCAACCCTTTACCCAGAGACTGCCCCGGTCACTTGCCGTGACCATCTGCCCGTTCATCCAGAGACTGCCCCGGTCACTTGCCGTGACCATCTGCCCGTTCATTCAGAGACTGCCCCGGTCACTTGCCGTGACCATCTGCCCGTTCATTCAGAGACTGCCCCGGTCACTTGCCGTGACCATCTGCCCGTTCATCCAGAGACTGCCCCGGTCACTTGCCGTGACCTCCAGCCCGTTCACTCAGAGACTGTCCCGGTCACCTGCTGTGACTTCCTACCCGTCTTCCCTGGTCGCCACCCGCTCCCTTACAAGGACCGCCCCCTTGTATAGTAGCTCAGAGGTTCCGCCTCCCAGACCCGTTACACTATTTCTCTGGCCTAAACCAGACTATTTTCAACAGATATATTTGTGTCTGAACAATCAGGAGACACTATTACTGTTTTTCTTTACGGCAAAAAATGGCAAAAGCAGGATAATACAGAGATTTGACCCGTGGAACTGCAAAACCACACTTCTAATTCTCGGGCCTACACCAGACTATTTTCAACAGATATATTTGTGTCTGAACAATCAGGAGACACTATTACTGTTTTTCTTCATGGCAAAAAATGGCAAAAGCAGAATAATACAGAGATTTAACCCGTGGAACTGCAAAACCACACTTTTTTTTCGGGCCTACACCAGACTATTTTCAACAGATATATTTGTGTCTGAACAGTCAGGAGACACTATTACTGATTTTCTTTACGGCAAAAAATGGCAAAAGCAGAATAATACAGAGATTTGACCTGTCGAACTGCAAAACCACAATTCTATTTCTCGGGCCTACACCAGACTATTTTCAACAGATATATTTGTGTCTGAACAATCAGGAGACACTATTACTGTTTTTCTTTATGGCAAAAAATGGCAATAGCAGGATAATACTGAGATTTGATCCGTGGAACTGCAAAACCACACTTCTATTTCTCGGACCTACAAAAGACTATTTTCAACAGATATATTTGTGTCGGAACAATCAGGAGACACTATTACTGTTTTTCTTTATGGCAAAAAAAAGCAAAAGCAGGATATTACAGAGATTTGACTCGTGAAACTGCAAAACCACACTTCCATTTCTCGGGCCTACACCAGACTAGTTTCAACAGATATATTTTTGTCTGAACAATCAGGAGACACTATTACTGTTTTTCTTTACAGCAAAAAATGGCAAAAGCAGGATAATACAGAGATTTGACCCGTGGAACTGCAAAACCACACTTGTATTTCTCGGGCCTACACCAGACTATTTTCAACAGATATATTTGTGTCTGAAAAATCAGGGAGACACTATTACTGTTTTTCTTTATGGCAAAAAATGGCAAAAGCAGGATATTACAGAGATTTGACCCGTGAAACTGCAAAACCACACTTGTATTTCTCGGGCCTACACCAGACTATTTTCAACAGATATATTTGTGTCTGAAGAATCAGGAGACACTATTACTGTTTTCCTTTATGGCAAAAAATGGCAAAAGCAGGCTATTACAGAGATTTGACCTGTCGAACTGCAAAACCACACTTCTATTTCTCGGGCCTACACCAGACTAGTTTCAACAGATATATTTTTGTCTGAACAATCAGGAGACACTATTACTGTTTTTCTTTACAGCAAAAAATGGCAAAAGCAGGATAATGCAGAGATTTGACCCGTGGAACTGCAAAACCACACTTGTATTTCTCGGGCCTACACCAGACTATTTTCAACAGATATATTTGTGTCTGAAAAATCAGGGAGACACTATTACTGTTTTTCTTTATGGCAAAAAATGGCAAAAGCAGGATATTACAGTGATTTGACCTGTGAAACTGCCAAACCACACTTCTATTTCTCGGGCCTACACCAGACTATTTTCAACAGATATATTTGTGTCTGTACAATCAGGAGACACTATTACTGTTTTTCTTTGCGGCAAAAAATAGCAAAAGCAGGATAATACAGAGATTTGACCCGTGGAACTGCAAAACCACACTTCTATTTTACGGGCCTACCCCAGACTATTTTCAACAGATATATTTGTGTCTGAACAATCAGGAGACACTATTACTGTTTTTCTTTACGGCAAAAAATGGCAAAATCAGGATAATACAGAGATTTAACCCGTGGAACTGCAAAACCACAGTTCTATTTTTCAGGCCTACACCAGACTATTTTCAACAGATATATTTGTGTCTGAACAATCAGGAGACTCTATTACTGTTTTTCTTTATGGCAAAAAATGGCAAAAGCAGGATAATACTGATATTTCACCCGTGGAACTGCAAAACCACATTTCTATTTCTCGGGCCTACACCTGAATATTTTCAACAGATATATTTGTGTCTGAACAATCAGGAGACACTATTACTGTTTTTCTTCACGGCAAAAAATTGCAAAAGCAGGATAATACAGAGATTTGACCCGTGGAACTGCAAAACCACACTTCTATTTTTCGGGCCTACACCAGACTATTTTCAACAGATATATTTGCGTCTGAACAATCAGGAGACACTATTACTGTTTTTCTTTACGGCAAAAAATGGCAAATGCAGGATAATACAGAGATTTGACCCGTGGAACTGCAAAATTACACTTCTAGTTCTCGGGCCTACACCAGACTATTTTCAACAGATATATTTGTGTCTGAACAATCAGGAGACACTATTACTGTTTTTCTTTACGGCAAAAAATGGCAAAAGCAGGATAATACAGAGATTTGACCCGTGGAACTGCAAAACCACACTTCTATTTCTCGGGCATACACCAGACTATTTTCAACAGATATATTTGTGTCTGAACAATCAGGAGACAATATTACTGTTTTTCTTTACGGCAAAACTTGGCAAAAGCAGGATAATACAGAAATTTGACCCGTGGAACTGCAAAACCACACTTCTATTTCTCGGGCCTAAAACAGACTATTTTCAACTGATATATTTGTGTCTGAACAATCAGGAGACACTATTACTGTTTTTCTTTACGGCAAAAAATGGCAAAAGCAGGATAATACAGAGATTTGACCCATGGAACTGCAAAACCACACTTCTATTTCTCGGGCCTACACCAGACTATTTTCAACAGATATATTTGTGTCTGAACAATCAGGAGACACTAATACTGTTTTTCTTCATGGCAAAAAATGGCAAAAGCAGAATAATACAGAGATTTGACCCGTGGAATTGCAAAACCACACTTTTTTTTCGGGCGTACACCAGACTATTTTCAACAGATATATTTGTGTCTGAACAATCAGGAGACACTATTACTGTTTTTCTTTATGGCAAAAAATGGCAATAGCAGGATAATACTGAGATTTGACCCGTGGAACTGCAAAACCACACTTCTATTTCTCGGACCTACACCAGACTATTTTCAACAGATATATTTGTGTCTGAACAATCAGGAGACACTATTACTGTTTTTCTTTACGGCAAAAAATGGCAAAAGCAGGATAATACAGATATTTGACCCATGGAACTGCAAAACCACACTTCTATTTCTCGGGCATACACCAGACTATTTTCAACAGATATATTTGTGTCTGAACAATCAGGAGACACTATTACTGTTTTTCTTTACGGCAAAAATTGGCAAAAGCAGGATAATACAGAGATTTGACCCGTGGAACTGCAAAGCCACACTTCTAGTTCTCGGGCCTACACCAGACTATTTTCAACAGATATATTTGTGTCTGAACAATCAGGAGACACTATTACTGTTTTGCTTTACGGCAAAAAATGGCAAAAGCAGGATAATACTGAGATTTGACCCGTGTAACTGCAAAAACACACTTCTATTTCTCGGGCCTACACCAGACTATTTTCAACAGATATATTTGCGTCTGAACAATCAGGAGACAATATTACTGTTTTTCTTTACGGCAAAAAATGGCAAAAGCAGGATAATACAGAGATTTGACCCGTGGAACTGCAAAACCCCACTTCCATTTCTCGGGCCTACACCAGACTATTTTCAACAGATATATGTGTGTCTGAACAATCAGGAGACACTATTACTGTTTTTCTTTACGGCAAAAAATGGGAAAAGCAGGATAATACAGAGATTTGACCAGTGAAACTGCAAAACCACACTTCTATTTCTTGGGCCTATACCAGACTATTTTCCACAGATATATCTGTGTCTGAACAATCAGGAGACACTATCACTGTTGTTCTTTACGGCAAAAAATGGCAAAAGCAGGATAAAACAGAGATTTGACCCGTGGAACGGCAAAACCCCACTTCCATTTCTCGGGCCTACACCAGACTATTTTCAACAGATATATTTGTGTCTGAACAATCAGGAGACACTATTACTGTTTTTCTTTACGGCAAAAAATGGCAAAAGCAGGATAATACTGATATTTCACCCGTGGAACTGCAAAACCACATTTCTCTTTCTCGGGCCTACACCTGAATATTTTCAACAGATATATTTGTGTCTGAACAATCAGGAGACACTATTACTGTTTTCCTTCACGGCAAAAAATTGCAAAAGCAGGATAATACAGAGATTTGACCTGTGGAACTGCAAAACCACATTTCTATTTTTCGGGCCTACACCAGACTATTTTCAACAGATATATTTGTGTCTGAACAATCAGGAGACACTATTACTGTTTTTCTTTGCGGCAAAAAATGGCAAAAGCAGGATAATACAGAGATTTGACCCGTGGAACTGCAAAACCACACTTCTATTTTACGGGCCTACACCAGACTATTTTCAACAGATATTTTTGTGTCTGAACAATCAGGAGACACTATTACTGTTTTTCTTTACGGCAAAAAATGGCAAAAGCAGGATAATACAGAGATTTGACCCGTGGAACTGCAAAACCACACTTCTATTTTTCAGGCCTACACCAGACTATTTTCAACAGATATATTTTAGTCTGAACAATCAGGAGACACTATTACTGTTTTTCTTTACGGCAAAAAATGGCAAAAGCAGGATAATACTGATATTTCAACCGTGGAACTGCAAAACCACATTTCTATTTCTCGGGCCTACACCTGAAAATTTTCAACAGATATATTTGTGTCTGAACAATCAGGAGACACTATTACTGTTTTTCTTTACGGCAAAAATTGGCAAAAGCAGGATAATACAGAGATTTGACCCGTGGAACTGCAAAACCACATTTCTATTTCTCGGGCCTACACCAGACTATTTTCAACAGATATATTTGTGTCTGAACAATCAGGAGACACTATTACTGTTTTTCTTCATGGCAAAAAATGGCAAAAGCAGAATAATACAGAGATTTGACCCGTGGAACTGCAAAACCACACTTTTTTTTCGGGCCTACACCTGACTATTTTCAACAGATATATTTGTGTCTGAACAGTCAGGAGACACTATTACTGATTTTCTTTACGGCAAAAAATGGCAAAAGCAGGATAATACAGAGATTTGACCTGTCGAACTGCAAAACCACACTTCTATTTCTCGGGCCTACACCAGACTATTTTCAACAGATATATTTGTGTCTGAACAATCAGGAGACACTATTACTGTTTTTCTTTATGGCAAAAAATGGCAATAGCAGGATAATACTGAGATTTGATCCGTGGAACTGCAAAACCACACTTCTATTTCTCGGACCTACACCAGGCTATTTTCAACAGATATATTTGTGTCTGAACAATCAGGAGACACTATTACTGTTTTTCTTTATGGCAAAAAAAAGCAAAAGCAGGATATTACAGAGATCTGACTCGTGAAACTGCAAAACCACACTTCCATTTCTCGGGCCTACACCAGACTAGTTTCAACAGATATTTTTTTGTCTGAACAATCAGGAGACACTATTACTGTTTTTCTTTACAGCAAAAAATGGCAAAAGCAGGATAATACAGAGATTTGACCTGTGGAACTGCAAAACCACACTTGTATTTCTCGGGCCTACACCAGACTATTTTCAACAGATATATTTGTGTCTGAAAAATCAGGGAGACACTATTACTGTTTTTCTTTACGGCAAAAAATGGCAAAAGCAGGACAATACAGAGATTTGACCCGTGGAACTGCAAAACCACACTTCTATTTCTCGGGCCTATACCAGACTATTTTCAACAGATATATTTGTGTCTGAACAATCAGGAGACACTATTACTGTTCTTCTTTACGGCAAAAAATAGCAAAAGCAGGATAATACAGAGATTTGACCCGTGGAACGGCAAATCCACACTTCTATTTCTCGGGCCTACACCAGACTATTTTCAGCAGATATATTTGTGTCTGGACAATCAGGAGACACTATTACAGTTTTACTTTACGGCAAAAAATGGCAAAAGCAGGATAATACTGAGATTTGACCCGTGGAACTGCAAAACCACAGTTCTATTTCTCGGGCCTACACCTGACTATTTTCAACAGATATATTTGTGTCTGAACAATCAGGAGACACTATTACTGTTTTTCTTCACGGCAAAAAATGGCAAAAAAAAGATAATACAGAGATTTGACCCATGGAACTGCAAAACCACACTTGTATTTCTCGGGCCTACTCCAGACTATTTTCAACAGATATATTTGTGTCTGAAAAATCAGGGAGACACTATTACTGTTTTTCTTTATGGCAAAAAATGGCAAAAGCAGGATATTACAGAGATTTGACTCGTGAAACTGCAAAACCACACTTCTATTTCTTGGGCCTACACCAGACTATTTTCAACAGATATATTTGTGTCTGTACAATCAGGAGACACTATTACTGTTTTTCTTTGCGGCAAAAAATGGCAAAAGCAGGATAATACAGAGATTTGACCCGTGGAACTGCAAAACCACACTTCAATTTACTGGCCTACCCCAGACTATTTTCAACAGATATATTTGTGTCTGAACAATCAGGAGACACTATTACTGTTTTTCTTGCGGCAAAAAATGGCAAAATCAGGATAATACAGAGATTTAACCCGTGGAACTGCAAAACCACAGTTCTATTTTTCAGGCCTACACCAGACTATTTTCAACAGATATATTTGTGTCTGAACAATCAGGAGACACTATTACTGTTTTTCTTTACGGCAAAAAATGTCAAAAGCAGGATAATACAGAGATTTGACCCGTGGAACTGCAAAAACACACTTCTATTTTTCGGGCCTACACCAGACTATTTTCAACAGATATATTTGCGTCTGAACAATCAGGAGACACTCTTACTGTTTTTCTTTACGGCAAAAAATGGCAAATGCAGGATAATACAGAGATTTGACCCGTGGAACTGCAAAACCACACTTCTAGTTCTCGGGCCTACACCAGACTATTTTCAACAGATATATTTGTGTCTGAACAATCAGGAGACACTATTACTGTTTTTCTTTATGGCAAAAAATGGCAAAAGCAGGATAATACAGAGATTTGACCCGTGGAACTGCAAAACCACACTTGTATCTCTCGGGCATACACCAGACTATTTTCAACAGATATATTTGTGTCTGAACAATCAGGAGACACTATTACTGTTTTTCTTTATGGCAAAAAATGGCAATAGCAGGATAATACTGAGATTTGATCCGTGGAACTGCAAAACCACACTTCTATTTCTCGGACCTACACCAGACTATTTTCAACAGATATATTTGTGTCTGAACAATCAGGAGACACTATTACTGTTTTTCTTTATGGCAAAAAAAAGCAAAAGCAGGATATTACAGAGATCTGACTCGTGAAACTGCAAAACCACACTTCCATTTCTCGGGCCTACACCAGACTAGTTTCAACAGATATTTTTTTGTCTGAACAATCAGGAGACACTATTACTGTTTTTCTTTACAGCAAAAAATGGCAAAAGCAGGATAATACAGAGATTTGACCTGTGGAACTGCAAAACCACACTTGTATTTCTCGGGCCTACACCAGACTATTTTCAACAGATATATTTGTGTCTGAAAAATCAGGGAGACACTATTACTGTTTTTCTTTACGGCAAAAAATGGCAAAAGCAGGACAATACAGAGATTTGACCCGTGGAACTGCAAAACCACACTTCTATTTCTCGGGCCTATACCAGACTATTTTCAACAGATATATTTGTGTCTGAACAATCAGGAGACACTATTACTGTTCTTCTTTACGGCAAAAAATAGCAAAAGCAGGATAATACAGAGATTTGACCCGTGGAACGGCAAATCCACACTTCTATTTCTCGGGCCTACACCAGACTATTTTCAGCAGATATATTTGTGTCTGGACAATCAGGAGACACTATTACAGTTTTACTTTACGGCAAAAAATGGCAAAAGCAGGATAATACTGAGATTTGACCCGTGGAACTGCAAAACCACAGTTCTATTTCTCGGGCCTACACCTGACTATTTTCAACAGATATATTTGTGTCTGAACAATCAGGAGACACTATTACTGTTTTTCTTCACGGCAAAAAATGGCAAAAAAAAGATAATACAGAGATTTGACCCATGGAACTGCAAAACCACACTTGTATTTCTCGGGCCTACTCCAGACTATTTTCAACAGATATATTTGTGTCTGAAAAATCAGGGAGACACTATTACTGTTTTTCTTTATGGCAAAAAATGGCAAAAGCAGGATATTACAGAGATTTGACTCGTGAAACTGCAAAACCACACTTCTATTTCTTGGGCCTACACCAGACTATTTTCAACAGATATATTTGTGTCTGTACAATCAGGAGACACTATTACTGTTTTTCTTTGCGGCAAAAAATGGCAAAAGCAGGATAATACAGAGATTTGACCCGTGGAACTGCAAAACCACACTTCAATTTACTGGCCTACCCCAGACTATTTTCAACAGATATATTTGTGTCTGAACAATCAGGAGACACTATTACTGTTTTTCTTGCGGCAAAAAATGGCAAAATCAGGATAATACAGAGATTTAACCCGTGGAACTGCAAAACCACAGTTCTATTTTTCAGGCCTACACCAGACTATTTTCAACAGATATATTTGTGTCTGAACAATCAGGAGACACTATTACTGTTTTTCTTTACGGCAAAAAATGTCAAAAGCAGGATAATACAGAGATTTGACCCGTGGAACTTCAAAAACACACTTCTATTTTTCGGGCCTACACCAGACTATTTTCAACAGATATATTTGCGTCTGAACAATCAGGAGACACTCTTACTGTTTTTCTTTACGGCAAAAAATGGCAAATGCAGGATAATACAGAGATTTGACCCGTGGAACTGCAAAACCACACTTCTAGTTCTCGGGCCTACACCAGACTATTTTCAACAGATATATTTGTGTCTGAACAATCAGGAGACACTATTACTGTTTTTCTTTATGGCAAAAAATGGCAAAAGCAGGATAATACAGAGATTTGACCCGTGGAACTGCAAAACCACACTTGTATCTCTCGGGCATACACCAGACTATTTTCAACAGATATATTTGTGTCTGAACAATCAGGAGACACTATTACTGTTTTTCTTTACGGCAAAACTTGGCAAAAGCAGGATAATACAGAAATTTGACCCGTGGAACTGCAAAACCACATTTCTATTTGTAGCGCCGGCGTCCCTGCCCTCTGCTAGGCAGGGACGCTGTTCCCCTCACCTCTCTGCTCCGTGCCCGGCATCCTCCTCCCGCTCTGCTGGCAGCGCGCGCTCCTTCCCGGCCACTGTGCTTAGGGCGCGCGCGCTCTCCCTCCCTCTTAAAGGGGCCGCGCGCGCCGTCCTTAGGAGTCCCCGGCCAATGGCCGGAGGAATTCACCATATATAAGGCACCTCCTCCAAAATGGAGGTGCCCGAGCAATGTTGTTGCACTGTTCACTACTCTGCTTCAGCCCTCAGGTCCCGTTGCCAGTTACCTGCCAGATACCTGCCAGATTCCTGCCAGCTTGCTGTCTTATTCCTGCCTGATTATCTGCTACCTGCCTGCTAGTCTGAGGTCCGACGGTCTGCCTTACTACTCCTGTCAGTCTGTCTAAGGACCAGCCTGTCCGCTCACCTGGGAGCGCACTTCAGCCACCTGCCTGCTTGCCTGAGGTCCGACGGTCTGTCTTCCAACTCCTGTCAGTCTGTCTATGGACCAGCTTGCCCGCTCACCTGGGAGCGCTCATCTGCTGCCTGTCTGCTAGCCTACCTGGAGGCTCTGCCGTCACGTGCTGTGACCACCCGCCTGTCCAGAGACTTCTGCCCGCTCACCTGGGAGCGCTCATCTGCCGCCTGTCTGTTGGTCTTCCTGGAGGCTCCGCCGTCACATGCTGTGACCACCCGTTCATCCAGAGACTCTCGCCTGCTCACCTGGGAGCTCACGTCTATCATCAGCCGCCACAGGTCGTACCAACCCTTTACCCAGAGACTGCCCCGGTCACTTGCCGTGACAATCTGCCCGTTCATCCAGAGACTGCCCCGGTCACTTGCCGTGACCATCTGCCCGTTCATTCAGAGACTGCCCCGGTCACTTGCCGTGACCATCTGCCCGTTCATTCAGAGACTGCCCCAGTCACTTGCCGTGACCATCTGCCCGTTCATCCAGAGACTGCCCCGGTCACTTGCCGTGACCTCCAGCCCGTTCACTCAGAGACTGTCCCGGTCACCTGCTGTGACTTCCTGCCCGTCTTCCCTGGTCGCCACCCGCTCCCTTACAAGGACCGCCCCATTGTATAGTAGCTCAGAGGTTCCGCCTCCCAGACCCGTTACACTATTTCTCTGGCCTAAACCAGACTATTTTCAACAGATATATTTGTGTCTGAACAATCAGGAGACACTATTACTGTTTTTCTTTACGGCAAAAAATGGCAAAAGCAGGATAATACAGAGATTTGACCCGTGGAACTGCAAAACCACACTTCTAATTCTCGGGCCTACACCAGACTATTTTCAACAGATATATTTGTGTCTGAACAATCAGGAGACACTATTACTGTTTTTCTTCATGGCAAAAAATGGCAAAAGCAGAATAATACAGAGATTTGACCCGTGGAACTGCAAAACCACACTTTTTTTTCGGGCCTACACCAGACTATTTTCAACAGATATATTTGTGTCTGAACAGTCAGGAGACACTATTACTGATTTTCTTTACGGCAAAAAATGGCAAAAGCAGGATAATACAGAGATTTGACCTGTCGAACTGCAAAACCACACTTCTATTTCTCGGGCCTACACCAGACTATTTTCAACAGATATATTTGTGTCTGAACAATCAGGAGACACTATTACTGTTTTTCTTTATGGCAAAAAATGGCAATAGCAGGATAATACTGAGATTTGATCCGTGGAACTGCAAAACCACACTTCTATTTCTCGGACCTACACCAGACTATTTTCAACAGATATATTTGTGTCTGAACAATCAGGAGACACTATTACTGTTTTTCTTTATGGCAAAAAAAAGCAAAAGCAGGATATTACAGAGATTTGACTCGTGAAACTGCAAAACCACACTTCCATTTCTCGGGCCTACACCAGACTAGTTTCAACAGATATATTTTTGTCTGAACAATCAGGAGACACTATTACTGTTTTTCTTTACAGCAAAAAATGGCAAAAGCAGGATAATACAGAGATTTGACCCGTGGAACTGCAAAACCACACTTGTATTTCTCGGGACTACACCAGACTATTTTCAACAGATATATTTGTGTCTGAAAAATCAGGGAGACACTATTACTGTTTTTCTTTATGGCAAAAAATGGCAAAAGCAGGATATTACAGAGATTTGACCCGTGAAACTGCAGAACCACACTTGTATTTCTCGGGCCTACACCAGACTATTTTCAACAGATATATTTGTGTCTGAACAATCAGGAGACACTATTACTGTTTTCCTTTATGGCAAAAAATGGCAAAAGCAGGCTATTACAGAGATTTGACCTGTCGAACTGCAAAACCACACTTCTATTTCTCGGGCCTACACCAGACTAGTTTCAACCGATATATTTTTGTCTGAACAATCAGGAGACACTATTACTGTTTTTCTTTACAGCAAAAAATGGCAAAAGCAGGATAATACAGAGATTTGACCCGTGGAACTGCAAAACCACACTTGTATTTCTCGGGCCTACACCAGACTATTTTCAACAGATATATTTGTGTCTGAAAAATCAGGGAGACACTATTACTGTTTTTCTTTATGGCAAAAAATGGCAAAAGCAGGATATTACAGAGATTTGACCCGTGAATCTGCAAAACCACACTTCCATTTCTCGGGCCTACACCAGACTAGTTTCAACAGATATATTTTTGTCTGAACAATCAGGAGACACTATTACTGTTTTTCTTTACAGCAAAAAATGGCAAAAGCAGGATAATGCAGAGATTTGACCCGTGGAACTGCAAAACCACACTTGTATTTCTCGGGCCTACACCAGACTATTTTCAACAGATATATTTGTGTCTGAAAAATCAGGGAGACACTATTACTGTTTTTCTTTATGGCAAAAAATGGCAAAAGCAGGATATTACAGTGATTTGACCTGTGAAACTGCCAAACCACACTTCTATTTCTCGGGCCTACACCAGACTATTTTCAACAGATATATTTGTGTCTGTACAATCAGGAGACACTATTACTGTTTTTCTTTGCGGCAAAAAATAGCAAAAGCAGGATAATACAGAGATTTGACCCGTGGAACTGCAAAACCACACTTCTATTTTACGGGCCTACCCCAGACTATTTTCAACAGATATATTTGTGTCTGAACAATCAGGAGACACTATTACTGTTTTTCTTTACGGCAAAAAATGGCAAAAGCAGGATAATACAGAGATTTAACCCGTGGAACTGCAAAACCACAGTTCTATTTTTCAGGCCTACACCAGACTATTTTCAACAGATATATTTGTGTCTGAACAATCAGGAGACTCTATTACTGTTTTTCTTTATGGCAAAAAATGGCAAAAGCAGGATAATACTGATATTTCACCCGTGGAACTGCAAAACCACATTTCTATTTCTCGGGCCTACACCTGAATATTTTCAACAGATATATTTGTGTCTGAACAATCAGGAGACACTATTACTGTTTTTCTTCACGGCAAAAAATTGCAAAAGCAGGATAATACAGAGATTTGACCCGTGGAACTGCAAAACCACACTTCTATTTTTCGGGCCTACACCAGACTATTTTCAACAGATATATTTGCGTCTGAACAATCAGGAGACACTATTACTGTTTTTCTTTACGGCAAAAAATGGCAAATGCAGGATAATACAGAGATTTGACCCGTGGAACTGCAAAATTACACTTCTAGTTCTCGGGCCTACACCAGACTATTTTCAACAGATATATTTGTGTCTGAACAATCAGGAGACACTATTACTGTTTTTCTTTACGGCAAAAAATGGCAAAAGCAGGATAATACAGAGATTTGACCCGTGGAACTGCAAAACCACACTTCTATTTCTCGGGCATACACCAGACTATTTTCAACAGATATATTTGTGTCTGAACAATCAGGAGACAATATTACTGTTTTTCTTTACGGCAAAACTTGGCAAAAGCAGGATAATACAGAAATTTGACCCGTGGAACTGCAAAACCACACTTCTATTTCTCGGGCCTAAAACAGACTATTTTCAACTGATATATTTGTGTCTGAACAATCAGGAGACACTATTACTGTTTTTCTTTAGGGCAAAAAATGGCAAAAGCAGGATAATACAGAGATTTGACCCGTGGAACTGCAAAACCCCACTTCCATTTCTCGGGCCTACACCAGACTATTTTCAACAGATATATTTGTGTCTGAACAATCAGGAGACACTATTACTGTTTTTCTTTACGGCAAAAAATGGGAAAAGCAGGATAATACAGAGATTTGACCAGTGAAACTGCAAAACCACACTTCTATTTCTTGGGCCTATACCAGACTATTTTCCACAGATATATTTGTGTCTGAACAATCAGGAGACACTATCACTGTTGTTCTTTACGGCAAAAAATGGCAAAAGCAGGATAATACAGAGATTTGACCCGTGGAACGGCAAAACCCCACTTCCATTTCTCGGGCCTACACCAGACTATTTTCAACAGACATATTTGTGTCTGAACAATCAGGAGACACTATTACTGTTTTTCTTTATGGCGAAAAATGGCAATAGCAGGATAATACTGAGATTTGACCCGTGGAACTGCAAAACCACACTTCTATATCTCGGACCTACACCAGACTATTTTCAACAGATATATTTGTGTCTGAACAATCAGGAGACACTATTACTGTTTTTCTTTATGGCAAAAAATGGCAATAGCAGGATAATACTGAGATTTGACCCGTGGAACTGCAAAACCACACTTCTATTTCTCGGACCTACACCAGACTATTTTCAACAGATATATTTGTGTCTGAACAATCAGGAGACACTATTACTGTTTTTCTTTACGGCAAAAAATGGCAAAAGCAGGATAATACAGATATTTGACCCATGGAACTGCAAAACCACACTTCTATTTCTCGGGCATACACCAGACTATTTTCAACAGATATATTTGTGTCTGAACAATCAGGAGACACTATTACTGTTTTTCTTTACGGCAAAAATTGGCAAAAGCAGGATAATACAGAGATTTGACCCGTGGAACTGCAAAGCCACACTTCTAGTTCTCGGGCCTACACCAGACTATTTTCAACAGATATATTTGTGTCTGAACAATCAGGAGACACTATTACTGTTTTGCTTTACGGCAAAAAATGGCAAAAGCAGGATAATACTGAGATTTGACCCGTGTAACTGCAAAAACACACTTCTATTTCTCGGGCCTACACCAGACTATTTTCAACAGATATATTTGCGTCTGAACAATCAGGAGACAATATTACTGTTTTTCTTTACGGCAAAAAATGGCAAAAGCAGGATAATACAGAGATTTGACCCGTGGAACTGCAAAACCCCACTTCCATTTCTCGGGCCTACACCAGACTATTTTCAACAGATATATTTGTGTCTGAACAATCAGGAGACACTATTACTGTTTTTCTTTACGGCAAAAAATGGGAAGAGCAGGATAATACAGAGATTTGACCAGTGAAACTGCAAAACCACACTTCTATTTCTTGGGCCTATACCAGACTATTTTCCACAGATATATCTGTGTCTGAACAATCAGGAGACACTATCACTGTTGTTCTTTACGGCAAAAAATGGCAAAAGCAGGATAAAACAGAGATTTGACCCGTGGAACGGCAAAACCCCACTTCCATTTCTCGGGCCTACACCAGACTATTTTCAACAGATATATTTGTGTCTGAACAATCAGGAGACACTATTACTGTTTTTCTTTACGGCAAAAAATGGCAAAAGCAGGATAATACTGATATTTCACCCGTGGAACTGCAAAACCACATTTCTCTTTCTCGGGCCTACACCTGAATATTTTCAACAGATATATTTGTGTCTGAACAATCAGGAGACACTATTACTGTTTTCCTTCACGGCAAAAAATTGCAAAAGCAGGATAATACAGAGATTTGACCTGTGGAACTGCAAAACCACATTTCTATTTTTCGGGCCTACACCAGACTATTTTCAACAGATATATTTGTGTCTGAACAATCAGGAGACACTATTACTGTTTTTCTTTGCGGCAAAAAATGGCAAAAGCAGGATAATACAGAGATTTGACCCGTGGAACTGCAAAACCACACTTCTATTTTACGGGCCTACACCAGACTATTTTCAACAGATATTTTTGTGTCTGAACAATCAGGAGACACTATTACTGTTTTTCTTTACGGCAAAAAATGGCAAAAGCAGGATAATACAGAGATTTGACCCGTGGAACTGCAAAACCACACTTCTATTTTTCAGGCCTACACCAGACTATTTTCAACAGATATATTTTAGTCTGAACAATCAGGAGACACTATTACTGTTTTTCTTTACGGCAAAAAATGGCAAAAGCAGGATAATACTGATATTTCAACCGTGGAACTGCAAAACCACATTTCTATTTCTCGGGCCTACACCTGAAAATTTTCAACAGATATATTTTTGTCTGAACAATCAGGAGACACTATTACTGTTTTTCTTTACAGCAAAAAATGGCAAAAGCAGGATAATACAGAGATTTGACCCGTGGAACTGCAAAACCACACTTGTATTTCTCGGGACTACACCAGACTATTTTCAACAGATATATTTGTGTCTGAAAAATCAGGGAGACACTATTACTGTTTTTCTTTATGGCAAAAAATGGCAAAAGCAGGATATTACAGAGATTTGACCCGTGAAACTGCAAAACCACACTTGTATTTCTCGGGCCTACACCAGACTATTTTCAACAGATATATTTGTGTCTGAACAATCAGGAGACACTATTACTGTTTTCCTTTATGGCAAAAAATGGCAAAAGCAGGCTATTACAGAGATTTGACCTGTCGAACTGCAAAACCACACTTCTATTTCTCGGGCCTACACCAGACTAGTTTCAACCGATATATTTTTGTCTGAACAATCAGGAGACACTATTACTGTTTTTCTTTACAGCAAAAAATGGCAAAAGCAGGATAATACAGAGATTTGACCCGTGGAACTGCAAAACCACACTTGTATTTCTCGGGCCTACACCAGACTATTTTCAACAGATATATTTGTGTCTGAAAAATCAGGGAGACACTATTACTGTTTTTCTTTATGGCAAAAAATGGCAAAAGCAGGATATTACAGAGATTTGACCCGTGAATCTGCAAAACCACACTTCCATTTCTCGGGCCTACACCAGACTAGTTTCAACAGATATATTTTTGTCTGAACAATCAGGAGACACTATTACTGTTTTTCTTTACAGCAAAAAATGGCAAAAGCAGGATAATGCAGAGATTTGACCCGTGGAACTGCAAAACCACACTTGTATTTCTCGGGCCTACACCAGACTATTTTCAACAGATATATTTGTGTCTGAAAAATCAGGGAGACACTATTACTGTTTTTCTTTATGGCAAAAAATGGCAAAAGCAGGATATTACAGTGATTTGACCTGTGAAACTGCCAAACCACACTTCTATTTCTCGGGCCTACACCAGACTATTTTCAACAGATATATTTGTGTCTGAACAATCAGGAGACACTATTACTGTTTTGCTTTACGGCAAAAAATGGCAAAAGCAGGATAATACTGAGATTTGACCCGTGTAACTGCAAAAACACACTTCTATTTCTCGGGCCTACACCAGACTATTTTCAACAGATATATTTGCGTCTGAACAATCAGGAGACAATATTACTGTTTTTCTTTACGGCAAAAAATGGCAAAAGCAGGATAATACAGAGATTTGACCCGTGGAACTGCAAAACCCCACTTCCATTTCTCGGGCCTACACCAGACTATTTTCAACAGATATATTTGTGTCTGAACAATCAGGAGACACTATTACTGTTTTTCTTTACGGCAAAAAATGGGAAGAGCAGGATAATACAGAGATTTGACCAGTGAAACTGCAAAACCACACTTCTATTTCTTGGGCCTATACCAGACTATTTTCCACAGATATATCTGTGTCTGAACAATCAGGAGACACTATCACTGTTGTTCTTTACGGCAAAAAATGGCAAAAGCAGGATAAAACAGAGATTTGACCCGTGGAACGGCAAAACCCCACTTCCATTTCTCGGGCCTACACCAGACTATTTTCAACAGATATATTTGTGTCTGAACAATCAGGAGACACTATTACTGTTTTTCTTTACGGCAAAAAATGGCAAAAGCAGGATAATACTGATATTTCACCCGTGGAACTGCAAAACCACATTTCTCTTTCTCGGGCCTACACCTGAATATTTTCAACAGATATATTTGTGTCTGAACAATCAGGAGACACTATTACTGTTTTCCTTCACGGCAAAAAATTGCAAAAGCAGGATAATACAGAGATTTGACCTGTGGAACTGCAAAACCACATTTCTATTTTTCGGGCCTACACCAGACTATTTTCAACAGATATATTTGTGTCTGAACAATCAGGAGACACTATTACTGTTTTTCTTTGCGGCAAAAAATGGCAAAAGCAGGATAATACAGAGATTTGACCCGTGGAACTGCAAAACCACACTTCTATTTTACGGGCCTACACCAGACTATTTTCAACAGATATTTTTGTGTCTGAACAATCAGGAGACACTATTACTGTTTTTCTTTACGGCAAAAAATGGCAAAAGCAGGATAATACAGAGATTTGACCCGTGGAACTGCAAAACCACACTTCTATTTTTCAGGCCTACACCAGACTATTTTCAACAGATATATTTTAGTCTGAACAATCAGGAGACACTATTACTGTTTTTCTTTACGGCAAAAAATGGCAAAAGCAGGATAATACTGATATTTCAACCGTGGAACTGCAAAACCACATTTCTATTTCTCGGGCCTACACCTGAAAATTTTCAACAGATATATTTGTGTCTGAACAATCAGGAGACACTATTACTGTTTTTCTTTACGGCAAAAATTGGCAAAAGCAGGATAATACAGAGATTTGACCCGTGGAACTGCAAAACCACATTTCTATTTCTCGGGCCTACACCAGACTATTTTCAACAGATATATTTGTGTCTGAACAATCAGGAGACACTATTACTGTTTTTCTTCATGGCAAAAAATGGCAAAAGCAGAATAATACAGAGATTTGACCCGTGGAACTGCAAAACCACACTTTTTTTTCGGGCCTACACCTGACTATTTTCAACAGATATATTTGTGTCTGAACAGTCAGGAGACACTATTACTGATTTTCTTTACGGCAAAAAATGGCAAAAGCAGGATAATACAGAGATTTGACCTGTCGAACTGCAAAACCACACTTCTATTTCTCGGGCCTACACCAGACTATTTTCAACAGATATATTTGTGTCTGAACAATCAGGAGACACTATTACTGTTTTTCTTTATGGCAAAAAATGGCAATAGCAGGATAATACTGAGATTTGATCCGTGGAACTGGAAAACCACACTTCTATTTCTCGGACCTACACCAGACTATTTTCAACAGATATATTTGTGTCTGAACAATCAGGAGACACTATTACTGTTTTTCTTTATGGCAAAAAAAAGCAAAAGCAGGATATTACAGAGATCTGACTCGTGAAACTGCAAAACCACACTTCCATTTCTCGGGCCTACACCAGACTAGTTTCAACAGATTTTTTTTGTCTGAACAATCAGGAGACACTATTACTGTTTTTCTTTACAGCAAAAAATGGCAAAAGCAGGATAATACAGAGATTTGACCCGTGGAACTGCAAAACCACACTTGTATTTCTCGGGCCTACACCAGACTATTTTCAACAGATATATTTGTGTCTGAACAATCAGGAGACACTATTACTGTTCTTCTTTACGGCAAAAAATAGCAAAAGCAGGATAATACAGAGATTTGACCCGTGGAACGGCAAATCCACACTTCTATTTCTCGGGCCTACACCAGACTATTTTCAGCAGATATATTTGTGTCTGAACAATCAGGAGACACTATTACAGTTTTACTTTACGGCAAAAAATGGCAAAAGCAGGATAATACTGAGATTTGACCCGTGGAACTGCAAAACCACAGTTCTATTTCTCGGGCCTACACCTGACTATTTTCAACAGATATATTTGTGTCTGAACAATCAGGAGACACTATTACTGTTTTTCTTCACGGCAAAAAATGGCAAAAAAAAGATAATACAGAGATTTGACCCATGGAACTGCAAAACCACACTTGTATTTCTCGGGCCTACTCCAGACTATTTTCAACAGATATATTTGTGTCTGAAAAATCAGGGAGACACTATTACTGTTTTTCTTTATGGCAAAAAATGGCAAAAGCAGGATATTACAGAGATTTGACTCGTGAAACTGCAAAACCACACTTCTATTTCTTGATCCTACACCAGACTATTTTCAACAGATATATTTGTGTCTGTACAATCAGGAGACACTATTACTGTTTTTCTTTGCGGCAAAAAATGGCAAAAGCAGGATAATACAGAGATTTGACCCGTGGAACTGCAAAACCACACTTCAATTTACTGGCCTACCCCAGACTATTTTCAACAGATATATTTGTGTCTGAACAATCAGGAGACACTATTACTGTTTTTCTTGCGGCAAAAAATGGCAAAATCAGGATAATACAGAGATTTAACCCGTGGAACTGCAAAACCACAGTTCTATTTTTCAGGCCTACACCAGACTATTTTCAACAGATATATTTGTGTCTGAACAATCAGGAGACACTATTACTGTTTTTCTTTACGGCAAAAAATGTCAAAAGCAGGATAATACAGAGATTTGACCCGTGGAACTGCAAAAACACACTTCTATTTTTCGGGCCTACACCAGACTATTTTCAACAGATATATTTGCGTCTGAACAATCAGGAGACACTCTTACTCTTTTTCTTTACGGCAAAAAATGGCAAATGCAGGATAATACAGAGATTTGACCCGTGGAACTGCAAAACCACACTTCTAGTTCTCGGGCCTACACCAGACTATTTTCAACAGATATATTTGTGTCTGAACAATCAGGAGACACTATTACTGTTTTTCTTTATGGCAAAAAATGGCAAAAGCAGGATAATACAGAGATTTGACCCGTGGAACTGCAAAACCACACTTGTATCTCTCGGGCATACACCAGACTATTTTCAACAGATATATTTGTGTCTGAACAATCAGGAGACACTATTACTGTTTTTCTTTACGGCAAAACTTGGCAAAAGCAGGATAATACAGAAATTTGACCCGTGGAACTGCAAAACCACATTTCTATTTGTAGCGCCGGCGTCCCTGCCCTCTGCTAGGCAGGGACGCTGTTCCCCTCACCTCTCTGCTCCGTGCCCGGCATCCTCCTCCCGCTCTGCTGGCAGCGCGCGCTCCTTCCCGGCCACTGTGCTTAGGGCGCGCGCGCTCTCCCTCCCTCTTAAAGGGGCCGCGCGCGCCGTCCTTAGGAGTCCCCGGCCAATGGCCGGAGGAATTCACCATATATAAGGCACCTCCTCCAAAATGGAGGTGCCCGAGCAATGTTGTTGCACTGTTCACTACTCTGCTTCAGCCCTCAGGTCCCGTTGCCAGTTACCTGCCAGATACCTGCCAGATTCCTGCCAGCTTGCTGTCTTATTCCTGCCTGATTATCTGCTACCTGCCTGCTAGTCTGAGGTCCGACGGTCTGCCTTACTACTCCTGTCAGTCTGTCTAAGGACCAGCCTGTCCGCTCACCTGGGAGCGCACTTCAGCCACCTGCCTGCTTGCCTGAGGTCCGACGGTCTGTCTTCCAACTCCTGTCAGTCTGTCTATGGACCAGCTTGCCCGCTCACCTGGGAGCGCTCATCTGCTGCCTGTCTGCTAGCCTACCTGGAGGCTCTGCCGTCACGTGCTGTGACCACCCGCCTGTCCAGAGACTTCTGCCCGCTCACCTGGGAGCGCTCATCTGCCGCCTGTCTGTTGGTCTTCCTGGAGGCTCCGCCGTCACATGCTGTGACCACCCGTTCATCCAGAGACTCTCGCCTGCTCACCTGGGAGCTCACGTCTATCATCAGCCGCCACAGGTCGTACCAACCCTTTACCCAGAGACTGCCCCGGTCACTTGCCGTGACCATCTGCCCGTTCATCCAGAGACTGCCCCGGTCACTTGCCGTGACCATCTGCCCGTTCATTCAGAGACTGCCCCGGTCACTTGCCGTGACCATCTGCCCGTTCATTCAGAGACTGCCCCGGTCACTTGCCGTGACCATCTGCCCGTTCATCCAGAGACTGCCCCGGTCACTTGCCGTGACCTCCAGCCCGTTCACTCAGAGACTGTCCCGGTCACCTGCTGTGACTTCCTGCCCGTCTTCCCTGGTCGCCACCCGCTCCCTTACAAGGACCGCCCCCTTGTATAGTAGCTCAGAGGTTCCGCCTCCCAGACCCGTTACACTATTTCTCTGGCCTAAACCAGACTATTTTCAACAGATATATTTGTGTCTGAACAATCAGGAGACACTATTACTGTTTTTCTTTACGGCAAAAAATGGCAAAAGCAGGATAATACAGAGATTTGACCCGTGGAACTGCAAAACCACACTTCTAATTCTCGGGCCTACACCAGACTATTTTCAACAGATATATTTGTGTCTGAACAATCAGGAGACACTATTACTGTTTTTCTTCATGGCAAAAAATGGCAAAAGCAGAATAATACAGAGATTTGACCCGTGGAACTGCAAAACCACACTTTTTTTTCGGGCCTACACCAGACTATTTTCAACAGATGTATTTGTGTCTGAACAGTCAGGAGACACTATTACTGATTTTCTTTACGGCAAAAAATGGCAAAAGCAGGATAATACAGAGATTTGACCTGTCGAACTGCAAAACCACACTTCTATTTCTCGGGCCTACACCAGACTATTTTCAACAGATATATTTGTGTCTGAACAATCAGGAGACACTATTACTGTTTTTCTTTATGGCAAAAAATGGCAATAGCAGGATAATACTGAGATTTGATCCGTGGAACTGCAAAACCACACTTCTATTTCTCGGACCTACACCAGACTATTTTCAACAGATATATTTGTGTCTGAACAATCAGGAGACACTATTACTGTTTTTCTTTATGGCAAAAAAAAGCAAAAGCAGGATATTACAGAGATTTGACTCATGAAACTGCAAAACCACACTTCCATTTCTCGGGCCTACACCAGACTAGTTTCAACAGATATATTTTTGTCTGAACAATCAGGAGACACTATTACTGTTTTTCTTTACAGCAAAAAATGGCAAAAGCAGGATAACACAGAGATTTGACCCGTGGAACTGCAAAACCACACTTGTATTTCTCGGGCCTACACCAGACTATTTTCAACAGATATATTTGTGTCTGAAAAATCAGGGAGACACTATTACTGTTTTTCTTTATGGCAAAAAATGGCAAAAGCAGGATATTACAGAGATTTGACCTGTGAAACTGCAAAACCACACTTGTATTTCTCGGGCCTACACCAGACTATTTTCAACACATATATTTGTGTCTGAACAATCAGGAGACACTATTACTGTTTTCCTTTATGGCAAAAAATGGCAAAAGCAGGCTATTACAGAGATTTGACCTGTCGAACTGCAAAACCACACTTCTATTTCTCGGGCCTACACCAGACTAGTTTCAACAGATATATTTTTGTCTGAACAATCAGGAGACACTATTACTGTTTTTCTTTACAGCAAAAAATGGCAAAAGCAGGATAATACAGAGATTTGACCCGTGGAACTGCAAAACCACACTTGTATTTCTCGGGCCTACACCAGACTATTTTCAACAGATATATTTGTGTCTGAAAAATCAGGGAGACACTATTACTGTTTTTCTTTATGGCAAAAAATGGCAAAAGCAGGATATTACAGTGATTTGACCTGTGAAACTGCCAAACCACACTTCTATTTCTCGGGCCTACACCAGACTATTTTCAACAGATATATTTGTGTCTGTACAATCAGGAGACACTATTACTGTTTTTCTTTTCGGCAAAAAATAGCAAAAGCAGGATAATACAGAGATTTGACCCGTGGAACTGCAAAACCACACTTCTATTTTACGGGCCTACCCCAGACTATTTTCAACAGATATATTTGTGTCTGAACAATCAGGAGACACTATTACTGTTTTTCTTTACGGCAAAAAATGGCAAAATCAGGATAATACAGAGATTTAACCCGTGGAACTGCAAAACCACAGTTCTATTTTTCAGGCCTACACCAGACTATTTTCAACAGATATATTTGTGTCTGAACAATCAGGAGACTCTATTACTGTTTTTCTTTATGGCAAAAAATGGCAAAAGCAGGATAATACTGATATTTCACCCGTGGAACTGCAAAACCACATTTCTATTTCTCGGGCCTACACCTGAATATTTTCAACAGATATATTTGTGTCTGAACAATCAGGAGACACTATTACTGTTTTTCTTCACGGCAAAAAATTGCAAAAGCAGGATAATACAGAGATTTGACCCGTGGAACTGCAAAACCACACTTCTATTTTTCGGGCCTACACCAGACTATTTTCAACAGATATATTTGCGTCTGAACAATCAGGAGACACTATTACTGTTTTTCTTTACGGCAAAAAATGGCAAATGCAGGATAATACAGAGATTTGACCCGTGGAACTGCAAAATTACACTTCTAGTTCTCGGGCCTACACCAGACTATTTTCAACAGATATATTTGTGTCTGAACAATCAGGAGACACTATTACTGTTTTTCTTTACGGCAAAAAATGGCAAAAGCAGGATAATACAGAGATTTGACCCGTGGAACTGCAAAACCACACTTCTATTTCTCGGGCATACACCAGACTATTTTCAACAGAAATATTTGTGTCTGAACAATCAGGAGACAATATTACTGTTTTTCTTTACGGCAAAACTTGGCAAAAGCAGGATAATACAGAAATTTGACCCGTGGAACTGCAAAACCACACTTCTATTTCTCGGGCCTAAAACAGACTATTTTCAACTGATATATTTGTGTCTGAACAATCAGGAGACACTATTACTGTTTTTCTTTACGGCAAAAAATGGCAAAAGCAGGATAATACATAGATTTGACCCATGGAACTGCAAAACCACACTTCTATTTCTCGGGCCTACACCAGACTATTTTCAACAGATATATTTGTGTCTGAACAATCAGGAGACACTATTACTGTTTTTCTTCATGGCAAAAAATGGCAAAAGCAGAATAATACAGAGATTTGACCCGTGGAATTGCAAAACCACACTTTTTTTTCGGGCCTACACCAGACTATTTTCAACAGATATATTTGTGTCTGAACAGTCAGGAGACACTATTACTGTTTTTCTTTACGGCAAAAAATGGCAAAAGCAGGATAATACAGAGATTTGACCTGTCGAACTGCAAAACCACACTTCTATTTCTCGGGCCTACACCAGACTATTTTCAACAGATATATTTCTGTCTGAACAATCAGGAGACACTATTACTGTTTTTCTTTATGGCGAAAAATGGCAATAGCAGGATAATACTGAGATTTGACCCGTGGAACTGCAAAACCACACTTCTATATCTCGGACCTACACCAGACTATTTTCAACAGATATATTTGTGTCTGAACAATCAGGAGACACTATTACTGTTTTTCTTTATGGCAAAAAATGGCAATAGCAGGATAATACTGAGATTTGACCCGTGGAACTGCAAAACCACACTTCTATTTCTCGGACCTACACCAGACTATTTTCAACAGATATATTTGTGTCTGAACAATCAGGAGACACTATTACTGTTTTTCTTTATGGCAAAAAATGGCAAAAGCAGGATAATACAGATATTTGACCCATGGAACTGCAAAACCACACTTCTATTTCTCGGGCATACACCAGACTATTTTCAACAGATATATTTGTGTCTGAACAATCAGGAGACACTATTACTGTTTTTCTTTACGGCAAAAATTGGCAAAAGCAGGATAATACAGAGATTTGACCCGTGGAACTGCAAAGCCACACTTCTAGTTCTCGGGCCTACACCAGACTATTTTCAACAGATATATTTGTGTCTGAACAATCAGGAGACACTATTACTGTTTTGCTTTACGGCAAAAAATGGCAAAAGCAGGATAATACTGAGATTTGACCCGTGTAACTGCAAAACCACACTTCTATTTCTCGGGCCTACACCAGACTATTTTCAACAGATATATTTGCGTCTGAACAATCAGGAGACAATATTACTGTTTTTCTTTACGGCAAAAAATGGCAAAAGCAGGATAATACAGAGATTTGACCCGTGGAACTGCAAAACCCCACTTCCATTTCTCGGGTCTACACCAGACTATTTTCAACAGATATATTTGTGTCTGAACAATCAGGAGACACTATTACTGTTTTTCTTTACGGCAAAAAATGGGAAAAGCAGGATAATACAGAGATTTGACCAGTGAAACTGCAAAACCACACTTCTATTTCTTGGGCCTATCCCAGACTATTTTCCACAGATATATTTGTGTCTGAACAATCAGGAGACACTATCACTGTTGTTCTTTACGGCAAAAAATGGCAAAAGCAGGATAAAACAGAGATTTGACCCGTGGAACGGCAAAACCCCACTTCCATTTCTCGGGCCTACACCAGACTATTTTCAACAGATATATTTGTGTCTGAACAATCAGGAGACACTATTACTGTTTTTCTTTATGGCGAAAAATGGCAATAGCAGGATAATACTGAGATTTGACCCGTGGAACTGCAAAACCACACTTCTATATCTCGGACCTACACCAGACTATTTTCAACAGATATATTTGTGTCTGAACAATCAGGAGACACTATTACTGTTTTTCTTTATGGCAAAAAATGGCAATAGCAGGATAATACTGAGATTTGACCCGTGGAACTGCAAAACCACACTTCTATTTCTCGGACCTACACCAGACTATTTTCAACAGATATATTTGTGTCTGAACAATCAGGAGACACTATTACTGTTTTTCTTTACGGCAAAAAATGGCAAAAGCAGGATAATACAGATATTTGACCCATGGAACTGCAAAACCACACTTCTATTTCTCGGGCATACACCAGACTATTTTCAACAGATATATTTGTGTCTGAACAATCAGGAGACACTATTACTGTTTTTCTTTACGGCAAAAATTGGCAAAAGCAGGATAATACAGAGATTTGACCCGTGGAACTGCAAAGCCACACTTCTAGTTCTCGGGCCTACACCAGACTATTTTCAACAGATATATTTGTGTCTGAACAATCAGGAGACACTATTACTGTTTTGCTTTACGGCAAAAAATGGCAAAAGCAGGATAATACTGAGATTTGACCCGTGTAACTGCAAAAACACACTTCTATTTCTCGGGCCTACACCAGACTATTTTCAACAGATATATTTGCGTCTGAACAATCAGGAGACAATATTACTGTTTTTCTTTACGGCAAAAAATGGCAAAAGCAGGATAATACAGAGATTTGACCCGTGGAACTGCAAAACCCCACTTCCATTTCTCGGGCCTACACCAGACTATTTTCAACAGATATATTTGTGTCTGAACAATCAGGAGACACTATTACTGTTTTTCTTTACGGCAAAAAATGGGAAAAGCAGGATAATACAGAGATTTGACCAGTGAAACTGCAAAACCACACTTCTATTTCTTGGGCCTATACCAGACTATTTTCCACAGATATATCTGTGTCTGAACAATCAGGAGACACTATCACTGTTGTTCTTTACGGCAAAAAATGGCAAAAGCAGGATAAAACAGAGATTTGACCCGTGGAACGGCAAAACCCCACTTCCATTTCTCGGGCCTACACCAGACTATTTTCAACAGATATATTTGTGTCTGAACAATCAGGAGACACTATTACTGTTTTTCTTTACGGCAAAAAATGGCAAAAGCAGGATAATACTGATATTTCACCCGTGGAACTGCAAAACCACATTTCTCTTTCTCGGGCCTACACTTGAATATTTTCAACAGATATATTTGTGTCTGAACAATCAGGAGACACTATTACTGTTTTCCTTCACGGCAAAAAATTGCAAAAGCAGGATAATACAGAGATTTGACCTGTGGAACTGCAAAACCACATTTCTATTTTTCGGGCCTACACCAGACTATTTTCAACAGATATATTTGTGTCTGAACAATCAGGAGACACTATTACTGTTTTTCTTTGCGGCAAAAAATGGCAAAAGCAGGATAATACAGAGATTTGACCCGTGGAACTGCAAAACCACACTTCTATTTTTCAGGCCTACACCAGACTATTTTCAACAGATATATTTTAGTCTGAACAATCAGGAGACACTATTACTGTTTTTCTTTACGGCAAAAAATGGCAAAAGCAGGATAATACTGATATTTCAACCGTGGAGCTGCAAAACCACATTTCTATTTCTCGGGCCTACACCTGAAAATTTTCAACAGATATATTTGTGTCTGAACAATCAGGAGACACTATTACTGTTTTTCTTTACGGCAAAAATTGGCAAAAGCAGGATAATACAGAGATTTGACCCGTGGAACTGCAAAACCACATTTCTATTTCTCGGGCCTACACCAGACTATTTTCAACAGATATATTTGTGTCTGAACAATCAGGAGACACTATTACTGTTTTTCTTCACGGCAAAAAATTGCAAAAGCAGGATAATACAGAGATTTGACCCGTGGAACTGCAAAACCACACTTCTATTTTTCGGGCCTACACCAGACTATTTTCAACAGATATATTTGCGTCTGAACAATCAGGAGACACTATTACTGTTTTTCTTTACGGCAAAAAATGGCAAATGCAGGATAATACAGAGATTTGACCCGTGGAACTGCAAAATTACACTTCTAGTTCTCGGGCCTACACCAGACTATTTTCAACAGATATATTTGTGTCTGAACAATCAGGAGACACTATTACTGTTTTTCTTTACGGCAAAAAATGGCAAAAGCAGGATAATACAGAGATTTGACCCGTGGAACTGCAAAACCACACTTCTATTTCTCGGGCATACACCAGACTATTTTCAACAGAAATATTTGTGTCTGAACAATCAGGAGACAATATTACTGTTTTTCTTTACGGCAAAACTTGGCAAAAGCAGGATAATACAGAAATTTGACCCGTGGAACTGCAAAACCACACTTCTATTTCTCGGGCCTAAAACAGACTATTTTCAACTGATATATTTGTGTCTGAACAATCAGGAGACACTATTACTGTTTTTCTTTACGGCAAAAAATGGCAAAAGCAGGATAATACATAGATTTGACCCATGGAACTGCAAAACCACACTTCTATTTCTCGGGCCTACACCAGACTATTTTCAACAGATATATTTGTGTCTGAACAATCAGGAGACACTATTACTGTTTTTCTTCATGGCAAAAAATGGCAAAAGCAGAATAATACAGAGATTTGACCCGTGGAATTGCAAAACCACACTTTTTTTTCGGGCCTACACCAGACTATTTTCAACAGATATATTTGTGTCTGAACAGTCAGGAGACACTATTACTGTTTTTCTTTACGGCAAAAAATGGCAAAAGCAGGATAATACAGAGATTTGACCTGTCGAACTGCAAAACCACACTTCTATTTCTCGGGCCTACACCAGACTATTTTCAACAGATATATTTGTGTCTGAACAATCAGGAGACACTATTACTGTTTTTCTTTATGGCGAAAAATGGCAATAGCAGGATAATACTGAGATTTGACCCGTGGAACTGCAAAACCACACTTCTATATCTCGGACCTACACCAGACTATTTTCAACAGATATATTTGTGTCTGAACAATCAGGAGACACTATTACTGTTTTTCTTTATGGCAAAAAATGTCAATAGCAGGATAATACTGAGATTTGACCCGTGGAACTGCAAAACCACACTTCTATTTCTCGGACCTACACCAGACTATTTTCAACAGATATATTTGTGTCTGAACAATCAGGAGACACTATTACTGTTTTTCTTTATGGCAAAAAATGGCAAAAGCAGGATAATACAGATATTTGACCCATGGAACTGCAAAACCACACTTCTATTTCTCGGGCATACACCAGACTATTTTCAACAGATATATTTGTGTCTGAACAATCAGGAGACACTATTACTGTTTTTCTTTACGGCAAAAATTGGCAAAAGCAGGATAATACAGAGATTTGACCCGTGGAACTGCAAAGCCACACTTCTAGTTCTCGGGCCTACACCAGACTATTTTCAACAGATATATTTGTGTCTGAACAATCAGGAGACACTATTACTGTTTTGCTTTACGGCAAAAAATGGCAAAAGCAGGATAATACTGAGATTTGACCCGTGTAACTGCAAAACCACACTTCTATTTCTCGGGCCTACACCAGACTATTTTCAACAGATATATTTGCGTCTGAACAATCAGGAGACAATATTACTGTTTTTCTTTACGGCAAAAAATGGCAAAAGCAGGATAATACAGAGATTTGACCCGTGGAACTGCAAAACCCCACTTCCATTTCTCGGGCCTACACCAGACTATTTTCAACAGATATATTTGTGTCTGAACAATCAGGAGACACTATTACTGTTTTTCTTTACGGCAAAAAATGGGAAAAGCAGGATAATACAGAGATTTGACCAGTGAAACTGCAAAACCACACTTCTATTTCTTGGGCCTATACCAGACTATTTTCCACAGATATATTTGTGTCTGAACAATCAGGAGACACTATCACTGTTGTTCTTTACGGCAAAAAATGGCAAAAGCAGGATAAAACAGAGATTTGACCCGTGGAACGGCAAAACCCCACTTCCATTTCTCGGGCCTACACCAGACTATTTTCAACAGATATATTTGTGTCTGAACAATCAGGAGACACTATTACTGTTTTTCTTTATGGCGAAAAATGGCAATAGCAGGATAATACTGAGATTTGACCCGTGGAACTGCAAAACCACACTTCTATATCTCGGACCTACACCAGACTATTTTCAACAGATATATTTGTGTCTGAACAATCAGGAGACACTATTACTGTTTTTCTTTATGGCAAAAAATGGCAATAGCAGGATAATACTGAGATTTGACCCGTGGAACTGCAAAACCACACTTCTATTTCTCGGACCTACACCAGACTATTTTCAACAGATATATTTGTGTCTGAACAATCAGGAGACACTATTACTGTTTTTCTTTACGGCAAAAAATGGCAAAAGCAGGATAATACAGATATTTGACCCATGGAACTGCAAAACCACACTTCTATTTCTCGGGCATACACCAGACTATTTTCAACAGATATATTTGTGTCTGAACAATCAGGAGACACTATTACTGTTTTTCTTTACGGCAAAAATTGGCAAAAGCAGGATAATACAGAGATTTGACCCGTGGAACTGCAAAGCCACACTTCTAGTTCTCGGGCCTACACCAGACTATTTTCAACAGATATATTTGTGTCTGAACAATCAGGAGACACTATTACTGTTTTGCTTTACGGCAAAAAATGGCAAAAGCAGGATAATACTGAGATTTGACCCGTGTAACTGCAAAAACACACTTCTATTTCTCGGGCCTACACCAGACTATTTTCAACAGATATATTTGCGTCTGAACAATCAGGAGACAATATTACTGTTTTTCTTTACGGCAAAAAATGGCAAAAGCAGGATAATACAGAGATTTGACCCGTGGAACTGCAAAACCCCACTTCCATTTCTCGGGCCTACACCAGACTATTTTCAACAGATATATTTGTGTCTGAACAATCAGGAGACACTATTACTGTTTTTCTTTACGGCAAAAAATGGGAAAAGCAGGATAATACAGAGATTTGACCAGTGAAACTGCAAAACCACACTTCTATTTCTTGGGCCTATACCAGACTATTTTCCACAGATATATCTGTGTCTGAACAATCAGGAGACACTATCACTGTTGTTCTTTACGGCAAAAAATGGCAAAAGCAGGATAAAACAGAGATTTGACCCGTGGAACGGCAAAACCCCACTTCCATTTCTCGGGCCTACACCAGACTATTTTCAACAGATATATTTGTGTCTGAACAATCAGGAGACACTATTACTGTTTTTCTTTACGGCAAAAAATGGCAAAAGCAGGATAATACTGATATTTCACCCGTGGAACTGCAAAACCACATTTCTCTTTCTCGGGCCTACACTTGAATATTTTCAACAGATATATTTGTGTCTGAACAATCAGGAGACACTATTACTGTTTTCCTTCACGGCAAAAAATTGCAAAAGCAGGATAATACAGAGATTTGACCTGTGGAACTGCAAAACCACATTTCTATTTTTCGGGCCTACACCAGACTATTTTCAACAGATATATTTGTGTCTGAACAATCAGGAGACACTATTACTGTTTTTCTTTGCGGCAAAAAATGGCAAAAGCAGGATAATACAGAGATTTGACCCGTGGAACTGCAAAACCACACTTCTATTTTTCAGGCCTACACCAGACTATTTTCAACAGATATATTTTAGTCTGAACAATCAGGAGACACTATTACTGTTTTTCTTTACGGCAAAAAATGGCAAAAGCAGGATAATACTGATATTTCAACCGTGGAGCTGCAAAACCACATTTCTATTTCTCGGGCCTACACCTGAAAATTTTCAACAGATATATTTGTGTCTGAACAATCAGGAGACACTATTACTGTTTTTCTTTACGGCAAAAATTGGCAAAAGCAGGATAATACAGAGATTTGACCCGTGGAACTGCAAAACCACATTTCTATTTCTCGGGCCTACACCAGACTATTTTCAACAGATATATTTGTGTCGGAACAATCAGGAGACACTATTACTGTTTTTCTTCACGGCAAAAAATTGCAAAAGCAGGATAATACAGAGATTTGACCCGTGAAACTGCAAAACCACACTTCTATTTTTCGGGCCTACACCAGACTATTTTCAACAGATATATTTGTGTCTGAACAATCAGGAGACACTATTACTGTTTCCTTTACGGCAAAAAATGGCAAAAGCAGGATAATACAGAGATTTGACCCGTGGAACTGCAAAACCACACTTCTATTTCTTGGGCATACACCAGACTATTTTCAACAGATATATTTGTGTCTGAACAATCAGGAGACACTATTACTGTTTTTCTTTACGGCAAAAAATGGGAAAAGCAGAATAATACAGAGATTTGACTAGTGAAACTGTAAAACCACACTTCTATTTCTTGGGCCTATACCAGATTATTTTCCACAGATATATTTGTGTCTGAACAATCAGGAGACACTATCACTGTTGTTCTTTACGGCAAAAAATGGCAAAAGCAGGATAAAACAGAGATTTGACCAGTGGAACTGCAAAACCACAGTTCTATTTTTCTGGCCTACACCAGACTATTTTGAACAGATATATTTGTGTCTGAACAATCAGGAGACACTATTACTGTTTGTCTTTACGGCAAAATATAGCAAAAGCAGGATAATACAGAGATTTGACCCGTGGAGCTGCAAAACCCCACTTCCATTTCTCGGGCCTACACCAGACTATTTTCAACAGATATATTTGTGTCTGAACAATCAGGAGACACTATTACTGCTTTTCTTTATGGCCAAAAATGCCAAAAGCAGGATAATACGGAGATTTGACCCTTGGAACTGCAAAACCACACTTCTATTTCTTGGGCCTACACCAGACTATTTTCAACAGATATATTTGTGTCTGAACAATCAGTAGACACTATTACTGTTTTTCTTTGCGGCAAAAAATGGCAAAAGCAGGATAATACAGAGATTTGACCCATGGAACTGCAAAACCACACTTCTATTTCTCGGGCCTACACACAGACTGTTTTCAACAGATATATTTGTGTCTAAAAAATCAGGGAGACCCTATTAGTTTTTTTCTTATGGCAAAAAATGCCAAAAGCAGGATAATAGAGATTTTTTACCGTGGAACAGCAAAACCACAGTTATAATTTACTGGTGTATACCAGACTTTTTTAAATATATATATTTGCGACTGATCAGTGAGTGACACACTCAAGCTGTTTTGTTTTAGATACAAATGGCCCAAAAGTGGATAATACAGAGGTTTGAACCGTGGAACTGCAAAACCACACTTCCGTTTCTCTAGCCTACACCAGAATATTTTCAACAGATATATTTGTGTCTGAAAAATCAGAGACCTGGAGCTATGTCCAGCAATTTCAGCAACAGGAGCACACAGGAATGTAATGCAGCGTTTGCTGGTATAATCACTGCGCCTCCTATACAGCCTGCCTGCCTGCCTGCCTGATATCTGGGATGGATATTAGTCCTGAGAAGGACTGTTTGTTTGATCTGGCAGCCTTTACAGACCCTACACTAACTATTTCGCAGTATATATCTCTCTCAAAATCAGCAGCGCTGTCCCTACACTGTCTGATCCCAGCCGTCTGTGTCCAAGATGGCGGCGCCCGGTTTTAAATACTCGAGGTGACGCTGTGCGGCCAGTCAATCAATGTAATGCCCACAACCAACATGGCTGCGGCATTACAGTGACTGGCTGGCAATCCCTGCATGTTCATTGGCTCTGTAAAGAGCGCCAAACATGCAGGGCAGAGACCCGAGCTCCTGCCCGAGTAACCGGGAAATGCTCGCTGCTCTCCGAACATCCCGAGTAGCGTGATGCTCGGGCGAGTACCGAGAAGTGTCGAGCATGTTCGCTCAACACTAGTGTTTACAGCTCGAGCACGGACCCAAGGATCTCTCCTTCGGACTGTAACCTCTCTAATGAATGACATACTGGAGGGAATTTCCGAGAATCAACAATCTTTCCTACTTCAAACTCCAAACTGTCATTAATAGAATCTGGCAGAGGTGGAGATGAAGGTGACAAAACGGAAGGGACGAACTCTAGCAGTGACTTATGGAATACATTTGGAATGCGGAAAGATGGAGGAAGTTTTAATCTTAAAGTCACCGGGTCAACTACCTCCAAAATCACATATGTATCAATAAACTTATGACCCAACTTTGCTGAATGCACTTTCAACTTAATATTTTTGGAAGAAACCCAGACCTTATCACCAACTTTGAATATGGGGCCCCCTGAACGTTTTCTATCGGCCTTCTGTTTCTGCCGATGCTGGGCCAACACAATATTCTTTTGAACGTCCTTCCAGACATCCCCAAGTTTCTGTATGGTAACCTCTATTCCTGGACAACCAGAACTCATCCTTGACAATTCACCAAAATGAGGATGAAAACCATAATTACAAAAAAATGGCAAGGTTCCAGTAGACTGGTAGTGTTGAGCCACCCCCGTAGTGTTCGAGTTCGGTTCGGTTCGTCGAACACCCGTGTGTTCGTCGAACTGTTCGTCGAACACCTTCGAACACCGTTAAAACCAATGGCAGGCAAACAAAAACACATAGAAACACATAGAAAACACCTTCAAAGGTGTCCAAAAGCTGACAAACTGCTCAGAAGACATAACTAACACATGGAAAAGTGACAAGTACATATAGTCATGCGAAAATAAAAGAGGTGGAGGAGTAAAAGGAGGGGGAGACACAGATATAGGCATGTCATGCCCTTCTAAAATCCAAAAAGTGAGAAGCCGACACGGCCAGTCCGCTCCTGCCCGTGCCACCTCCGTGTCGCCGGGTTTGTGCCAGAGCCGCGGTGAACCCTGACGGCCAGCCCCCCTCTCCCAATACTGGTGCCTGTCCGCTGGTGGGTCGAGCGAGCCCCCCTGTGGTGGAGGCAGCTCTAAGCTTTTTAATTTAAATTGTCTCTCTAATTTGAATGAATACACTTTAAATCCATTTACAAGGATCTATTGGAGGGCAAGTCTCATGCCAGCAGCCGCGGTAATTCCAGCTCCAGTAGCGTCCACTAAAGCTGCTGCAGTTAAAAAGCTTTTATAAGGATCGAGCTCGGCTGTCCACCGCAAGGCATCCTACTGCCAGTCCCAGCCCCTATGCCTTGGGGTGCCTCCTGATGCTCTTCACTAAGTATTCCATGGTCCCGAAGCATTTCCTTTGAAAAAATTAAGTGTCTAAACTACAGGTGGTGTAGCTTGCTTAACAGCCGGGATAATCCGCTGACTAGCAGACACTGCTACTAGGCACAAAGTATTTCCTGGGCTAGATGCAGTTAAAAATTTGTAATTAGATACTCTCGTTGGATGCTGAGAAAGCATTCCATAGAGTCTCCTGGCACGCCATATATGATTCTCTTAAAAAGCTTGGGGTAGGGGTCTAGGGGACCCTTTTATAGCCAAAATCACGGCCCTGTATCGCAATACGTCACCTAGGCTGAAGATAAATGGAACTGTAGCATCCTGAGGGCTCGGTTGCTACAGACGTATTGCACCTCACCCAGAGGTGTGATATCTCACTCTCAGGTAAGGATGGAGTGTGGATCAGGACCCGACACCTGCATGCATTACACCACATTGCCGTGGGGCAGGGCGACCAATATGCCCCTGAGATGGGCACGACAGTCCCTGTCCCTGGCTGGAGTGGGGGGAGGGAACACTGAGGAAGGGGAACCCTGTAGTGCAGGAGCAGGGAGGAAGCAGTTCCTGGGTGCATTGAGAAGGGAGTATAAAAGGTGGGCACCATCTTAGTTCAGTGCAGAGAAGTCTGAGCAGAAGTGGCAGGGAGCAGGGGCTCTGCATGAGCTCTGCTCCGGAGGCGGGCCTAGTAACAGAGGCCCAGGCCTGGAAGAGGGAGAAGGAAGGAAGAGGAGCGGAGAAGGCTCCAGGAATGAGGAATGAAGGGATCCCAGGGGTGCGGACGGGCGAGTCGCCACCGCACGCCCGAATCCACCTGCGTGGAGGGGTCAGGCCAAAGGGGGAGACCGGTCCCCGAACTAGTGGAGGCAGGAAACGACCCTCAGCTAGAAACCGGAGGCTCTGACACTTTATGTGGCGCAGCCCCTCGCTACACCCGTTAGGAAGGCACCACATAGGGTCAGGGAAACTGGCGCCAAGTTTACCAAGAGGAGGCCCGAGGCAGCCGGACAGAAGTGTTGGTAAGAAAGGCCAGACAAAGGACACACAAAGGGGGTCCTGTGAAGTGCTCCAATGTTATCTGGGAGTTGTCTGAGCCCCTCACCTGGTGAGCAAAGTACGACGTGGGCAGCGGTTACATGCAGACGTGGTCTGGATAATAAGAACTGTGAGTAAAGGCCCTGGACTGCATCACTGACTCCGTGTCGTTGCTGCTGCTGCCCTGCACCATCACCCCCATCCTCCGCATACACTGCCCTGAGGCTATACTCCTCCCATGGGGAGTTATGCTATGCTCTGCTGCACCCACAACACCAGCCTCAGCGGTCTGCCCTGTAGCGGCGGTTCACTCTGACCGCAATCCACGGGTGGCGTATTCGGACATTTAAACATCAAAACCACATAAATAGTTCCGCCACTGGTTTGACCGCCCTGAGCCACGGAACCGGGTCGCCGCCACGAAGACTACAACCACCAGCATCCACCAGAAAGGGTCCGGCTCCGGGTGTCCCAAGGCCCAGGGGGTGCGTCAGAACATTTTCATCACCTTTCACAATCACCAATGGGACAAGGCAGGGATGTCCTCTGTCCCCTCTCTTATACATCCTAGTGACGGAGCACCTGCTCTCATCAATTCGCCATAACCCCAATATTAGGTGGATTGAGGTGGGAGGCACCGAGTACAAGTGCTCTCTATTTGCTGATGATGTCCTAGTATATATCACTCAATCACATATATCCATCCCTGCTGTTATGGCTGAAATAGATCACTTTGTTACATGGTCAAATTTTAAAATCAATGCAGCGAAGTCTGAGGCCCTCGATGTCTCCCTCCCCAAATCCATATAGGATTCCATCCAGTCCAACTTTCCCTTTGCCTGGCCCTCACAGGGTATCAAATACTTAGGAATTCCTATTCATAGAGACCTCTCCCATCTATGTTATCTTAATTTTGGGCCCTTTATTGAACAATTCCATACAGACCACGGTTGGCAAGTTAGAACTGTAAGATTCACTACGTGAACCACTGGTGTTTTGTGGAAAAGCACATGTACACTGCGTTCCAAATTATTATGCAAAAAGTGTTTAGGAGTGATAAGGGAAGAATTTGTTTGTTTGTCAGTTAAACTCATTGATGGTGATGTGTGTCAGGGCTCTTTATATCACTGTAAGCAATTGCAGACACCTGTGCTAATTAGTTTGGCAGGTGTGTCCAATGAAAGGCAAGACTACTTAAGAAGGCTCTCTCACATTATTAAGCAGCCTACATTTTCTGCCAAAATGGGAAAGAAAAAGGATGTGTCGGCTGCTGAGAAGCAACAAATTGTGGAGTGTTTAGGTCAAGGCATGACTACAATCAACATTGTGCGATGATCAGGATGAAGTGTCTTGGCAATCAAGAAGTATGTAGCTGATTCACAGTACACACGTGTGCGTGCTGATAAGGGCAAATTGAGGACTCTTTCCTACAGGTAATTACGTCAGGTTAAAAGATCAGCGGCAAGAAAGCCTTGTCATAGCAGCAGACAAGTTTTTGAAGCTGCTGGTGCCTCCAACGTCCCCCGAACAACAAGATGCAGGGTCCTTCAGAGGTTTGCAGATGTGCATACGCCATCCTGTCGACCTCCTCTATCCACTTCACACAAGCAGAAACGGCTCCAGTGGGCCAAACATTACATGAAGACTGATTTCAAAACTGTTTTGTTCACGGATGAGTGCCGTGCAGCGATCGATGGTCCAGATGGATGGAGTGGAGGATGGCTGGTTGATGGACACCCCACGCAAACACGGCTACAGCGCCAACAAGGAGGAGGTGGAGTAATGTTTTGGGCTGGAATCATGGGGAGAGAGATTGTCGGCCCCTTTAGGATCCCTGAAGGCGCTAAAGATGAACTCCATAATGTATGTGGATTTTCTCAAACAGCACTTCCTGCCATGGTTCAAGAAGAAGAACCGTGTATTTCACAGCAAGATCATTTTTCTGCATGATAATGCACCATCTCATGCTGCACATAAAACATCTGCATCTCTGGCTGATATGGGCATAAAAGGGGACAAACTTATGGTGTGACCCCCATGCTCCCCTGACCTCTACCCCATTCAGAACCTTTGGAGCATCATTAAAAGGAGTGTCTATGATGGCGGGAGGCAGTTCACATCTAAGCAACAGCTCTGGGAGGGTATTCTGTCCTCATGCAAAACAATTGAAGCAGAAACCATTAAAAACCTGACAAATTCAATGGACGAGAGAGTTCAGAAGCTCCTTTCGAACAAGGGGTCCTATGTGAAAATGTAACATCACCTACAATAAAGTTTTGAGTTGAAAACTGTTTGATTTCAGTTTCTAACAACCTGCTAATGCTTATAATTTCAAAAAACACCATTTTTTGGTCTTTATTAAAATGAAAAGGTTGATCGAAAAGTTTGGGGGATCTAAGAGTGTGGCAACCCAGTAGTCATGATTACTTCGAATTCTGACAATATGAGGGTCATGCTGCAGGTAGTGCAGCAAGAAGGCACTTATGTGTCTTGCGCATCTCGGAGCCCCAAAATTATTTTCCGGGCTAGATGCAGCTAAAAATTATTTTTAATTTTAAATCTGGTGGAGCTTATTATAGATGGCCTAATAGGATCAGTGCTGCACACTGCTACAAAGCCCAAATTTTTTTCCAGTCAAGATACAGATAAACATGATTAGTAATTTGAAAGCTTAAAACGGTTGGTAGGGTGATTTTAACCAATCATCAAGCTTTTACTTTCCCCAGGATGACACAGGGGTAGAAAAGTCGTTTCGGATCCATGATTTGTTCATCTTTATGAACGTGAGTCTGTCTACATTATCAGTGGAGAGCCGCGTGCGCTTATCTGTCAGCACACCACCAGCAGCGCTGAACACACGTTCAGACAGAACGCTGGCTGCGGGGCATGACAAGATCTCCAAGGCGTAAGTGGCTAGCTCCGGCCATTTATCCAGATCGGAAGCCCAAAAAGAGCAAGGGTCCAGTGACACAGTCGTGGCTTCAATGTTTACTTGGAGATACTCCTGTACCATCGTCTCTAGGCGTTGACTATGTGTCAGACTTCTTGTCTCCTGTGGCCTTGCAAAGGATGGGCTAAAAAAGTGGTGAAATGATTCCGCAAAATTGATGTTACCAGCAGATACTGTGGTTCTGTTACGGTTTGAGTGCTGAACACTTGACGGTCCCATGGTTGGCAAGTTGGAACTGTGAGATTCACTACGTGCACCTCTGGTATTTTGTGGAAAAGCACATGTAAGATTCTGCAACAGTCTCTGCTGATACTCCTGCATGCGTGCATCCCTTTCTATGGCAGGAATAATTTCTGCAAATTTACTTTTGTACCGGGGATCTAACAGTGTGGCAACCCAGTAGTCAGGATTATTTCTAATTCTCACAATTCGAGGGTCATGTTGCAGGTAGTGCAGCAAGAAGGCACTCATGTGTGTTGCGCATCCAGGACCACCAAGTCCCTGTTGTGTTGGTGGCGAGGTAACAATCATGCTTCCTTCCTCTGTCCTCTCCCCCCAACCTCGCACAACAGAAATGTGATCAAGGTCTCCCTCATCTGATGAGTCTTCCATCAGTTCGTCCTCCACTTCTTCCTGGGCTCCTGCACCTTCCTCACTAGTTTGGCTGCTACCATGCGCCCTGGTAAAACCATCTCCCCCACCCTCACATGCCTGCCGCCTTGGTGCTGCCGACCGTCTGGACCTTGCAGATGTTAGCCCTTCCGCATACAACTCCTCCTCCTCTACTTCCTCCACCTCTTCTTGTTCCACCACCTGACTCCGAATTCTGTTTAACATGTGCTCCAGCATGTAAATCACCGGAATAGTCATGCTGATAATGGCATCGTCAGCACTAAACATCTTCGTCGCCATTTCAAAACTGTGCAGAAGGGTGCATAGGTCCCTGATCTGAGACCACTCCTCCAGCGTGATTTGCCCCACCTCTGGATCTCGTTGGCCCAGGCTATACGTCAGAACGTATTGCACCAGGGCTTGTCGGTGCTGCCACAGTCGCTGCAACATGTGCAGAGTTGAATTCCACCGGGTAGGCACATCGCATTTTAGCCGGTGAAGTGGCAGGCCCAATGACTTCTGTAGAGATGTAAGTCGCTAAGCTGCGGGATGCGAATGGCGGAAGTGAGCACACAGCGACCGTGCCCTCTGCAGAAGGCCATCTAGTCTGGGATAGTGGGCTAAAAATTGCTGGACAACCAGGTTCAACACGTGAGCCATACAAGGCACGTGTGTGACATTGCCCCGGCGAAGGGCCGCACCCAGATTTGCAGCATTGTCGCACACGGCCTTCACTGGTTTCAGGTCCAGTGGAGACAACCATTCATGAAATTGGTTCTCCAGAGCTGACCACAACTCCTCAGCTGTGTGACTCACATTTCCCAGACATTTCAAAGTAAAAACCGCCTGATGACGTTGAGCCCTACTGCCAGCATAGTAAGGAGGTGTGCAGGATCCCTTCTGCGCAGTTAGAAAGCTTGTGGCATGACCAGACAGGCTTTGGGTGCAGGTGGAAGACCGAGAGGAGGTTGAGGAGGCAGAAGCAGTGGAGGAACTTTGACATAAAGAGGATTGACGCACAACTCGTTGGGACGGCAAGACTTGAACAGCAGCCCCTTGTCCTGCTGTCACCATAGTTACCCAGTGCCCAGTCAGCGACATGTAACGCCCCTGTCCATGCCTACTCGTCCAAGTGTCTGTGGTGAAATGCACCCTGTCACACACAGAGTTTCTCAAAGAAGCGGTGATGTTGTGTGCGACATGCTGGTGAAGCGCAGGCACACCTTTCTTTGAGAAGTAGTGCCGACTGGGCATCTGGTACTGGGGCACTGCGACGGACATAAGGTCTCGAAAATCCTCTGTGTCCACCAGGCGGAAAGGCAGCATTTCTGTAGCCAAGAGCTTGCAGATGGTGAAATTCAACCTCTTAGCTTTCTCATGGCTAGGAGGAAATGGTCTTTTACTTGTCCACATCTGAGGGACCGAGGGCTGGCTATTGTGCTTAGACGGGGTTGATAAGGGTGTCCCCGGCAAACTGCCGGTCTGTGAGGAAGATGCAGGCGGACATGTTAGGTTGCCTTGATCCAAAGGTGGTGCTATCGATGTCGGACAGCGCTCAACACCAGCTGGTGTTACCACCTCCAAAGAAAATGATGACCTGCCAATCACGCTGGCTGTTGCGGGTAAAGAGGTGGCAGGTCTGCGCCCCAAAACAGGTGTGACTGCTGTCCCCCCAGTCACAGAGGATGAAGAGGCCGCGGATGCACAAGATATGGCAGACGGTGGTTGGCCCGGCCGGCTAGGCCGCATTGTAGCACACTGAGCTTCCCACAGCAACTTATGCTTCATGTCCATGTGCCGGTTCATGCATGAAGTACTCAAACTATGTATTTTTTGGCCTCTACTTAGCTTTTGCTGACAAATGTTACAGATAACACGAGTTGGGTCATCTTTATCGATCTGAAAAAATGCCCAGGCTATGCAAGGCTTAGCACCCATGCGACCTGAAGAGCCACCACGACTTGTGGTGAGAGGCAGAGTTGTGTTTGAGGATGCAGTTGTTGACGTGCTTCCAGTACTACGTCTCTGTCCAGGAAGGCGCAACCTGACCTCGTCGTCACTAGCATCTTCCTCCACCTCCTCTGCTGACCTCATCTCTTGGCTGACTGTGGGTTGACCGTAAGTGGGATCTCCAACCTCATCATCATCACCCTGTGTGTTATCACACCCGTCGTTCTCAGAGCCAACCTGTTCCTGCCCTGACAAAAAACTAAAGTTGTCGCTCCAATCAGGTATTTGAGTCTTATCATCGTCGTCCTCATTGTCTCCACCAACAGGAGTTACAGTTTGGGAATGAGGGTCTACATTATGATCAGAACCTTCTGCGTCTGGTCCTGGATCCGACTCATAAAGATTCTGGGCATCAGTGCAGATCATTTCCTCGTCTGGATTCACAGAAGCGCTGGAGTCAACCTCTGATTCCCAGGCTATAGTATGAGTAAACAGCTCTGCAGACTCAACCATCTGTTCTACCTCATACTCAGACGGGCAGCTGGAGATTTGGGAGCTGTGAGGAAGCAAGTGCGATTTGGGTGACACCTTTGAGGACTGGAGTATTTGTGATGTTGAAGTTGATGTGGAGGAGAGCCCACTTAAAGGAGCACTTGATATCCGTTGAAGCACCTGCTGTTTTTGTGCCTCATCTGGAATTTGTAGCGATTGGCGTGGCCGTAAGAAAGGGATCTTATCACATTGTCCGCTAAAAGAAGTAGACATTTTGGTTTGGCTGGAAGATGGTCTTTCTTCTGCAGATGTTACTGTTGCTTTAACACCTACCCCACGGACACAACCTTTTTTCCCCTTCCCAACACGCCTATTCTCCTTTCCACCAGCAGCAGGCCTTTTTCCACTCATTTTGGTGGTTAACTAATTCACAACTCTGGAGTTGTTTGCACAAAAAAACAATGGATGGTAACCGAGCAGAGCTGAGTGGCCAAACTGTGGTATTAGGCCAAAACTATTGGCTGGGTTAGATGCAGAAAAAAATTATATTCAATTTGCAACCTGATGGAGGTCAGTATAGATGGACTAATACAACAAGTCCCACACACAGCTAGAAGCCCAAATATTTTTTCAAAGGTACTGTAGATGCAGATAAAAATTATTTTGAATTTGAACCTGATGGAGGTCAGTATAGATGGACTAATAGAGAAAGTCCGACACACTGCTAGAAGGCCAAATATTTTTTCAGAGCTAGATGCAGAAAAAAATTAGATTCAGTTTGCAACCTGATGGAGGTCTGTATAGATGGATTAATAGAACAAGACCCACACACAGCTAGAAGCCCAATATTTTTTCAGAGGTAGATGCAGAAAAAAATACATTCAGTTTGCAACCTGATGGAGGTCAGTATAGATGGACTAATACAACAAGTCCAACACACAGCTAGAAGCCCAATATTTTTTCAGAGGTAGATTCAGAAAAAAATATATTCAGTTTGCAACCTGATGGAGGTCAGTATAGATGGACTAATACAACAAGTCCCACACACAGCTAGAAGCCCAATATTTTTTCAGAGGTAGATGCAGAAAAAAATATATTCAGTTTGCAACCTGATGGAGGTCAGTATAGATGGACTAATACAACAAGTCCCACACACAGCTAGAAGCCCAAATATTTTTTCAGAGGTACTGTAGATGCAGATAAAAATTATTTTTAATTTGCAACCTGATGGAGGTCAGTATAGATAGACTAATAGAGAAAGTCCGACACACTACTAGAAGGCCAAATATTTTTTCAGAGCTAGATGCAGAAAAAAATTATATTTAGTTTGCAACCTGATGGAGGTCAGTATAGATGGATTAATAGAACAAGACCCACACACAGCTAGAAGCCCAATATTTTTTCAGAGGTAGATGCAGAAAAAAATATATTCAGTTTGCAACCTGATGGAGGTCAGTATAGATGGACTAACAGAGAAAGTCCCACACACTACTAGAAGGCCAAATATTTTTTCAGAGCTAGATGCAGAAAAAAATTATATTCAGTTTGCAACCTGATGGAGGTCTGTATAGATGGATTAATAGAACAAGACCCACACACAGCTAGAAGCCCAATATTTTTTCAGAGGTAGATGCAGAAAAAAATATATTCAGTTTGCAACCTGATGGAGGTCAGTATAGATGGACTAATACAACAAGTCCCACACACAGCTAGAAGCCCAAATATTTTTTCAGAGGTACTGTAGATGCAGATAAAAATTATTTTGAATTTGCAACCTGATAGAGGTCAGTATAGATGGACTAATAGAGAAAGTCCGACACACTGCTAGAAGGCCAAATATTTTTTCAGAGCTAGATGCAGAAAAAAATTATATTCAGTTTGCAACCTGATGGAGGTAAGTATAGATGGACTAATACAACAAGTCCCACACACAGCTAGAAGCCCAATATTTTTTCAGAGGTAGATGCAGAAAAAAATATATTCAGTTTGCAACCTGATGGAGGTCAGTATAGATGGACTAATACAACAAGTCCCACACACAGCTAGAAGCCCAAATATTTTTTCAGAGGTACTGTAGATGCAGATAAAAATTATTTTGAATTTGCAACCTGATGGAGGTCAGTATAGATGGACTAATAGAGAAAGTCCGACACACTGCTAGAAGGCCAAATATTTTTTCAGAGCTAGATGCAGAAAAAAATTAGATTCAGTTTGCAACCTGATGGAGGTCAGTATAGATGAACTAATAGAATGATGCTATGCCCAAAAGATTTTATTTCACTAGGTGCAGTAAAAAAATTGGTATTCTATACACAGGTGGTATATCTTGCAACACAGATAGGCTACTCCACTGACTAACACACTCTGCAATAGGCCAAAAAGGATTAGCTTTGCTAGATTCAGCCAAATGCTGTGAAAAAAACTTGCACAGCACTGGCACAGACCTGCCTCTCAAAAACTGATAGGAACTGATGTAACCTAGTCCTGAAAAGGACTCCAATTACAATTAGTCTTTACTCCCACAACCTATCTATTTAAGAGCACAGACCTGCCTGATAAAAGTCGTAGGAAATGCTGTAACCTAGTCCTTAAAAGGACTGCAATCACAACTATTCCCTACTCCCAAGCTATCTGTATATTTGTGCGAAAATTGGCTTGAAATTAACAAGGTATAGCGCACACAGCAACAGCGGTGCCGTCTAACACGCAGCTGCAGCAGTGAGAAAATGGTGGCGACGGGGAAAATGGCTTGGTCTTATAGGGCAAGGACATGTGACATACACTGCCAATGACACATGCCCTTGCTTGTGTGAAAAAAAGCACTTCGCTCCGTGTGTGCGCTGCTGATAGGCTGACAGATTGCACCTCCCCACTGTAAATGCGGGAAAGAGAAAAAAAAATGGAGATCTTCATTGTTCCTGCAGAGATCCATCCCCTGCCCCTCCCCCCACCCCGCTGTACACTCAAACTGCGTATTAACATTAATTTTCATCATTACTGAGAAAAAATCCAGTTATGATTTTGGTGCACGAACAGTTATCGAACATAACCTCGAACAGCCGAATTTTTCTCAAATTGTTCGTGTTCGCCGAACGGCTCGAACACCGCCCAAAACAGCTCGAATTTGAGATTGGCGAACAGTTCGAGTAGATCAACGCTCATCTCTATAGACTGGTTAACCCGACTGATAAAGGCGAACTCATCAAGAGGTAAGAATGAGGACCAGTCCTCCTGCTGCGCCGCAACGAAGCATCTTAAGATTTGCTTCAATGACTGATTTGTCCTCTCTGTCTGACCGTTGGTTTCAGGATGGTAAGCAGAGGAAAATGACAGATCAATCCCCAATCTTTTACAAAACGTTCTCCAGAATTTGGAGACAAACTGCACCCCCCTATTGGATGCAATGTTCAAGGGAATGCCATGCAATCTCACCACATGATTGATAAATAACCTGGAAAGTGTCTCAGCATTAGGTAACCCTGATAACAGAACAAAGTGAGCTTGTTTACTGAATCGGTCAACTACCACCCAAATAACGGTTTTCTCACTAGAAAAAGGCAAATCAGTAATGAAATTCATGGACAAATGAGTCAATGGTCTTTCTGGAATAGGCAATGGATCCAATTCCCCAGTCTGCCGGGAATATGTGACGCGCCCCCAGGGCCATGGGGTACTCGGCAGCCGGGCCTCCGGTAAGGGGGGGTATCACGGTGGCTGCCCCAGTCCATGGCCCAGGGTGGTCTCTCAAAAGGGGATATGTATATATGGGGGGATTTGTTGTGACGCCACCTGTGGTGTCTGGTGAGGATCACCAGCGCTGCACCAGTCCTCTGAGGCAGGTGGTAGGGCAGCTTGTGGTGGAACGGCTCCCCACAGGTGGAGCAGAGCAGGCCTCAGGGCAGTGTAGGAGGTGCGCTGGGCTTTGTAGTGCAGGGAGGGAAAAGGTACCGGCGAAATGAAGGAGCGGAGGCAGTTCAGTGCAGTCATCCGAGTTTACTCACAGTTCCATACAAGTTCCTCAGGTGTACAGTACTGGTGCAAGCCACCGGCATCCACTGCATTCACCAGGCAGGGGTTCGGTCCTTCCACAGGCAGCTCGGGTGTACCTGGCAGAACCCCACTTTCAAATGTACCATCCTGGACCGACTTCACTCTGGGTCTTTACTCCCTCCTGCCCTGCGCTTCTCACTGTGAATCCTATTCGGGCACTGCGAGGTCCCCCTTGTCCATCGGAGTTGCTCCGACCTGCTCGACCTTACTCTTGGATTGAGGTGAGAGATTGGCTTCTGCTATAGAAGTCAGAAGCCTCCGGTATTTTCCAGCCGAGGCTTGAAGCTGCACGACTGGGCCAGGGGCTGGTCCCCTTCTAATGGCCTAGATCCTCCTGACACCTGGCAGGTTCGGGGTGTACGGGTGCTACCTTCACTCGCCGTACCCCCTAGGATACCTTTTGCAGATCGGAGCCTACTCCCTGCTCCCCTCCTGGGCCTCAGTCCTGGGCCCTTGTAGTGGAGCAGAGCTCCTAGAGAGACTCTGCTCCCTGACTGTTCACCAACTACTAGACTCTCTGTTCTGCCACCCTAAGATGGCTTCCCTATTTTATATCTTTACTGTATGAGTGCTCCCATGAACTACTTCCTCCACCCACACCCACTACTAGTTCCCCCTAACTTTGGGCTCCCCCCACCCCAGCCAGGGTCAGGGCTCAGCAGAAAACGACATTGCGTCTTTCCCCTCCTGCTGGCCTGGGGTAGTGTAGTGTTGGAAGTAGGTGTTGGGGTTCCGTGCAGCACACCCTCCTTACCTGAGAGAAAGGGAGACACCACACCTCTGGGTGAGGTGCAGTACCTCTGTGGCGACCGAACCCTCAGGGGCGCCACATTCCCCCCCGGTAAAACACAGCACGTCCGCGGGCTGGATTAAAGCAAAAACAAGGATATTTGACACACAAAATTTTGAATGAATTCACATATAAGACTGTAAAACTTTCTTCCCTTTATGGGAGGCACATCATCTTTAAACGTTACATTATAAGAGCACTTTTCATATAAAATACTTTTCATATAAATCATTTGCAAAAGAGTTTCTGCACCAGGGTGCAACAGCAGCAGAATGAGGGACCCGTCCGCAATCCCTCACCGTAGGCCCTGGGTGTGGCTGCTGGGCACAGTTGATCCAGACACTGGACCTTGTCTTCCGCCACGCCAAACGGGTTTTTGTTCTGAGGTAAGGATTGCACTTATAAAACCAATAGGGTGCACTTTAAGAAGTGCTAAACTTTTTACAATGGAAAGTTTGTAGGGAGATCACTGTCCTCTTCCCTATTGTCTCTATACCCTTACGGGTACCTAAAGAAACATATTATAACAACATGATAAACTCAGCACCCGGACGGGTGACTATATTCAGTTACACAGTCCCAGTACTACGCCTAGTACTGGGGACCCCTCCTGTGGTATTCTTCTTTTTTCCCTTACCCAGCCGGGTCACGAGGGACTTCCTGCAGCGGTGCATCCTTGTTGGCATGGTACACTTGCAGGGCATACCAGCCACGCTCACCATGGTGCTGGGTGAACTTGACGCGATCTCCCGGATACAGGTCTGAGGTAGAGGTAGCCGCGGTTTTTCATAAAACCAATAAGGAGCACCTAAAGAGATGCAAACTATTTACAGGGTAGGAGTCTGTCTGCTGCCAGTCCACAGGGACCAATATCTCTAGAAACCGGGGAAAGCAAATTAAAGATTTTAACTTTAAACAAGTTTCAGCCGCCAGGGCTGCTTAATTCTCGGGCCTCCTCCGGGGAAAAGGCTCATTCCTCCCGACGGAGGCTGACCGGTCCTCTAAGGGTGAGCGCGCGGGGGCATCGCTCCCGGACACCTTGTGGACGTACAGGGCGTACCACCCCCGCACCCCGTGGTGGCAGGTGTACGTGACTATGTCACCCGGGAAGAGGTTCCGGCCAGGGTGTCCCTTTTTCAGCCGCGGTTCGACGTCCCGCCGGCTGACGAAGACGTCGTGCTCATGCTGGGAACTCCGAATGAATCCCCACCCCGCCTCATCGTGGAAGTGGACAACTTGCCCTTCCACACGGGGGCTTGGACGGGTCGCCTCCTCCTGGCGGGCTCGGAACTTTGCAGCCTTGGCGCGCACCTCGAGGTGCTCGCAGCGGACCTCCCTCTGGCATTGCTCCCGGCCGAGTTGGAGGGTCTGCTGGCGGCACAGCTCGCTGCTCCTGTGCGCTTCAGCCCTGGTCTCCCGGGGGGATGCCCATCAGGCCCCCCCCCCTGGTTGTCCCAGGCCCACTCCTCAGCTGCCGACCAGGTGACTGTCGGTGCGGGTAGCGGTGTCATCAGGGGCTGCTGCGGATTCTCTGCAAGTGCGGACCAGTCCGGTTTGGGGTCGGTGGATACCCCAGCAGACTCAGGTTCTTCCGAGTCGGGAGTTGGGCGGCAGTGCAGGTCTCCACCAATAGCAGAAGCTCAAAGCCCCTGGGCAAAGACCTGCTCCCAGGTGACCGCTCCGGGCAGGAGATACTCAGCCATGAGGTCCAGTACGGGCATGGTAGGCTCAGCAGCTGGGGCAGGGGTAGCACACTCACCCGCCTCTGGGCTGCTCGCGACCTCTGTCACCGCTTCCTCCCGAGCTTCGGCTCCTTGGCGGCAGGTCCGGATGCGCAGCAGCATTTCTTCCCGCCACGCAGCAGACGCCGCCTTCTGGGCCTCATCCAGTCTCCATGCAAGACCCGGGGCTTCCTGGTGGAGAAATTCAATATCTCCCGCAGTAAGGATCCTGCCGCTTCGCTCCATGCCAGGTGAAGGACCTGGGCTGGATTCGGAAGGTTCCGTTTGTTGCACTCCAGCAGCGTCCATGTCCGCTCCTGAAGGTCGCCAAACTCCAACTTCTATGGCCGCACCTTGTTGTTTTTCTTTTCCCCTCCTCTTTCGGGGCGGCTCCAGGGTGGTATGCTGACCGGCACCCCTTCGTTCAGCCCATCCATTTTGACGGGCATTACCCCGCGGACAGTCTCTGCTGGAAGGGGCGGTCCACGCTTTTGGCGCCATGTGGGAGCCTGGCCCACGATAGGAGGTGTTAGAAGACCGTCTTTCTGATGCACTATGGCGTCTGTTCTTCTTGGGCGGGCGCCATTTTAAGTGGAAATGACAGTCTAAGGTGTAAGGCACACAGTACCCGGCAGAAATGGGTAATTCCTTCCTTTGCTGCGGGCACGGGATCCTGCCGACTGCGCCAGTTGTGTGATGCTAGAAAGCCCTACCCTGGGAGATGGGGGACTCAGAGCCGGGTCCTAATGTCGATGGGGTGCAGCCGTGGCCCGGACCCGCTCCGTGCCCAGGGCCGTCACATAAAAAAAAGGATGGTACGGGCTTATCCGAGTTGAGTGGCTGATCTCGACTACACCACCTGTGGCACCTGGTGAAGGCCACCAGCACTGCTGCAGTCCGCTGAGGCAGGGTGTCATGGCAGCCGTCGTTGTTACTAATCCCCACAGGCGGAGCAGGGCCTCAGGGCAGAAAGACAGAATGGAGGGGGTAGTAGTCAAGGAGGTCTGGCGCTGCGTAGTGCGGTGTAATGCAGAATAAAGAGTCCGGAGGCCATAGGGGTTAATTTCCAGGGTTTTTACTCACGGTGGAGATTGCAGTTGAAAGGCTTCTCCCTGCTCCGCACGGAGTTCTGCGGTCACCAGAGACGAGGGGGTCCGACAATCTCCGAGTAAGTCCAGTGTTCAATCAGGACCCCGCACCAGAGTGTCCCTAGACTTCAGACCGGGTCCTTTCCTGTCTGTGTGTGTGTAGATAGGCCGGGTCTCCCTCTGAACTTCACTCAGAAAAAGGTTACCGGTGGCAGCTCAGCTCCTTCCGTTACTCGGTGGGATCCTCAGGGCCTACCGGGCTTCCCTGACCAGGACGTAGAGTAGCAAGGTCAGGTGTCGGTGGCCGGTACCCCTCTTGCAGCCGAAATTCCTCTGAATAGATCAGTTAGGCGAGGACAGGTGGTGTATACCGCTCCGTCTGCATCCTCTCCGGGATCCATTTGCTGTGGAGCTACACTCCTGAGCTCCGGGCATTGTTGGTCATTGTCCTTGACCGGGTTGAGACATTCCTTATCTGCAACCTGCCCCTCGACCCAAGGCCAGGGTACGAGGGCCGTGTTTCCATCCTCTGCAGGTCCACACAGGATCCACGCTCAGGGAGGGAGATCACGATCAAAGAACCCAGAACCAAAAAGGCTGTGTATTAAATGTGAAATTTAAAGTGTCACAAAAATGTGAATCCTCCACCCTCACCCACTAATTGGTTCCCCTATCTCTTGGTTCCCCAGTCTCCCAACTTCCAGTAGGGGCAGCACCTGGTGCCTACTAGTCCCCTCTGGTGGGAGAAGTGTGGTGTTGGATGTGGAGGAAGGGTCCTGACCATCGCACTGTTCTTACCTCAAAGGAGGAACACTACACCCCATTAAAGAGGTACAGCATCCCTGTGGCGATCGAACCCTCAGGGGCGCCACACATCCACCTCTACAATAAACGGTTTCTGAAGATCAGGTTGAATAAGAACTGGAGCAGACATGAAGCACTCTTTTAGTTTATTAACGGCCCCAATAGCATCTGATTACCAAACCTTAAGATCCGTCCCCTTACATGTGAGATTGGTAAGAGGTTTAACGATCTGCGAAAAAACGCTTACAAATTTTTTATAGTGATTGGTGAATCCTAAAAACATTGTAGTGCTTTAAGGTCACGAGGCAGAACCCAATCAATTATAGGTTGCACCTTCCCAGGATCCATCTTAAACCCTTCAGCGGATACAATGAACCCCAGAAATGATATTTCTTGAACAGAGAAAGTACACATTTCTAATTGGGCAAAACAAAGAATTTTTCCCTGAGTCTTTGTAAAACATAACGAACATGCTCATTCTGTGAACTAAGTTCAGATGAAAAAATTAGAATGTCATCAAGGTATACCACAATAAACCTTCTAATGATATCAGAAAAAATGTCATTCATAAAGTTCTGAAAGACAGCAGGTGCACTGGTTAAGCAAAAAAGGCATAACCAGATTCTCAAGTAGACCCTCAGATGTTAAAAACGCTGTCTTCCACTCATCACACTCCCAGATACGTATCAGATTATAAGCCCCTCTAAGATTAAGTTTAGAAAAACATTTAGCCCCAGTAAGCTGATTGTATAGGTTGGGGATGAGTGGAAGTGGGTAAGTATTTTTAACCGTAATTTTGTTCAGTTCACAGAAATCGAGGCAAGGGCGGAGCCCCCATCTCTCTTTTTCAAAAAGATAAAAACAGTAGCTACAGACGAGGAGGAAGGACAGATATGACCCTTCAGTAAACTTTTGTTTACGTATTCTTTCATAGTGGTCCGCTCAGGTTCTGAGAAATTTTACAAGCGAACTTGGTAATTTGGCGTTAGGAATTAGATCAATAGTACAATCTTAAGGATGATGGGGAGGTAGTATCTCTGCCTTTTTCTGAGAACACATCTCCAAAGTCTTTCAGATTAGCGGAGCAAATTTACACAGAACTAATACATTTTTTATGGCAGTTGGGGCTCCACTTAACAATATCCTTTTGCCACCAATCGATAACAGGGTTATGAACATGCAGCAATGGAAACCCTAACACCAACCCAGCAGGTAAATTATCCAAGACTTAACAGGAGATTGACTCATAGTGAAGTGCTCCCACTCTTAGTGTGAACTCCACTGTTACCGGCTGGACAAAGTTCTGGAGTAATGGTGCCTGGTCAATGGCGACAATCTGAATGGGTCTTTCCAATCTAAGTGTTCCTAATCCTAATTTAAGAACCAGTCAAGAATAGAGATGAGCGTTGTTCTACTCGAACTGTTCGCCAATCTCAAATTCGAGCTGTTTTGGGCGGTGTTCGAGCCGTTCGGCGAACACGAACAATTTGAGAAAAATTCGGCTGTTCGAGGTTATGTTCGATAACTGTTCGTGCACCAAAATCATAACTGGATTTTTTCTCAGTAATGATGAAAATTAATGTTAATACGCAGTTTGAGTGTACAGCGGGGTGGGGGGAGGGGCAGGGGATGGATCTCTGCAGGAACAATGAAGATCTCCATTTTTTTTTTCTCTTTCCCGCATTTACAGTGGGGAGGTGCAATCTGTCAGCCTATCAGCAGCGCACACACGGAGCGAAGTGCTTTTTTTCACACAAGCAAGGGCATGTGTCATTGGCAGTGTATGTCACATGTCCTTCCCTATAAGACCAAGCCATTTTCCCCGTCGCCACCATTTTCTCACTGCTGCAGCTGCGTGTTAGACGGCACCGCTGTTGCTGTGTGCGCTATACCTTGTTAATTTCAAGCCAATTTTCGCACAAATCTACAGATAACTTGGGAGTAGGGAATAGTTGTGATTGCAGTCCTTTTAAGGACTAGGTTACAGCATTTCCTACGACTTTTATCAGGCAGGTCTGTGCTCTTAAATAGATAGGTTGTGGGAGTAAAGACTAATTGTAATTGGAGTCCTTTTCAGGACTAGGTTACATCAGTTCCTATCAGTTTTTGCCAGGCAGTTCTGTGCCAGTGCTGTGCAAGTTTTTTTCACAGCATTTGGCTGAATCTAGCAAAGCTAATCCTTTTTGGCCTATTGCAGAGTGTGTTAGTCAGTGGAGTAGCCTTTCTTTGTTGCAAGATATACCACCTGTGTATAGAATACCAATTTTTTTACTGCACCTAGTGAAGTAAAATCTTTTGGGCATAGCATCATTCTATTAGTCCATCTATACTGACCTCCATCAGGTTGCAAATTGAATATAATTTTTTTCTGCATCTAGCTCTGAAAAAATATTGGGCTTCTAGCTGTGTGTGGGACTTGTTGTATTAGACCATCTATACTGACCTCCATCAGGTTGCAAATTAAAAATAATTTTTATCTGCATCTACAGTACCTCAGAAAAAATATTTGGGCTTCTAGCTGTGTGTGGGACTTGTTCTATTACTCCATCTATACTGACCTCCATCAGGTTGCAAACTGAATATATTTTTTTCTGCATCTACCTCTGAAAAAATATTGGGCTTCTAGCTGTGTGTGGGACTTGTTGTATTAGTCCATCTATACTGACCTCCATCAGGTTGCAAACTGAATATATTTTTTTCTTCATCTACCTCTGAAAAAATATTGGGCTTCTAGCTGTGTGTGGGACTTGTTCTATTAATCCATCTATACAGACCTCCATCAGGTTGCAAACTGAATATATTTTTTTCTGCATCTACCTCTGAAAAAATATTGGGCTTCTAGCTGTGTGTGGGACTTGTTGTATTAGTCCATCTATACTGACCTCCATCAGGTTGCAAACTGAATATATTTTTTTCTGCATCTACCTCTGAAAAAATATTGGGCTTCTAGCTGTGTGTGGGACTTGTTCTATTAATCCATCTATACAGACCTCCATCAGGTTGCAAACTGAATATATTTTTTTCTGCATCTAGCTCTGAAAAAATATTTGGCTTTCTAGCAGTGTGTGGGACTTTCTCTATTAGTCCATCTATACTGACCTCCATCAGGTTGCAAATTGAATATAATTTTTTTCTGCATCTAACCCAGCCAATAGTTTTGGCCTAATACCACAGTTTGGCCACTCAGCTCTGCTCGGTTGCCATCCATTGTTTTTTTGTGCAAACAACTCCAGAGTTGTTAATTAGTTAACCACCAAAATGAGTGGAAAAAGGCCTGCTGCTGGTGGAAAGGGGAATAGGCATGTTGGGAAGGGGAAAAAAGGTTGTGTCCGTGGGGTAGGTGTTAAAGCAACAGTAACATCTGCAGAAGAAAGACCATCTTCCAGCCAAACTAAAATGTCTACTTCTTTTAGCGGACAATGTGATAAGATCCCTTTCTTACGGCCATGCCAATCGCTACAAATTCCAGATGAGGCACAAAAACAGCAGGTGCTTCAACGGATATCAAGTGCTCCTTTAAGTGGGCTCTCCTCCACATCAACTTCAACATCACAAATACTCCAGTCCTCAAAGGTGTCACCCCAATCGCACTTGCTTCCTCACAGCTCCCAAATCTCCAGCTGCCCGTCTGAGTATGAGGTAGAACAGATGGTTGAGTCTGCAGAGCTGTTTACTCATACTATAGCCTGGGAATCAGAGGTCGACTCCAGCACTTCTGTGAATCCAGACGAGGAAATGATCTGCACTGATGCCCAGAATCTTTATGAGTCGGATCCAGGACCAGACGCAGAAGGTTCTGACCATAATGTAGACCCTCATTCCCAAACTGTAACTCCTGTTGGTGGAGACAATGAGGAAGACGATGATGAGACTCAAATACCTGATTGGAGCGACAACTTTAGTTTTTTGTCAGGGCAGGAACAGGTTGGCTCTGAGGACGACGGGTGTGATAACGCACAGGGTGATGATGATGAGGTTGGAGATCCCACTTACTGTCAACCCACAGTCAGCCAAGAGATGAGGTCAGCAGAGGAGGTGGAGGAAGATGCTAGTGATGACGAGGTCAGGTTGCACCTTCCTGGACAGAGACGTAGTACTGGAAGCACGTCAACAACTGCATCCTCAAACACAACTCTGCCTCTCACCACAAGTCGTGGTGGCTCTTCAGGTCGCATGGGTGCTAAGCCTTGCATAGCCTGGGCATTTTTTCAGATCGATAAAGATGACCCAACTCGTGTTATCTGTAACATTTGTCAGCAAAAGCTAAGTAGAGGCCAAAAAATACATAGTTTGAGTACTTCATGCATGAACCGGCACATGGACATGAAGCATAAGTTGCAGTGGGAAGCTCAGTGTGCTACAATGCGGCCTAGCCGGCCGGGCCAACCACCGTCTGCCATATCTTGTGCATCCGCGGCCTCTTCATCCTCTGTGACTGGGGGGACAGCAGTCACACCTGTTTTGGGGCGCAGACCTGCCACCTCTTTACCCGCAACAGCCAGCGTGATTGGCAGGTCATCATTTTCTTTGGAGGTGGTAACACCAGCTGGTGTTGAGCGCTGTCCGACATCGATAGCACCACCTTTGGATCAAGGCAACCTAACATGTCCGCCTGCATCTTCCTCACAGACCGGCAGTTTGCCGGGGACACCCTTATCAACCCCGTCTAAGCACAATAGCCAGCCCTCGGTCCCTCAGATGTGGACAAGTAAAAGACCATTTCCTCCTAGCCATGAGAAAGCTAAGAGGTTGAATTTCACCATCTGCAAGTTCTTGGCTACAGAAATGCTGCCTTTCCGCCTGGTGGACACAGAGGATTTTCGAGACCTTATGTCCGTCGCAGTGCCCCAGTACCAGATGCCCAGTCGGCACTACTTCTCAAAGAAAGGTGTGCCTGCGCTCCACCAGCATGTCGTACACAACATCACCGCTTCTTTGAGAAACTCTGTGTGTGACAGGGTGCATTTCACCACAGACACTTGGACGAGTAGGCATGGACAGGGGCGTTACATGTCGCTGACTGGGCACTGGGTAACTATGGTGACAGCAGGACAAGGGGCTGCTGTCCAAGTCTTGCCGTCCCCACGAATTGTGGGTCAATCCTCTTTATGTCAAAGTTCCTCCACTGCTTCTGCCTCCTCAACCTCCTCTCGATCTTCCACCTGCACCCAAAGCCTGTCTGGTCATGCCACAAGCTTTCTAACTGCGCAGAAGGGATCCTGCACACCTCCTTACTATGCTGGCAGTAGGGCTCAACGTCATCAGGCGGTTTTTACATTGAAATGTCTGGGAAATGTGAGTCACACAGCTGAGGAGTTGTGGTCAGCTCTGGAGAACCAATTTCATGAATGGTTGTCTCCACTGGACCTGAAACCAGGGAAGGCCGTGTGCGACAATGCTGCAAACCTGGGTGCGGCCCTTCGCCGGTGCAATGTCACACACGTGCCTTGTATGGCTCACGTGTTGAACCTGGTTGTCCAGCAATTTTTAGCCCACTATCCCAGACTAGATGGCCTTCTGCAGAGGGCACGGTCGCTGTGTGATCACTTTCGCCATTCGCATCCCGCAGCTCAGCGACTTACATCTCTACAGAAGTCATTGGGCCTGCCACTTCACCGGCTAAAATGCGATGTGCCTACCCGGTGGAATTCAACTCTGCACATGTTGCAGCGACTGTGGCAGCACCGACAAGCCCTGGTGCAATACGTTCTGACGTATAGCCTGGGCCAACGAGATCCAGAGGTGGGGCAAATCACGCTGGAGGAGTGGTCTCAGATCAGGGACCTATGCACCCTTCTGCACAGTTTTGAAATGGCGACGAAGATGTTTAGTGCTGACGATGCCATTATCAGCATGACTATTCCGGTGATTTACATGCTGGAGCACATGTTAAACAGAATTCGGAGTCAGGTGGTGGCACAAGAGGAGGTGGAGGAAGTAGAGGAGGCGGAGTTGTATGCGGAAGGGCTAACATCTGCAAGGTCCAGACGGTCGGCAGCACCAAGGCGGCAGGCATGTGAGGGTGGGGGAGATGGTTTTACCAGGGCGCATGGTAGCAGCCAAACTAGTGAGGAAGGTGCAGGAGCCCAGGAAGAAGTGGAGGACGAACTGATGGAAGACTCATCAGATGAGGGAGACCTTGATCACATTTCTGTTGTGCGAGGTTGGGGGGAGAGGACAGAGGAAGGAAGCATGATTGTTACCTCGCCACCAACACAACAGGGACTTGGTGCTCCTGGATGCGCAACACACATGAGTGCCTTCTTGCTGCACTACCTGCAACATGACCCTCGAATTGTGAGAATTAGAAATAATCCTGACTACTGGGTTGCCACACTGTTAGATCCCCGGTACAAAAGTAAATTTGCAGAAATTATTCCTGCCATAGAAAGGGATGCACGCATGCAGGAGTATCAGCAGAGACTGTTGCAGAATCTTACATGTGCTTTTCCACAAAATACCAGTGGTGCACGTAGTGAATCTCACAGTTCCAACTTGTCAACCGTGGGACCGTCAAGTGTTCAGCACTCAAACCGTAACAGAACCACAGTATCTGCTGGTAACATCAATTTTGCGGAATCATTTCACCACTTTTTTAGCCCATCCTTTGCAAGGCCACAGGAGACAAGAAGTCTGACACATAGTCAACGCCTAGAGACGATGGTACAGGAGTATCTCCAAGTAAACATTGAAGCCACGACTGTGTCACTGGACCCTTGCTCTTTTTGGGCTTCCAATCTGGATAAATGGCCGGAGCTAGCCACTTACGCCTTGGAGATCTTGTCATGCCTCGCAGCCAGCGTTCTGTCTGAACGTGTGTTCAGCGCAGCTGGTGGTGTGCTGACAGATAAGCGCACGCGGCTCTCCACTGATAATGTAGACAGACTCACGTTCATAAAGATGAACAAATCATGGATCCGAAACGACTTTTCTACCCCTGTGTCATCCTGGGGAGAGTAAAAGCTTGATGATTGGTTAAAATCACCCTACCAACCGTTTTAAGCTTTCAAATTACTAATCATGTTTATCTGTATCTTGGCTGGAAAATAATTTGGGCTTTGTAGCAGTGTGCAGCACTGATTCTATTAGGTCATCTATAATAAGCTCCACCAGATTTAAAATTACTAATCATGTTTATCTGTATCTTGACTGGAAAATAATTTGGGCTTTGTAGCAGTGTGCAGCACTGATCCTATTAGGCCATCTATACTAAAGCTTCACCAGATTTAAAATTAATAATAATTTTTAGCTGCATCTAGCCCGGAAAATAATTTGGGGCTCCGAGATGCGCAAGACACATAAGTGCCTTCTTGCTGCACTACCTGCAGCATGACCCTCATATTGTCAGAATTCGAAGTAATCATGACTACTGGGTTGCCACACTCTTAGATCCCCCAAACTTTTCGATCAACCTTTTCTTTTTAATAAAGACCAAAAAAATGGTCATTTTTGAAATTATAAGCATTAGCAGGTTGTTAGAAACTGAAATCAAACAGTTTTCAACTCAAAACTTTATTCTAGGTGATGTTACATTTTCACATAGGACCCCTTGTTCGAAAGGAGCTTCTGAACTCTCTCGTCCATTGAATTTGTCAGGTTTTGGATGGTTTCTGCTTCAATTGTTTTGCATGAGGACAGAATACCCTCCCAGAGCTGTTGCTTAGATGTGAACTGCCTCCCGCCATCATAGACACTCCTTTTAATGATGCTCCAAAGGTTCTGAATGGGGTACAGGTCAGGGGAGCATGGGGGTCACACCATAAGTTTGTCCCCTTTTATGCCCATATCAGCCAGAGATGCAGATGTTTTATTTGCAGCATGAGATGGTGCATTATCATGCAGAAAAATGATCTTGCTGTGAAATACACGGTTCTTCTTCTTGAACCATGGCAGGAAGTGCTGTTTGAGAAAATCCACATACATTATGGACTTCATCTTTAGCGCCTTCAGGGATCCTAAAGGGGCCGACAATCTCTCTCACCATGATTCCAGCCCAAAACATTACTCCACCTCCTCCTTGTTGGCGCTGTAGCCGTGTTTGCGTGGGGTGTCCATCAACCAGCCATCCTCCACTCCATCCATCTGGACCATCGAGCGCTGTACGGCACTCATCCGTGAACAAAACAGTTTTGAAATCAGTCTTCATGTAATGTTTGGCCCACTGGAGCCGTTTCTGCTTGTGTGAAATGGATAGAGGAGGTCGACAGGATGGCGTATGCACAGCTGCAAACCTCTGAAGGACCCTGCATCTTGTTGTTCGGGGGACGTTGGAGGCACAAGCAGCTTCAAAAACTTGTCTGCTGCTATGACAAGGCTTTTTTGCCGCTGCTCTTTCAACCTGACGTAATTGCCTGTAGCAAAGAGTCCTCAATTTGCCCTTATCAGCACGCACACGTGTGTACTGTGAATCAGCTACATACTTCTTGATTGCCAAGACACTTCATCCTGATCATCGCACAATGTTGATTGTAGTCATGCCTTGACCTAAACACTCCACAATTTGTTGCTTCTCAGCAGCCGACACATCCTTTTTCTTTCCCATTTTGGCAGAAAATGTAGGCTGCTTAATAATGTGAGACAGCCTTCTTAAGTAGTCTTGCCTTTCATTGGACACACCTGCCAAACTAATTAGCACAGGTGTCTGCAATTGCTTACAGTGATATGAAGAGCCCTGACACACATCACCATCAATGAGTTTAAATGAAAAACAAACAAATTCTTCCCTTATCACTCCTAAACACTTTTTGCATAATAATTTGGAACGCAGTGTACATGTGTTTTTCCACAAAACACCAGTGGTTCACGTAGTGAATCTTACAGTTCTAACTTGCCAACCGTGGTCTGTATGGAGTTGTTCAATAAAGGGCCCAAAATTAAGATAACATAGATGGGAGAGGTCTCCATGAATAGGAATTCCTAAGTATTTGATACCCTGTGAGGGCCAGGCAAAGGGAAAGTTGGACTGGATGGAATCCTATATGGATTTGGGGAGGGAGACATCGAGGGCCTCAGACTTCGCTGCATTGATTTTAAAATTTGACCATGTAACAAAGTGATCTATTTCAGCCATAACAGCATGGATGGATATATGTGATTGAGTGATATATACTAGGACATCATCAGCAAATAGAGAGCACTTGTACTCGGTGCCTCCCACCTCAATCCACCTAATATTGGGGTTATGGCGAATTGATGAGAGCAAGTGCTCTGTCACTAGGATGTATAAGAGAGGGGACAGAGAACATCCCTGCCTTGTCCCATTGGTGATTGTGAAAGGTGATGAAAATGTTCTGACGCGCCCCCTGGGTCTTGGGACACCCAGAGCCGGACCCTTTTTGGTGGATGCTGGTGGTTGTAGTCTCCGTGGCGGCAACCCGGTTCCGTGGCTCAGGGCGGTCAAACCAGTGGCGGAACTATTTATGTGGTTTTGATGTTTAAATGTCCGACTACGCCACCCGTGGATTGCGGTCAGAGTGAACCGCCGCTCCAGGGCAGACCGCTGAGGCTGGTGTTGTGGGTGCAGCAGAGCGTAGCATAACTCCCCACGGGAGGAGTATAGCCTCAGGGCAGTGTATGCGGAGGATGGGGGTGATGGTGCAGGGCAGCAGCAGTAATGACACGGAGTCAGTGATGCAGTCCAGGGCCTTTACTCACAGTTCTTATTATCCAGACCACGTCTGCAGGTAACGGCTGCCCACGTCGTACTGTGCTCACCAGGTGAGGGGCTCAGACAACTCCCAGATAACTTTGGAGCGCTTCACAGGACCCCCTTTGTGTGTCCTTTGTCTGGCCTTTCTTACCAAACCTTCTGTCCGGCTGCCTCGGGCCTCCTCTTGGTAAACTTGGCGCCAGTTTCCCTGACCCTATGTGGTGCCTTCCTAGCGGGTGTAGCGAGGGGCTGCGCCACATAAAATGTCACAGCCTCCTGTTTCTAGCTGAGGGTCGTTTCCTGCCTCCACTAGTTTCGGGGATCGGTCTCCCCCTTTGGCCTGACCCCTCCACGCAGGTGGATTCGGGCGTGCGGTGGCGACTCGCCCGTCCGCACCCATGAGATCCCTTCGTTCCTCGTTCCTGGAGCCTTCTCCGCTCCTCTTCCTTCCTTCTCCCTCTTCCAGGCCTGGGCCTCTGTTACTAGGCCCGCCTCCGGAGCAGAGCTCATGCAGAGCCCCTGCTCCCTGCCACTTCTGCTCAGACTTCTCTGCACTGAACTAAGATGGTGCCCACCTTTTATACTCCCTTCTCAATGCACCCAGGAACTGCTTCCTCCCTGCTCCTGCACTACAGGGTTCCCCTTCCTCAGTGTTCCCTCCCCCCACTCCAGCCAGGGACAGGGACTGTCGTGCCCATCTCAGGGGCATATTGGTCGCCCTGCCCCACGGCAATGTGGTGTAATGCATGCAGGTGTCAGGTCCTGATCCACACTACATCCTTACCTGAGAGTGAGATATCACACCTCTGGGTGAGGTGCAATACCTCTGTAGCAACCGAGCCCTCAGGGTGCTACAGTTCCATTTATCTTCAGCCTAGGTGACGTATTGCGATACAGGGCCGTGATTTTGGCTATAAAAGGGTCCCCTAGACCCCTACCCCAAGCTTTTTAAGAGAATCATATATGGCGTGCCAGGAGACTCTATGGAATGCTTTCTCAGCATCCAACGAGAGTATCTAATTACAAATTTTTAACTGCATCTAGCCCAGGAAATACTTTGTGCCTAGTAGCAGGGTCTGCTAGTCAGCGGATTATCCCGGCTGTTAAGCAAGCTACACCACCTGTAGTTTGGACACTTCATTTTTTCAAAGGAAATGCTTCGGGACCACGGGATACTCAGTGAAGAGCATCAGGAGGCACCCCAAGGCATAGGGGCTCGGACTGGCAGTAGGATGCCTTGTGGTGGACAGCCGAGCTCGATCCTTATAAAAGCTTTTTAACTGCAGCAGCTTTAGTGGACGCTACTGGAGCTGGAATTACGCGGCTGCTGGCATGAGACTTGCCCTCCAATAGATCCTTGTAAATGGATTTAAAGTGTATTTATTCAAATTAGAGAGACAATTTAAATTAAAAAGCTTAGAGCTGCCTCCACCACAGGGGGGCTCGCTCGACCCAACAGCGGACAGGCACCAGTATTGGGAGAGGGGGGCTGGCCGTCAGGGTTCACCGCGGCTCTGGCACAAACCCGGCGACACGGAGGTGGCACGGGCAGAAGCGGACTGAACGTGTCGGCTTCTCACTTTTTGGATTTTAGAAGGGCATGACATGCCTATATCTGTGTCTCCCCCTCCTTTTACTCCTCCACCTCTTTTCTTTTCGCATGACTATATGTACTTGTCACTTTTCCATGTGTTAGTTGTGTCTTCTGAGCAGTTTGTCAGCTTTTGGACACCTTTGAAGGTGTTTTCTATGTGTTTCTATGTGTTTTTGTTTGCCTGCCATTGGTTTTAACGGTGTTCGAAGGTGTTCGACGAACAGTTCGACGAACAGTTCGGCGAACACACGGGTGTTCGACGAACCGAACCGAACTCGAACACTACGGGGGTGGCTCAACACTAGTCAAGAATCAATAAAGCTTACGGCAAGCCCACAGTCAATTAAAGCAAGTGCAGATAACCACAGGTTCTGAAAACATAGTTCCAAGTTCAACAGTACTTTATCTGAGAAGTAAAAAGGTACCTGGAAGCCTGGGTGACGTCCTTGATAATCACCCAGACTTGGGCGTTTCCCGACTGCTTGTTTGCTTGAGACTGAATTGAGCAGTCCTTGAGATAATGTCCAACATGTACACAGTAGAAGCAGAGTCCAAGATCGCGCCGACGTTTCCTCTCCACGGTCGAGGGCTGGATCCTCCAACCTCCATAGGTTTCGTCTCAGGTAAGGGAACAGACACAGGAAGAATGACCGAAACCCCTTGTCACTTATCATGTCTCTCCCGAATTCTATGATCCATATGAATGGCCATAGTCATGGTCTCCCCTAAAAAACAGGGTGGAGAATGCAAAGCCAGAGAGTTCTTATGAGTACCCATAAAGCCACGGCGAAACTGACACCTGAGAGCAGCATTGTTCCACAAAACCTCAGAGGACAATTGCCGGAACTCTGAACTATAAGCCTCAGCGGTGCGGCCCCCTGCGTCAGGTTCATGATCTTAGCCTCTGTGACCCGGACCCTGTAGGGTTCATCATAAATCATCCCTAAAGTGTCAAAAAAGGCGTCAACAGAAGACCGTTTTGTGGCTTGTGGGGACAAAGAGAATGCCCAACTCTGAGGACCCCATGCAAAAGGAACATGACTATACCCACCTGCTGGGACTCAACCCCAGAAGACCAGGGTCGTAGAGTGAAAAATAATTTACAGCTCTCCCTGGATACTCTAAATTGATCCCTCTCCCCCGAAAATGTGTCAGGAAGTGCTACAACTGGTTCAGGGGCGGTCAACTGCATGTCAGTGGGTCCAGAAGACATAACTATTGTCAATAGCAGAGGGCTTTGGGAAGCACCCAGAGGACTAAACTGACCCTGGAGCTGGGGCTGTGATGATTCTAGCCTCTGGTGATTCCTAGCCAGATCCTGAACCATTTGGGTCAGATTCATCACCTGGTCACAGAGTGCACAAATTGGATCCATTGGTGAGGAAAAAAAAAAGCATAGGGCCAGACATAATACGACACTAGTAACTGCTCACGGACAGACCATGAGGCAGAAAAGTCAGATGTCCCTGGGTCAATACCAAGAGAGCACGTAGATACTAAGGGAAAAGACAAAGGCATAAGTCAGGTCACAGTCCAGGGTCAATACCAAGAGAAAGCGGATCAAAGCCAAAGGACAAGACAATGTGATAGTTAGAACATGATTCAAAGGGTCAAGTAGCAGAAGATCAGAACTCAGAACAACAGAATCAGGCTAACACTCACCAGAATGCACAAACTACATTTTGCAGGGATCAGGGGCAGACCATTCAGTTAAATATCTTGGGCAATTTCCAGAACACAGAACACCTGCAGAAAGTCGCGCAGCTCCCAGTCACAGATTTGGACAGCTGAGCTGTCAATCAAAGCACTGACAGCTCAGCATGCCCATCACAGGATTGGACAGCCAAGCTGTCAGTCAAAATACTGACTAATCAGCATGACCCAGTTTCCATAAGACAACATAGCAATCACTCACTGAGTGGATTAATCGTGACATAGGGTTTATTGTAACTTGTATTCTTATCTGAAGCAGCGAATCAAGACCATATAATTCATTTATTAAATTTATATAAAGCATTAATCATATGCTCCTGTGTTGCATTCCTTGTACCATGATCAACAGCTCCCAACACAATATAATGCCCCCACAATCCCTATACACGGTATGATGTCCCCACATAGTATGGTGTCACTATACAGCCCCTAAAACAGTAAGTTGTCCCCTCAAACAGTATGATGTCCCCACACAGCCCCTTACACAGTATTATGCCCCACACAGCCCCCATGCAATATTATGTCCCCACAAAGCCCCATGCGCAGTATGATGTCCACCACACAGCCCCCAAATGCAGTTTCATATCCCCCACAAAGACCCTTATACAGTATTATGCCCCTTACAGCCCCCTTGCAGTATTATGTCCCCGCACAGCCCCCGTGCGGAGCATGATGTCCCCCACACAGCCCCCATGTGCAGTATGATGTCACCCACACAGCCCACATATGCAGTAAATGTCCCCCACACAGCTTCCATGTGCAATATGATGTCTCCCAGACAGCTCCATGCACATTATGATTGTCCCCACAAAGCCCCCATATGCAGTAAGATATTCCACCCACAGCCTCCTTGTGTATGTGCAGAATGATGTCCCCCATATAGTCCTCATGCAGAATGATGTCCTCACACAGCTCCCATGTGCAGTATGATGTCCCCCACACAGCCCCCATATAATGTATGAAATCCCCCACACAGCCTCCATATGTAGTATGATATTCTCCACACAGCCCCATGCACAGTATACTGTCCCCCACACACCCCATGTATAGTATGATGTCCCGCACACAGCCCCCAGAATCCAGAAAAATGCTAATCAAATCCTGAAAATTTCAAGTTCTGTCAAATCTAAAAGTTCTGAAAAATTTGTAATAAATTAAATCTGTTACTGACATCTTTATGATCTTATAGGGCTTTAGAAAAGGGGTTGTCTTACAAGTGGATGAAACTAAAGATGTATTTATACTGCAAGTGCATCATGAACGAGCCTTTAATGATTATCTTGCCATGTAAACAGGCTGCCGCTCATGTGATAAACCAGCTAACTTTTGTTCATCTGGCAAAATGATTTTTGGTGCAGCTCAAAAAAAAATCTTCTTTCTTGGTGGTGCATCGTTTTGTGTATGCAGGATTCGTGCTACCGAGTGCTTTTGCAGTCTATGCACACTCGGCGATCTACTACAGATCCCTCAGTGCACATCGCTTTCTTTATTCTGCCTGTGCAAACAAGCATTTAAGCGACAACTGATCGATAAAAGTTTACCAGTTGACCGTTCCATCGTCCCGCCGGTCGGTCCATGTAAACGGACCCTAGTTCATAACATGTTATTTTCCCTTTAAGTATAATTTAAATACTTAGCACAAACTAAATGCAAATAAAAACATATTCACAGTAGGTAACAGTAATAAAAATAGACTTAAAAGGATTTAAATGGAAATTACTTCCTACCACTTGTAAAGATTGGTTTACAGTCAGTCATCAATCTTTATGGAAATGCTGCCTAGCTGCTCTTTCCCTCCAAGTGTGCATGTTCATTTGTATGTAAACCCATCCTATTAGCCAGTCATTGGCACGGTATTATTCTGGGGCCAGCAGGAGTTCAATTAAACTGAACAAGTCATAAAGATACTGTATACTGCATATGCCCATTGCACGGAGCATTACTTTCTATTCAGACTGTACCCTGTGAACAGGACAGAAAAATATCTATCTGCTGTCTTCTGAAGTACTCTGTGATCTTGGACTTATTCCAAAGGTAATATTGCTTACCTTTCTTAAAGAAAAGGTGGCCATATACGTTCAGATAGCTCTTAGCCGAACACTCATCCAACCCCTCAAATATATGCATCATTGCCTCTGCCAAGCGCACATGTGCTCTCAGTGGGCAGAGAGTAATAAGCTCGAGAACTAAGTACCTGGCATGTTACAATCCAACATACTCAATCCTGACCTGACATCTGACATTGGGGGAAAGTTAAGACGCCATCTAAATCTCGTTTACTCTTGGACAATTTAGAGATTTTTTACAGTTTATAGCAAGAAAAACTGGTCAAGAATGGATCGAGCATTGCAAAAGTATGCAGGATTAACCTGCAAATATGTGGATAAGTTACCACTTATTTGCCGAAAAAAGCGAGATGCAAGGAAGGTCAGAGGTAACAGTCGCATCCAGACCAAGGTGCCTTGTGGAGCCAAAAGTCTCCTCTGCCACACAAGAAGGTGCTAAAAGTATTGAAGACACAGTAGATATGGGACCCTGTTACATTATTTGGCATTCGGATCATGCAAACTTAAGGGACTTCACTGATCTGCTTGATGAAGGTTGTCCGCAACCGAAACGTCGCCACACCGAGCTAATAAAGTCCATATTTTTTTAAAGAACTTTTGGAGTGCTGCCTGATGGTTTTTTTTTGCTATACTGTCTATACTTATGGATATCTGTTTGGGGGCCTTGCACCCAATATTTATCTATCTATCTATCTATCTATCTATCTATCTATCTATCTATCTATCTATCTATCTATCTATCTATCTACCTATCTATCTATCTATCTATCTATCTATCTACCGATCTATCTATCTACCGATCTATCTATCTATCTATCTATCTATCTATCTATCTATCTATCTATCTATCTATCTATCTCTGTCTATCTATCTCTCTCTGTCTATCTATCTATCGTATTTATAATCTATCTATCGCATCTATCTATCCAAACAAAAAATGTTTCGGTGACAAAAGTAAGATAGTTGTTTATTCTCCCATATCAAAGATACATGTAACATTTCAGTTCCACATGGAACCTTTTTCAAGCAGTGTTCTTGTGGTAGAAACAAATTTAAATAGTATAACAATTACATAATTTCATAAATGACAATTAATAAATACAGATAAATATATAAAGTGCTGCATCCATAAAAGTTCCTATTATATACCATAGTGATTGATATAAGTATGATACATGTATAATGTATGTGTACATTTAAACCATCATGTGATGTTTAAAGGGAACGTGTCATCAGGATTTACTCCTGGGGAGTATTAGGATCACTTTATCAGCCTCACAATTAGAGATGAGCGTTGTTCTACTCGAACTGTTCGCCAATCTCAAATTCGAGCTGTTTTGGGCGGTGTTCGAGCCGTTCGGCGAACACGAACAATTTGAGAAAAATTCGGCTGTTCGAGGTTATGTTCGATAACTGTTCGTGCACCAAAATCATAACTGGATTTTTTCTCAGTAATGATGAAAATTAATGTTAATACGCAGTTTGAGTGTACAGCGGGGTGGGGGGAGGGGCAGGGGATGGATCTCTGCAGGAACAATGAAGATCTCCATTTTTTTTTCTCTTTCCCGCATTTGCAGTGGGGAGGTGCAATCTGTCAGCCTATCAGCAGCGCACACACGGAGCGAAGTGCTTTTTTTCACACAAGCAAGGGCATGTGTCATTGGCAGTGTATGTCACATGTCCTTGCCCTATAAGACCAAGCCATTTTCCCCGTCGCCACCATTTTCTCACTGCTGCAGCTGCGTGTTAGACGGGACCGCTGTTGCTGTGTGCGCTATACCTTGTTAATTTCAAGCCAATTTTCGCACAAATATACAGATAGCTTGGGAGTAGGGAATAGTTGTGATTGCAGTCCTTTTAAGGACTAGGTTACAGCATTTCCTACGACTTTTATCAGGGAGGTCTGTGCTCTTAAATAGATAGGTTGTGGGAGTAAAGACTAATTGTAATTGGAGTCCTTTTCAGGACTAGGTTACATGAGTTCCTATCAGTTTTTGCCAGGCAGGTCTGTGCCAGTGCTGTGTAAGTTTTTTTCACAGCATTTGGCTGAATCTAGCAAAGCTAATCCTTTTTGGCCTATTGCAGAGTGTGTTAGTCAGTGGAGTAGCCTATCTGTGTTGCAAGATATAACACCTGTGTATAGAATACCAATTTTTTTACTGCGCCTAGTGAAGTAAAATCTTTTGGGCATAGCATCATTCTATTAGTCCATCTATACTGACCTCCATCAGGTTGCAAACTGAATATAATTTTTTTCTGCATCAAGCTCTGAAAAAATATTTGGGCTTCTAGCAGTGTGTGGGACTTGGTCTATTAGTCCATCTATACTGACCTCCATCAGGTTGCAAATTAAAAATAATTTTTTTCTTCATTTAGCTCTGAAAAAATATTTGGGCTTCTAGCAGTGTGTGGGACTTGTTCTATTAGTCCTTCTATACTGACCTCCAGCAGGTTGCAAATTGAATATAATTTTTTTCTGCATCTAGCTCTGAAAAAATAGTTGGGCTTCTAGCGGTGTGTGGGACTTGGTCTATTAGTCCATCTATACTGACCTCCATCAGGTTGCAAATTAAAAATAATTTTTTTCTGCATCTAGCTCTGAAAAAATAGTTGGGCTTCTAGCAGTGTGTGGGACTTGGTCTATTAGTCCATCTATACTGACCTCCATCAGGTTGCAAATTAAAAATAATTTTTTTCTGCATCTAGCTCTGAAAAAATATTTGGGCTTCTAGCAGTGTGTGGGACTTGGTCTATTAGTCCATCTATACTGACCTCCATCAGGTTGCAAATTAAAAATAATTTTTTTCTGCATCTAGCTCTGAAAAAATATTTGGGCTTCTAGCAGTGTGTGGGACTTGGTCTATTAGTCCATCTATACTGACCTCCATCAGGTTGCAAATTAAAAATATTTTTTTTCTTCATTTAGCTCTGAAAAAATATTTGGGCTTCTAGCAGTGTGTGGGACTTGTTCTATTAGTCCTTCTATACTGACCTCCAGCAGGTTGCAAATTGAATATAATTTTTTTCTGCATCTAGCTCTGAAAAAATAGTTGGGCTTCTAGCGGTGTGTGGGACTTGGTCTATTAGTCCATCTATACTGACCTCCATCAGGTTGCAAATTAAAAATAATTTTTTTCTGCATCTAGCTCTGAAAAAATATTTGGGCTTCTAGCAGTGTGTGGGACTTGGTCTATTAGTCCATCTATACTGACCTCCATCAGGTTGCAAATTAAAAATAATTTTTATCTGCATCTACAGTACCTCTGAAAAAATATTTGGGCTTCTAGCAGTGTGTGGGACTATTTGTATTAGTCCATCTATACTGACCTCCATCAGGTTGCAAATTCAAAATAATTTTTTTCTGCATCTAACCCAGCCAATAGTTTTGGCCTAATACCACAGTTTGGCCACTCAGCTCTGCTCGGTTACCATCCATTGTTTTTTTGTGCAAACAACTCCAGAGTTGTGAATTAGTTAACCACCAAAATGAGTGGAAAAAGGCCTGCTGCTGGTGGAAAGGGGAATAGGCGTGTTGGGAAGGGGAAAAAAGGTTGTGTCCGTGGGGTAGGTGTTAAAGCAACAGTAACATCTGCAGAAGAAAGACCATCTTCCAGCCAAACTAAAATGTCTACTTCTTTTAGCGGACAATGTGATAAGATCCCTTTCTTACGGCCACGCCAATCGCTACAAATTCCAGATGAGGCACAAAAACAGCAGGTGCTTCAACGGATATCAAGTGCTCCTTTAAGTGGGCTCTCCTCCACATCAACTTCAACATCACAAATACTCCAGTCCTCAAAGGTGTCACCCAAATCGCACTTGCTTCCTCACAGCTCCCAAATCTCCAGCTGCCCATCTGAGTATGAGGTAGAACAGATGGTTGAGTCTGCAGAGCTGTTTACTCATACTATAGCCTGGGAATCAGAGGTCGACTCCAGCGCTTCTGTGAATCCAGACGAGGAAATGATCTGCACTGATGCCCAGAATCTTTATGAGTCGGATCCAGGACCAGACGCAGAAGGTTCTGACCATAATGTAGACCCTCATTCCCAAACTGTAACTCCTGTTGGTGGAGACAATGAGGAAGACGATGATAAGACTCAAATCCCTGATTGGAGCGACAACTTTAGTTTTTTGTCAGGGCAGGAACAGGTTGGCTCTGAGGACGACGGGTGTGATAACGCACAGGGTGATGATGATGAGGTCGGAGATCCCACTTACTGTCAACCCACAGTCAGCCAAGAGATGAGGTCAGCAGAGGAGGTGGAGGAAGATGCTAGTGACGACGAGGTCAGGTTGCGCCTTCCTGGACAGAGACGTAGTACTGGAAGCATGTCAACAACTGCATCCTCAAACACAACTCTGCCTCTCACCACAAGTCGTGGTGGCTCTTCAGGTCGCATGGGTGCTAAGCCTTGCATAGCCTGGGCATTTTTTCAGATCGATAAAGATGACCCAACTCGTGTTATCTGTAACATTTGTCAGCAAAAGCTAAGTAGAGGCCAAAAAATACATAGTTTGAGTACTTCATGCATGAACCGGCACATGGACATGAAGCATAAGTTGCAGTGGGAAGCTCAGTGTGCTACAATGCGGCCTAGCCGGCCGGGCCAATCACCGTCTGCCATATCTTGTGCATCCGCGGCCTCTTCATCCTCTGTGACTGGGGGGACAGCAGTCACACCTGTTTTGGGGCGCAGACCTGCCACCTCTTTACCCGCAACAGCCAGCGTGATTGGCAGGTCATCATTTTCTTTGGAGGTGGTAACACCAGCTGGTGTTGAGCGCTGTCCGACATCGATAGCACCACCTTTGGATCAAGGCAACCTAACATGTCCGCCTGCATCTTCCTCACAGACCGGCAGTTTGCCGGGGACACCCTTATCAACCCCGTCTAAGCACAATAGCCAGCCCTCGGTCCCTCAGATGTGGACAAGTAAAAGACCATTTCCTCCTAGCCATGAGAAAGCTAAGAGGTTGAATTTCACCATCTGCAAGCTCTTGGCTACAGAAATGCTGCCTTTCCGCCTGGTGGACACAGAGGATTTTCGAGACCTTATGTCCGTCGCAGTGCCCCAGTACCAGATGCCCAGTCTGCACTACTTCTCAAAGAAAGGTGTGCCTGCGCTCCACCAGCATGTCGCACACAACATCACCGCTTCTTTGAGAAACTCTGTGTGTGACAGGGTGCATTTCACCACAGACACTTGGACGAGTAGGCATGGACAGGGGCGTTACATGTCGCTGACTGGGCACTGGGTAACTATGGTAACAGCAGGACAAGGGGCTGCTGTCCAAGTCTTGCCGTCCCCACGAGTTGTGCGTCAATCCTCTTTATGTCAAAGTTCCTCCACTGCTTCTGCCTCCTCAACCTCCTCTCGGTCTTCCACCTGCACCCAAAGCCTGTCTGGTCATGCCACAAGCTTTCTAACTGCGCAGAAGGGATCCTGCACACCTCCTTACTATGCTGGCAGTAGGGCTCAACGTCATCAGGCGGTTTTTACATTGAAATGTCTGGGAAATGTGAGTCACACAGCTGAGGAGTTGTGGTCAGCTCTGGAGAACCAATTTCATGAATGGTTGTCTCCACTGGACCTGAAACCAGGGAAGGCCGTGTGTGACAATGCTGCAAACCTGGGTGCGGCCCTTCGCCGGGGCAATGTCACACACGTGCCTTGTATGGCTCACGTGTTGAACCTGGTTGTCCAGCAATTTTTAGCCCACTATCCCAGACTAGATGGCCTTCTGCAGAGGGCACGGTCGCTGTGTGCTCACTTCCGCCGTTCGCATCCCGCAGCTCAGCGACTTACATCTCTACAGAAGTCGTTGGGCCTGCCACTTCACCGGCTAAAATGCGATGTGCCTACCCGGTGGAATTCAACTCTGCACATGTTGCAGCGACTGTGGCAGCACCGACAAGCCCTGGTGCAATACGTTCTGACGTATAGCCTGGGCCAACGAGATTCAGAGGTGGGGCAAATCACGCTGGAGGAGTGGTCTCAGATCAGGGACCTATGCACCCTTCTGCACAGTTTTGAAATGGCGACGAAGATGTTTAGTGCTGACGATGCCATTATCAGCATGACTATTCCGGTGATTTACATGCTGGAGCACATGTTAAACAGAATTCGGAGTCAGGTGGTGGCACAAGAGGAGGTGGAGGAAGTAGAGGAGGAGGAGTTGTATGCGGAAGGGCTAACATCTGCAAGGTCCAGACGGTCGGCAGCACCAAGGCGGCAGTCATGTGAGGGTGGGGGAGATGGTTTTACCAGGGCGCATGGTAGCAGCCAAACTAGTGAGGAAGGTGCAGGAGCCCAGGAAGAAGTGGAGGACGAACTGATGAAAGACTCATCAGATGAGGGAGACCTTGATCACATTTCTGTTGTGCGAGGTTGGGGGGAGAGGACAGAGGAAGGAAGCATGATTGTTACCTCGCCACCAACACAACAGGGACTTGGTGGTCCTGGATGCGCAACACACATGAGTGCCTTCTTGCTGCACTACCTGCAACATGACCCTCGAATTGTGAGAATTAGAAATAATCCTGACTACTGGGTTGCCACACTGTTAGATCCCCGGTACAAAAGTAAATTTGCAGAAATTATTCCTGCCATAGAAAGGGATGCACGCATGCAGGAGTATCAGCAGAGACTGTTGCAGAATCTTACATGTGCTTTTCCACAAAATACCAGTGGTGCACGTAGTGAATCTCACAGTTCCAACTTGCCAACCGTGGGACCGTCAAGTGTTCAGCACTCAAACCGTAACAGAACCACAGTATCTGCTGGTAACATCAATTTTGCGGAATCATTTCACCACTTTTTTAGCCCATCCTTTGCAAGGCCACAGGAGACAAGAAGTCTGACACATAGTCAACGCCTAGAGACGATGGTACAGGAGTATCTCCAAGTAAACATTGAAGCCACGACTGTGTCACTGGACCCTTGCTCTTTTTGGGCTTCCAATCTGGATAAATGGCCGGAGCTAGCCACTTACGCCTTGGAGATCTTGTCATGCCCCGCAGCCAGCGTTCTGTCTGAACGTGTGTTCAGCGCTGCTGGTGGTGTGCTGACAGATAAGCGCACGCGGCTCTCCACTGATAATGTAGACAGACTCACGTTCATAAAGATGAACAAATCATGGATCCGAAACGACTTTTCTACCCCTGTGTCATCCTGGGGAGAGTAAAAGCTTGATGATTGGTTAAAATCACCCTGCCAACCGTTTTAAGCTTTCAAATTACTAATCATGTTTATCTGTATCTTGACTGGAAAATAATTTGGGCTTTGTAGCAGTGTGCAGCACTGATCCTATTAGGCCATCTATACTAAAGCTTCACCAGATTTAAAATTAAAAATAATTTTTAGCTGCATCTAGCCCGGAAAATAATTTTGGGGCTCCGAGATGGCAAGGCACATAAGTGCCTTCTTGCTGCACTACCTGCAGCATGACCCTCATATTGTCAGAATTCGAAGTAATCATGACTACTGGGTTGCCACACTCTTAGATCCCCCAAACTTTTCGATCAACCTTTTCATTTTAATAAAGACCAAAAAAATGGTCATTTTTGAAATTATAAGCATTAGCAGGTTGTTAGAAACTGAAATCAAACAGTTTTCAACTCAAAACTTTATTCTAGGTGATGTTACATTTTCACATAGGACCCCTTGTTCGAAAGGAGCTTCTGAACTCTCTCGTCCATTGAATTTGTCAGGTTTTGGATGGTTTCTGCTTCAATTGTTTTGCATGAGGACAGAATACCCTCCCAGAGCTGTTGCTTAGATGTGAACTGCCTCCCGCCATCATAGACACTCCTTTTAATGATGCTCCAAAGGTTCTGAATGGGGTAGAGGTCAGGGGAGCATGGGGGTCACACCATAAGTTTGTCCCCTTTTATGCCCATATCAGCCAGAGATGCAGATGTTTTATGTGCAGCATGAGATGGTGCATTATCATGCAGAAAAATGATCTTGCTGTGAAATACACGGTTCTTCTTCTTGAACCATGGCAGGAAGTGCTGTTTGAGAAAATCCACATACATTATGGAGTTCATCTTTAGCGCCTTCAGGGTTCCTAAAGGGGCCGACAATCTCTCTCCCCATGATTCCAGCCCAAAACATTACTCCACCTCCTCCTTGTTGGCGCTGTAGCCGTGTTTGCGTGGGGTGTCCATCAACCAGCCATCCTCCACTCCATCCATCTGGACCATCGAGCGCTGCACGGCACTCATCCGTGAACAAAACAGTTTTGAAATCAGTCTTCATGTAATGTTTGGCCCACTGGAGCCGTTTCTGCTTGTGTGAAGTGGATAGAGGAGGTCGACAGGATGGCGCATGCACAGCTGCAAACCTCTGAAGGACCCTGCATCTTGTTGTTCGGGGGACGTTGGAGGCACAAGCAGCTTCAAAAACTTGTCTGCTGCTATGACAAGGCTTTTTTGCCGCTGCTCTTTCAACCTGACGTAATTGCCTGTAGGAAAGAGTCCTCAATTTGCCTTTATCAGCACGCACACGTGTGTACTGTGAATCAGCTACATACTTCTTGATTGCCAAGACACTTCATCCTGATCATCGCACAATGTTGATTGTAGTCATGCCTTGACCTAAACACTCCACAATTTGTTGCTTCTCAGCAGCCGACACATCCTTTTTCTTTCCCATTTTGGCAGAAAATGTAGGCTGCTTAATAATGTGAGAGAGCCTTCTTAAGTAGTCTTGCCTTTCATTGGACACACCTGCCAAACTAATTAGCACAGGTGTCTGCAATTGCTTACAGTGATATAAAGAGCCCTGACACACATCACCATCAATGAGTTTAACTGACAAACAAACAAATTCTTCCCTTATCACTCCTAAACACTTTTTGTATAATAATTTGGAACGCAGTGTACATGTGCTTTTCCACAAAACACCAGTGGTTCACGTAGTGAATCTTACAGTTCTAACTTGCCAACCGTGGTCTGTATGGAGTTGTTCAATAAAGGGCCCAAAATTAAGATAACATAGATGGGAGAGGTCTCTATGAATAGGAATTCCTAAGTATTTGATACCCTCTGAGGGCCAGGCAAAGGGAAAGTTGGACTGGATGGAATCCTATATGGATTTGGGGAGGGAGACATCGAGGGCCTCAGACTTCGCTGCATTGATTTTAAAATTTTACCATGTAACAAAGTGATCTATTTCAGCCATAACAGCATGGATGGATATATGTGATTGAGTGATATATACTAGGACATCATCAGCAAATAGAGAGCACTTGTACTCGGTGCCTCCCACCTCAATCCACCTAATATTGGGGTTTTGGCGAATTGATGAGAGCAGGTGCTCCGTCACTAGGATGTATAAGAGAGGGGACAGAGGACATCACTGCCTTGTCCCATTGGTGATTGTGAAAGGTGATGAAAATGTTCTGACGCACCCCCTGGGCCTTGGGACACCCGGAGCCGGACCCTTTTTGGTGGATGCTGGTGGTTGTAGTCTTCGTGGCGGCGACCCGGTTCCGTGGCTCAGGGCGGTCAAACCAGTGGCGGAACTATTTATGTGGTTTTCATGTTTAAATGTCCGACTACGCCACCCGTGGATTGCGGTCAGAGTGAACCGCCGCTACAGGGCAGACCGCTGAGGCTGGTGTTGTGGGTGCAGCAGAGCATAGCATAACTCCCCACGGGAGGAGTATAGCCTCAGGGCAGTGTATGCGGAGGATGGGGGTGATGGTGCAGGGCAGCAGCAGTAACGACACGGAGTCAGTGATGCAGTTCAGGGCCTTTACTCACAGTTCTTATTATCCAGACCACGTCTGCAGGTAACGGCTGCCCACGTCGTACTGTGCTCACCAGGTGAGGGGCTCAGACAACTCCCAGATAACTTTGGAGCACTTCACAGGACCCCCTTTGTGTGTCCTTTGTCTGGCCTTTCTTACCAACACTTCTGTCCGGCTGCCTCGGGCCTCCTCTTGGTAAACTTGGCGCCAGTTTCCCTGACCCTATGTGGTGCCTTCCTAGCGGGTGTAGCGAGGGGCTGCGCCACATAAAATGTCACAGCCTCCGGTTTCTAGCTGAGGGTCGTTTCCTGCCTCCACTAGTTCGGGGACCGGTCTCCCCCTTTTGCCTGACCCCTCCACGCAGGTGGATTCGGGCGTGCGGTGGTGACTCGCCCGTCCGCACCCCTGGGATCCCTTCTTTCCTCGTTCCTGGAGCCTTCTCCGCTCCTCTTCCTTCCTTCTCCCTCTTCCAGGCCTGGGCCTCTGTTACTAGGCCCGCCTCCGGAGCAGAGCTCATGCAGAGCCCCTGCTCCCTGCCACTTCTGCTCAGACTTCTCTGCACTGAACTAAGATGGTGCCCACCTTTTATACTCCCTTCTCAATGCACCCAGGAACTGCTTCCTCCCTGCTCCTGCACTACAGGGTTCCCCTTCCTCAGTGTTCCCTCCCCCCACTCCAGCCAGGGACAGGGACTGTCGTGCCCATCTCAGGGGCATATTGGTCGCCCTGCCCCACGGCAATGTGGTGTAATGCATGCAGGTGTCGGGTCCTGATCCACACTCCATCCTTACCTGAGAGTGAGATATCACACCTCTGGGTGAGGTGCAATACGTCTGTAGCAACCGAGCCCTCAGGATGCTACAGTTCCATTTATCTTCAGCCTAGGTGACGTATTGCGATACACGGCCATGATTTTGGCTATAAAAGGGTCCCCTAGACCCCTACCCCAAGCTTTTTAAGAGAATCATATATGGCGTGCCAGGAGACTCTATGGAATGCTTTCTCAGCATCCAACGAGAGTATCTAATTACAAATTTTTAACTGCATCTAGCCCAGGAAATACTTTGTGCCTAGTAGCAGTGTCTGCTAGTGAGCGGATTATCCCGGCTGTTAAGCAAGCTGCACCACCTGTAGTTTAGACACTTAATTTTTTCAAAGGAAATGCTTCGGGACCATGGGATACTTAGTGAAGAGCATCAGGAGGCACCCCAAGGCATAGGGGCTGGGACTGGCAGTAGGATGCCTTGCGGTGGACAGCCGAGCTCGATCCTTATAAAAGCTTTTTAACTGCAGCAGCTTTAGTGGACGCTACTGGAGCTGGAATTACCGCGGCTGCTGGCATGAGACTTGCCCTCCAATAGATCCTTGTAAATGGATTTAAAGTGTATTCATTCAAATTAGAGAGACAATTTAAATTAAAAAGCTTAGAGCTGCCTCCACCACAGGGGGGCTCGCTCGACCCACCAGCGGACAGGCACCAGTATTGGGAGAGGGGGGCTGGCCGTCAGGGTTCACCGCGGCTCTGGCACAAACCCGGCGACACGGAGGTGGCACGGGCAGGAGCGGACTGGCCGTGTCGGCTTCTCACTTTTTGGATTTTAGAAGGGCATGACATGCCTATATCTGTGTCTCCCCCTCCTTTTACTCCTCCACCTCTTTTATTTTCGCATGACTATATGTACTTGTCACTTTTCCATGTGTTAGTTATGTCTTCTGAGCAGTTTGTCAGCTTTTGGACACCTTTGAAGGTGTTTTCTATGTGTTTCTATGTGTTTTTGTTTGCCTGCCATTGGTTTTAACGGTGTTCGAAGGTGTTCGATGAACAGTTCGACGAACAGTTCGGCGAACACACGGGTGTTCGACGAACCGAACCGAACTCGAACACTACGGGGGTGGCTCAACACTACTCACAATACCCTCTTTAATTATGCTTGTATTAGCCCTAAATGCTAAATGTAAGTGTGAAGAACTATCTACATGCAATCAAAACTGTACAACCCCAATTATAAACTTTCTGTTGTGTGCAATAAAGCAATGAAACAAGAACAATGTAAATAGCTGAACACAACTAATATAACAAGTGGTTTCTCCAATATTCCACTTTTAATAATTACTGCAGTTTCAGAATTATTCAGCTCCTTCATAAGAATCTTTAGCACTTAGTAGAGTCACTGTCCCGTCTTTCAGACATAACACCTTTAGCTTCTTAATTCATTTATTCTATTCATTAATTTACTCAACATATTTTCATTCAAAACTCATGGTGGCCTGTATAATGCAATACATTTTTTTGCGTATTTTCATGGTGAACATTTCTATGTCAAGAATCTGCGACTTCTTCATTAGCCAAGTGCAAATAATCATTTTAACAAGCTCTAAATGCAAACCCCATCATTTTCACCTTATGAATGATGGCATTGAATGACAAATTTGTATATTGTCTTAACCCGACCTGTCAAATGCAAGTCACTGTGCTAGGGCACATTATATTACCACCATAATGTACTGTAATATGCATGTGATGGGCATCTACCCTACCGGAAAATGATGCAAATGGTTAAATATTTTGTCTTATAATATGTGTTTCTTCCATAGGTTTTTACATTTTTGTGTGTGTTTTTCTGAAGGTCGTGAAAAGGACACAGAAGTACTTTTATGTTAATAAGGGGAGACAGATGTGTGTTGTGTAATAATCCTGCTGGGCTTCTTCTCTATTGCCTAATTAAAAGTCATCTAGATAAGATACACATTAGAGTTATTCAAAAAATGTACAGATTTACAAGAAAAACTGTTGTACATCCTGATTTTCATGGTTCACAAATGTAAAAGCTAAATACCTTTTCTATATGGAGGGTAATGTGGTTTCAGGTCTGGGTGCCTGATGGGACCCTATTGACCCATATTGCCCAACTGTTCAATATTCAAACGGTCTTTCTTGGATTTGAGAAGCTGTCCCATTACTCGGATGGGATGATGGGGCATTATAATGTGGGGATCATCATACTGTGAAGGGACACCATGTCAGGGTTTGGCACTGTCAGGACATCATACTGTATAGTGGGCACAGTGGGGGCCTCATGTCAAGGGGGACCTGGCAGTGGAGCAACATGGGGGCATCATACTATGTGGGAGAGATGCAGTGTGGGGCATCATACTGTGTTTAGGGGGCATCATACTGTTTAGGAGAATTGGTGTGTCATACTGCATGGAGCATAATGTGTGGGGTCATCATTTGTGGGGGGCACTGGAGGGAAGGCATTGTGGGAAGAAAGGAGGGATTTTTCATTTTATTGCTTACTGCTAATTGCCTAATTTAACAGCCATCTCTAAAGTCTATTAGCAGTGACCGGTCTCCTTGGCAAGGAGCGTAGCACTAACAAGCTATTTGCTATAGAGCCTGTAGCGCTACTCTGAAGCTGGCCGGATTGCTGGATCTGAAGAGTTTCAGAGTCCTTATAGCTGATCTTATGTTACAGAGGCAAACTGCCTCATACAGCAGCATCAGAGAGAGCACAGTATGGGTTTATGGTGCAACCATGCCGCTGGTCCGAACTGTCAAACATCAGAAACACACCGCCCCCTGGCAAGCAGGAAGCTAGAAGGCTGTGGAGTAGTGTGCTCTCGAAGACAGAACATGGAACAAACCCTTTTTCCAAAAGTAAGTAAAAGTAAAGGTTTGTGCACTCTGAGTTTTTGAAGGAGTCTTTGGGCGCAGGTCTGCCTGAAAAATTACTCAAAAAACACTTGAAGAACTCCTCCATTTAAATTCTATTGTAAAACAACCTGTTTTGGTATGTTCAGTCTTTTGAGCATTTATCTTCCACATTAGGTGACGCGCCCAGGGGATGGGGACAGACTACTCGGCTCCCGGGCCTTGCTGTTAGTTTTTGGGGGATGTCGCAGTGGCCGGCCCGTACCCTGGGGTCACTCTTAAAAGCAAAGGAATGGGGAAAAAGGTGTATGGTATAGGGGAAAGTTCGTGACGCCACCTGTGGTGTCTGGTGTAGGTCACTAGCACTGCAGCAGTCCTCTGAGGCCGGTGATCAGGCAGCTTAGTTGGTGCGGCTCCCCACAGGTGGAGCGGGGCCTCAGGGCAGTGTACGAAAAGGGATGCAGGACAGAGGGAACCCAGCCGGGTCAGGAGAAGAATAGGCACACTCACAACAGTTCACTTCAGTACCTTTACTGGTGGTGTTTCAGGCACGATCCAGGGCACTGTAGGGTGAAGGGTGCACTTCAGGACTCTCCCCAGTGAGCGGGTGAGGGGCCTCCTATTTCTTGCCTTTTCCTGTTAAGTTTATGACCTGCCTGGAGCTAGGCCTAACTTGGTCTCTGTCTTGCACCGGCTGACCTGGTGGTAGGGCCTTGTGTTGGAGATCACACTCCCTAGTTTCTTGGGCCTCAGTGACTCCTGACCCCGGTATGACAGTCAGTTTTTGGTATTCCTGGGACATGGTTCCGGTTGTCTCTGCTGGTCCTATAGATCCCTGCAGACGTGGACCCGGTGTCCGGTATATGGTCTTGGGGTGAGCTGGCTAAGCTCCTCTGCCCCCTATGTAGCTCGCTTACTCCACTTGCCTTCGACCTCTCAGGGCCCTCACTTGGCTTCACACTGGCAGTAGGCCTTGCTACTCTCCACCGCTCTTATGGCGTCGGCACGCCTTAGGCTCACTAGTCTGAGCTTTATGAGTCTGAACTCTCTCTAGAGGGACTAGAACTACCTCTGTCCCCTGAGGAAACTGTTCTCTAGACAGACTGCCTAGCTCCACCTTCCCTATTTATATCCTTAACAGGCTCCCTCTGGTGGTCTGAGGTGGAAGGTGGAGGTGTGTGAATGCTAAGAGGGCCTCTTGTGGAGGAATCCGTCCATGCACGCCTCTAGGATCTGTGGCACCAATGCACAGCAGGGCGCCACATTCCCCCCTAGCAAAGCTCAGTACTCCCGGACTGAAGTACTTTTTATAACAACAATAACAATAACTCTTCCCTTTATGGGAGGCACTTTGCTTAAACGTTACATATAAAACATTATAAATAATAAATAGATATGTACAATTCAATAAGCAACCCCAGAATTCAAGTCTCTTCCTGTGAGGTTCCCCGACAGGATGTCCATCTCACAGGGTAGAGTACTTGGTAGCTTGAGGGACCTGTCCAAAACAAACCCTCCACGTAGGCCCTGGGGTGGCTGCAGGGCATGGCGATCCTGAGTTGGACCTCCGTTAGTGCCACACCAGACAGGTTTTTCTTCTGAGGTCACCTAAAGGGGCACTCCAGGGAGTGCAATTATTTACAGCAAACAGTTTTTGGGCTGCACATAGTCCTCAGCCACAAAGTTCTTTATGTACCCTGACGGGCAACTAGAGGCAACAAGGGAAAGTGTCCATTTCACTTAGATTGTCCATTAGTAAGGCAAAACACGAGGTAATAAATACATATACATGAAAATACACAATATAATACCCCAAGGGCAACTATCTACACTGTCAGAGCTTCCTTCTTTACTCTCTGTATCTGACAGGGGTCTGACCTCGTATGCTACGTGTCGACCTAAGTGGTATTGGGATGCGTGAGACACTAGTATTTGCACTACCTCCCATTCTGTCAGTTCTAAGTGTTGGGGAACTGCAGGGTTGCCTTAACCTCTCTACAGGACTGGCAAGTATACCATTGGCTGGGCCTTCTTGCTCTGCTCCAACCGGGGGTCCTTCTTCCAGGGATTCTTCTTGAGCAGGCTCTTCGGAAGCACTTACAGGTTCTACTTGCTGTGGAGGGTCTTCTGGCTGTTGAAAGAAGTGGATCACAGGTATTATTACTGCTCCTCCTAGTTGAGGCCAATCTGCCGGGAAATCTCCTAAGTCAGTATGGAGTACTGCTTCTTTAGGCTCCTCTGGTACGGTAAGAGGCACTTCTTCTTGGGGCTTTAGCAGGTCTGGACCCAACTTCAGATGGTCTCTAGATACCGTTGCAGTCGTTCTTCCTCCGTCTCTACTAATTAGGCAGATCTTCCTATTATCGAATCTCGAATTTAACACAGTGTAGGGTTCTCTCTCTCACTGGTCATCAAGTTTGTGGTTTCTCCTTTTACTCTTTAACACCACTTCTCCTGATGTGAAGGGTTCTGTGGGCGCACTTTTATTGTAGTGGGCTTCCTGCTTGTCCCTCACCCGAGTGAGACTGTCTTCGACACAGGCCTGTACTCTTCTGTACTGCTCCTGTCTGGTCATGTCCCAGTCCTCAGTGCACATATCTGCTTCTGTTTCCACTACACGAAGCTCCAGGTCCATGGGCAACTTCCCGGGTCTGGCTCGCATGAGATATGCTGGAGTACAATTGGTGGAGCTCAAAGGTATGTGGTTGTACAGATCTACCAGGTCAGGTAGTAGGTCTGGCCACTGATTTCTCTCCTCTAGTAGTAAGGTCTTCAGCAGATCGATGACGATGTTATTCATCTTTTCACAGAGACCGTTGGTTTGGGGGTGGTACGGTGCAGTCCTGATTTTTTTACACCTGTACAAATGGCAGAACTCCTTGAACAATTCGGCCTCAAAGGCTGAGCATTGATCTGTCAGCACCTGCTCCGGGTATCCATGGGGCCTGCAGAAGTACGCCTGAAACGTCTTCGCCGCAGTTTCTGCCGTCAGATCCTTGACGGGGGCGACCACCAGGAACCGGGAGTAGTGATCCATCATGGTCAGGGCATAAGAATATCCTGACCTGCTGGGTGACAGCTTGACATGATCCAGGGCCACGATCTCCAAAGGTCGAGTTGTGTTGATGGGTTGCAGGGGTGCCTTCTGGCTGCTGTAGTCTTTTCCTCTGAGGCTAGAGGGTCCACAATTCCGGCACCACCTCTCAATGGAACTGAGCATTCCTACCCAATAAAACCGACACTTCAGCAGGGTTTCTAGCTTCTTCCAGCCAAAGTGCCCCGCCTGATCGTGGTAGGCTTCCAACACCATCTGGATGTCTGTCTTGGGCACCACTATCCGCCATACCATCTCATGGGTTTTGGGGTTGACGTACCTCCGACACAGCTTCTCTCTATAGATGAACAGCCAGCTCTTCTCATTCCACAGCTGCTTGGCTTGGAGAGATGCTTCCTTCTCCAGGGAGGAACCTTCCTGGGTTATCAGTTCTTTGATATGGCTGAAAACCGGGTCGCTGTTCTGGGTCTCCTTCCAGCTGTGGTGAGGCAGGGGGTTTAACGTCTTCCCACGTTGCCTCCTGGAGGCTCGTTGCTCGTGGACCATTCCATTCCGATGAAAGGCAGGTAGTTCAATCTCCTCCAGGTCATCCACTTCTTCTTCAGTGTCCGACTGGTGAGGCATCCGGGACAGGGCATTGGCGTTGGCGTTCTTGCGGCCCGCCCGGTACTTAATAGTGAATTGGTAGTTTGACAGCCTAGCCATCCATCGTTGTTCCATGGCTCCTAACTTAGCTGTTTCTAGATGAGTCAAAGGGTTGTTATCAGTGAAGGCAGAGAATTTACTGGAGGCTAGGTAGTGCTTGAACCGCTCGGTGATGGCCCAGACCAGGGCCAGGAACTCCAACTTGAAGCTGCTATAGTTCTCTGGGTTCCTCTCGGTCGGGCGAGCTTCCTGCTTGCATAAGCGATCACCTTTTCTCGGCCATTCTGCTTCTGACTCAGTACAGCTCCTAATCCTTCGTTGCTGGCATCAGTGTACAGCAGGAACGGTTGGCTGTAGTCAGGGTAGGCTCGGATCTCTTCGCCGGTCAGGATCTCCTTCATTACCTTAAAGGATTCAGCTTGCTCCTTACCCCACTGGAACGGGGAATTTCTGCCTCTGGGGGACTGTCCCACCAGGAGGTCTTGCAGAGGCGCCGCTTTCTTAGTATAGTCCTTCACAAACCTCCGGTAATACCCGACTAGTCCCATGAACTGATGTACCTCCTTGAGGCTCTTCGGCTCCGGCCATTTCTGGATGGCAGTGACCTTCTCCGGGTCTGGTGCTACTCCCTCTGGACTAACGATGTGCCCCAGATACTGTACCTTTCGCTTGAGCAGGTGGCACTTTGAGGGCTTCAGCTTCATCCCATACCGGGACAGCGACTCAAATACCTCCGCCAGGTGCTTCAAGTGGTCCTCATACGTTTTGGAGTACACTATCACGTCGTCCAGGTATAGTTGTACAGTCTTGAAGTTGCGGTGTCCCAGGCAGCACTCCATCAATATTTGCAACGTTCCGGGGGCGTTGCAAAGTCCAAACGGCATGCTATTGAACTCGCAGAGTCCCATCGAGGTGGTGAAGGCCGTCTTCTCCCGATCCTCCTCAGCAACAGCTACTTGCCAGTACCCACTAGTGAGGTCAAGGGTGGAGAAGTAATTTGCAGAGTTTAAGGCAGCCAGGGATTCCTCTATATGTGGTAAAGGGTGTGCATCTTTATGTGTAATGCGATTTACTTGTCTGTAATCTACACAAATTCTCATGCTTCCGTCCTTTTTCCTGACTAGAACTAGGGCAGCTACCCAGGGACTACAACTATCCCTTACTACCCCTGCCTTCTTCATGTCGTGCAACATCTTCTTCGCCTTCTGGTAGTGTGCTGGTGGTATAGGCCTGTAGCGTTCTTTGATGGGTCGATGGTCACCTGTGGGGCTATGGTGTTGAACCCCCTTAATCCTCCCAAAGTCAAGTGGGTGTTTACTGAATACCTGCTCGTATTCCTGAACCACCCGGTGTACACCCTGCTTCTGATGGGCGGGAGTGGTGTCTGTCTCAACATGGAGCTGTTGACACCAATCCTCCACCTGGGTTGCCGGGTCATTATCCTCCACTTCGTCTGGTGAGGTTAAGGACTCCGCCGTGTGTATGGAGTTGTTATCTACTGTGTACAGTTTGTCAACAGTGGCGTAGCGTGGTAATCTAACCTTGTGCTCCCCATAGTTTAGGAGGCGTACGGGCACCCTCCCATTGCGTACATCCACTACCCCTCTGGCAGTCATGAGTGTAGGCCTATGTTCCGAGCTAAGGGGCTCTACTACCGCCTGGTAGCTCCGTCCTTTGAGACCTATTGCTGCTCTACACCAAATCAGCATTTCACTCATCGGGGGAATCACAATGGGTATCGGGTCTGTCACCTGTACATTACCAATTTCACCGCCTGTTAGCTCTACCTGTTGCTGGTACATAAGGGCTCATATTTCTTTCCGCAGCGACCTTCTCTGCCCTGGTCTGGCAGTGTCAGCTATCTGTTGGAGCAAGAACAACACTTCTCCCAAACAGTTACTAACAATATTAGTGCCAAGTACCATATACAAGTCAGTATCAATAAGGATTAGTCTCTACTACAATTAGTCCCTGGTCCTTCAGTTCCACTCTTCCCACCTTTACTGCCACATCCTTAACCCCGACTAGGTTAAGGGGGAGGCCGTTTGAGGCATAGGCGGAAAGATTTGGATCTGGTGGGTGAAGATTTTCTATGGACCAGAACCTTTTGTAGAGGACATCAGGCATAATGGTTACCTGAGATCCTGTGTCTAGCAGAGCGGGTGTCGCGACACCGTCCAGCACAATGGACCGGAAAGGTCTTCCTCCCACGAACCGGCGGTACCAGTTTGATGGGCCTGAGGGGTCAACTCCTGGGTGTCGGCCCTCGGCCCCAGGGTTTGCTCGTTTAAAGGACAGCTCCGGACGGCGTGACCTGTCTTGTGGCAGCAGTGCCAGACAGGGTCCCTCGGCGGGCGGTGTTGGTCGCTGGTCCTCCCAGGGGGTGACGTTGTCCTCCTCTTCCTTCTCATCCAGGGGACATCCCCAGGGCTGTCGGCTAGCAGGATCCTTCCTTCTGCCTCCGGCTCCATCCGCAGCTGCAGGGCACTCAGTCTAGTGGTCAGGGTTTTGCTCAACTGATGCACTTCAGAGCGCAGGCTGTCCAGCTCACTAGGGGACGTTGCTTGCACCTTGGCTTCTGCAGCCACCGGCGAAAAGGTGGACGCTGCAGGCACTGGGGTGGCCCCACTCTGGTAACATTGGATGGCAGTTGTTTCCAGGGGCTGCAGTCCTTTTATTGCCATGTCCTTAAGGGTGTCAAAGGTGGCATCTGGATGATCCAGGGGCCACCAACCCACAGTCCTGCTCTCCTCTTGAGACCTCAGTCCCCGGATAAACTGTTCCTTCAGAATTTTATTTTCATCATTGATGCTGGTTGGACTAACCTGTTTCAGAGCTTGCAGGGCCCCTTGTAAATGCCAGGCATAGTCCCAAACACTGTCCTCCGGTTGCTGAGAGCAGTTGTAGAACCTCATCCGGAGGTCTCTCTCAGTACGATCCTCAAAGACAGTCTGTAACATTTTAAAGATTGCGGACACTGACTCCTGGTCTGCGGCCAACCAGGTTTCTACTTCTCGCTCCACAGCACGGGTCAATTGTCCTAATACAACAGCGGCTCTTTGCTTGCCTGTCATAGAGTACATGTCCAGTATACCGCAAATTTTCCTTTTGAATCCAGACAGGGTATCAGGTTTGGCGCTGTACTGGGGGAGCCACTTCGCTCCAGGGATGTACGGTAGGGCCATGGGTATGACAGGGGTTAAAGGTCCTGCTGGTGGAGCGGCTGCTTCAGCCTACTCGGCGCCGAGCGCGGGTTGAACATCAGGGCGGTTAACCGGTACTCCGGCGTTGTGCTGTTCTTTGGACATTCTGGCGCCCCCCTAGCAAACCGTGGCCTACCTTCTCTTCTTTTCTTCCGGTAGGCCGCAGCTCCGCAGGTGACGGTCTTCTTCAGGACCTTGCGTTGCTTGCGTCCTATGTCAGAGCGCTCACCGAGGCTCCTTCCAGGACCTGGTGCTTCCTGGTTTGACGTCGAGGCGTGGGGCATGTCCGGGGCTTCGCGCGCTTTAGCAGGTACGCCTCTCAGTTTCCCACGGTTACGCCCTTCTTCCCGCTCGGCGGCACAACAATGGCGGCAATCTTTGCCACAGTTAAATACACAGTTCAGAATAAAGGCGCACAGTACCCGGTGGCAACGGGCATAACACTCCATCGTTGCAGCGGGCACGGAATCCTGTTCGTGACGCCAGGAAGAGATGATGCGCCCAGGGGATGGGGACAGACTACTCGGAGCCCGGGACTTGCTGTTAGTTTTTGGGGGATGTCGCGGTGGCCGGCTCCCGGGCCCGTACCCTGGGGTCACTCTTAAAAGCAAAGGAATGGGGAAAAAGGTGTATGGGATAGGGGAAAGTTCGTGACGCCACCTGTGGTGTCTGGTGAAGGTCACCAGCGCTGCAGCAGTCCTCTGAGGCCAGTGATCAGGCAGCTTAGTTGGTGTAGCTCCCCACAGGTGGAGTGGGGCCTCAGGGCAGCGTAGGAAAAGGGATGCAGGACAGAGGGGACCCAGCCGGGTCAGGAGAAGAATAGGCACACTCACAACAGTTTACTTCAGTACCTTTACTGGTGGTGTTTCAGGCATGATCCAGGGCATTGTAGGGTGAAGGGTGCATTTCAGGACTCTCCCCAGTGAGCGGGTGTGGGGCCTACTGTTTCTTGTCTTTTCCTTTTAAGTTTATGACCTGCCTGGAGCTAGGCCTAACTTGGTCTCTGTCTTGCACCGGCTGACCTGGTGGTAGGGCCTTGTGTTGGAGATCACACTCCCTGGTTTCTTGGGCCTAAGTGACTCCTGACCCCGGTATGATGGTCAGCTTTTGGTATTGCTGGGACATGTAGTTCGCCAGGGGTTCAGGTTGTCTCTGCTGGTCCTATAGATCCCTGCAGACGTGGACCCGGTGTCCGGTATATGGTCTTGGGGTGAGCTGGCTAATCTCCTCTGCCCCCTATGTAGCTCGGTTACTCCACTTGCCTTCGGCCGCTCGGGGCCCTCACTTGGCTTCACACTGGCAGTAGGCCTCGCTACTCTTCACCGCTCTTATGGCGTCGGCACGCCTTAGGCTCACTAGTCTGAGCTTTATGAGTCTGAACTCTCTCTAGAGGGACTGGAACTACCTCTGTCCCCTGAGGAAACTGTTCTCTAGACTGACTGCCTAGCTCCACCTTCCCTATTTATATCCCTAACAGGCTCCCTCTGGTGGTCTGAGGTGGAAGGTGGAGGTGTGTGAATGCTATGAGGGCCTCTTGTGGAGGAATCTGTCCATGCACCCCTCTAGGATCTGTGGCACTAATGTACAGCAGGGCGCCACATAGGTTTTGAAAAATATCTGGTGGATGAAAGTAAAAGTGCATATCACTTCTTCAAAGCGGTTCCTGATGGAAAATGCTCCAAACTAGGCAGTATTCAATCAAAAATGCAAAAATTAATAAGGAAAATTACTCGGCAAAATTGCTTAAAAAATTTTTCAACATTGCTTCAGACAATGAAAAAAATTTCTCCAAAAGCAGAGTTTTCTTACGCGGTTTCCAATAAAAAATCAATTGTTCTTGACAACTTAAAAAAAACTGTGTGCACATTCCCTAAGGTTGAACACATCTTCATGAGTATGGTCGCATTGCTGTTTTAAAGCATGGTCTATGTTTTAAAGTTCATGTAAACCCAGTAAATTGTCTTTTTAGTATTTTGCTTTCGGTATTTTTCCTTTAATTATAATGAATGTTATTGGGACTTTAGTTATGTATTATTTCCTTTCCTTGAATTTAAACTCACCTGCTGTTTGATCATTTGAAGGATAAAAGCATTTGTCCACTGCAGGATAAAAAAAAACACCCAGCGATGAAAAGGAACTATTTACAAGGAGATGGCAACAGCACATTTCAGGCTCTGATAAATTTTGCATAATATTCAGGGTAACAAGCATCTGACATGAGAAGTTATTTAAAGAAAACTGCCTTGTATCTCTGCATTATACCATTCCAAAAGTATGTACCTTCCTGTCATACCTGTTTATTGTCTGTCATTGGGGTAACTATGCATACTAAACTAAAGGCCCAATGCAGAAGACATCAAACCTGCCTAGAAGGCAAGAAATCTCCCACCGAATATGATATCTTATTAATCCGAGCTAATGTCTTATTTTTATTAAGTGCCCTCTTGTTTCTTCGAATCTTTGGTAACTACTGTATATGAATAATGTTTCTCCAGAAGTTCCTGTCTTGTGTTTGGATCTTCAAGTGATATTTCGATGATTTCTTTAAATCAGATGTCATCAGATTTTGCAAAAAAAACTCAAAAAAATTACACACATTATTAGTCACCAAGCAATAGTTTTCCTGCCTTGTCTAGCCAAGAGTTACAGAAAACCATTCCTTCTGGATTCCTTACTTCTCACATTGTATCCTCTAGTAATTACATTGATCCTATTTTAGCAATAAGTGGTGTATATATATATATATATATATATATACAGTATATATATACATATATATACTGTATATATATATAGTGTCTAGTCCTTGGTGGTCACTTTATTGACCAGTGGTCACCAACTTGTGGCTTTCCGGCCATTATGTTAGAAGTTGTGGTATCCTACCGGGCAGGAGTGCACACAGACAGAAGAGGGCTACTGTGCAGGGACAAAATATGGGTCCTTTGTAGTCCAGTGGATCATCAGAGTGCAAAATTCCACCTGCTTTGGAGGTGGAAGTGGGTCCCCTTATGTCTTGGGCCAGGTTGCACCAGTGGCAGACACAGACAGAGAACAGTATATGGGTCCTTTGCAGTCCAATAGTTCCATCTATGACAGCAGTTGCTTGCAGCTTTGGAGGTAGACGTGGGCCCTCATACCTCTTGGGCCCCTTTGTAACTGCAGAGGTTGCACTAATGGCATGTCTGTCCCTGGGTTGCACCAATGGTATGTCTGCCTCTGGGTTGCACTAATTGTATGTCCACCTCTGGGTTGCACCAATGGTATGTCTTCCCTTGCTATCAGGTTGAAGATTTGTGGTATAAGCAATGCCTATGTAGGGTGAGCACATCTGCCAAAGTTTGAATTTAATGACTGTAGAGGAATGACGGTTTGGAAGTGACCGCGTTGCTGAATATAGTAGACTTGAGGATAGAGTTCAAATACTTTATTAACTTGTTTTAGGACAGGACCTATACATAGGACATATGTATATTTGCATCCACTGTATTCAATGTGAGTTAAATGTCCAATATTATGTTCTGAGTTTCCATCAGACTCATAGCTTAATAAAAGTAGGAATTTAAAAATATAAAAAAAAAACTCCCCATCCCTCAAAGCTCCCCATCCCTCAAAGCTCCCCATCCCTCACCAATACATGCATGACGTGCAGTGCCATGCAACATCATGATATTGGGAGGCCCGGTCAATGTCGAAGACTGGACTGGAACCGTGAAGATGAAGACCTGAGATTTGTTAAGAGAAAACTGAATTGGAATTGTGAGGACTATGTGGGGAGCTGCATGGAGAAGGTGAGGGCTGGGGAGAGATGCGTATATATCTTTTATTTTTAGAACCCAACATTGGACTTTTTGAATTGAATTTTTGGGAAAATGTTATATAAATTTGATTAGGCTCGAATGGATATGCTCATCTCTAGTGCCAATCTTTTTATGATGACTAGTATCAATAGATACTAGTCTTCTAGTTCTCTATCCCTAAGGGTTATAGACATACTTCACTGTAGTACTCAAATGTGACCTAGGATTTAATAAAGGGAGATCCCCCAGTTCTGGACCTCAAGAGTGGACAGCAATTACAAGAGTGTCTCTTGCTCTGGAGGACCTGCCCTGTCTTTGCATTGCACAAACAACTCATTGATTTAAATGGGCACTGTTTAGTTTCTCCTATGGTGGCGCTGTTGAGAAATTGATCACATATTGCCAACTTTACTCACAAATTACAGATGATCACTGGGCTTCCTGCATAGAGATGCATAGTGATCAGCTTACTGAACCTTCAATATAGTAGGGATTTTCCAAAGCAGAGGTTTCTCAAACAGGCAATGACAAAGCTAAGGCTGCTCTCCAGAGTGACTCCACCAAGCAATTTATAACTAGAGATCAGTCAATCTATTCAATACAAATCAAATTTGTGGCAAATTTTTAAGAATTTCTAATAGGGTCAATTCAAACAGTTTGCGATTTACTTTGTGCAAATCCCCTAAAATCGCCACCACTGTTTTACACATTGCAAAAGATTGCACCAGAGAAAGATCACACGACCTTGGGTGGGATTCCCCATAATTCCTTTCAGTTATCACATCACATATAGCACTATAAGGAGCGCAGGGCGGTAGTTATGGGCAAGGCGCTGCTGTGTTCCCACGCCCTGGCACCCCACAAGTAAATAGTGTCCCGTTTCCATTGAGGTGTGTGTACGTTATAACACTCGGGAAACACTTGATCCTTTTAAAAAAAAATGAACTTTACTGAACAGTCCATACTCCATCTTAATCACAGCACAGTACAATGGTACAGTAACTTATTTTTCAGCCTAAGTTATCCCTTTCTGATCATGTACCCCTGGCCCCTAGAATACTTTATCCTGCTCCGCAGCTTTCATGGGTTCCGACCCGCCTTTCTGACATGGTTTCCTGTCCGGCTTCCCCTTCTGGAAGATAAATAAGGCACACTCTTCTGTGTCTAATTCATGCCGTTGGCCCCGGACGTCCCGACTCTTGAGTAGGACTGACAAACTTAGTGGCGGCCGTCCACATGCTGCCTAAAAGCTCATACTTTCTTGTGCTTCTCTGCCCTCTGGTCTTGGACTCCACTAATCACTTTTTCTATCTAATCTTCTCATCTGCCCTAAAGCACAAAGTGTTCCACTTTTTTACCAATCCTCTCCCTCCCAAATTGGTGCTGCTCCCTAACAATTTAACTGTTCCTATGCTACATCTATCGATTTCCTGGTTCTATTGTGCCCTCCACTGCACTTCCTCATTCCAATCTATATCTAACATTCTATCCTTTTATCCTATTCCTATATCCTAACTTCCTTTCCTTATACTTTCCCTATACTTAATACATTAAGGCTGTGTGCCCACGATGCGTTTTTTAAGCATTTCTGCAGCGGCAATTCCGCTGCAGAAACGCTTAAAAAATGCATGGTAGAAGGCCTGCCATGTTCCCCAATGATAATCCGCATGTGCTGTGCACATGCTGCGGAAATTTCTGGTGCGGGTTATCATTGCGAAAAAAAACGCAGCACTACCAATTATTTAGCAGAAGCGCTGTGTTTTCGCCGCCATTGACTTGCATTGGAACGCATGTCTTCCGCATCACTGCATCTGTACATGCGGATTCCAAGCTTTTCAATGTGCGGAGGTACCCGTGTCTGGAGGACAGGAGACTCTCCTCCGGACCAGGGTACCATAGAACCTGTAAAAAAAATAAATAAATAATAAATATGATACTTACAGTATCTTCTGATGGCCCACGGTGCACTTGTCTTCGCTTGCAGGCAGATCACGGTGGACTGAAGGACCTGCGCTGACGTCATAGTCATGTGACGGCAGGTCCTTCAGTGTAGTGTACCGCAAGCTGCCGGCAAGCCAGGACGGGGTAAAGCAAGACTGCGGGGGCCATCAGAAGGTAAGTATAGATTTATTTTTTTATTTTTTACCATTCTTTACGGTCACACTATATAAATCCATGCCGTAGCATGTGTAGAGTATGAGCTATGCCCACTCATCAAATTCATGAATTATTATGCCACTGAAGTACATTTCTGCCTGAGGTCCATGTCAGTTAAGAAATACGCCTAACTGATTAAGTGGCAACCGCGTCTTAATGAATTAGGTGCATCATACTCCTACGGCCCCCTTATTAACACTGGCGTAAACAATGTCAGTCTTAATAAATCTGCCCCATAGTCTTTTGGCCATTTACCCTGCTGCACCCTACATATAATTTGGTTCTATCTGTCTGCAGTCTCCTCACTTCTTGGTGTCTGACAGGGTGGGTTCTCCTACTTGAGTGACAGTTCTGGTTAGTAGCAAAGCTGTAGCATTAGAACTATAAAGCCAAGCACAAGCTGTGCTGTAACACACTCAGCTATCAGTGGTTTGTTCTGCAGTGTGTATTGCTATTACCTTATTTACAAATAATGATAACAGTGCATTTGAACAAGCACACAGCTCTGGACAGTGAGAGTCGTGATTAGGAGACCTGCTCTGAAAAACCTGCTCTGAAAACTGCCGATAGTGGGGCTGATGACTTTGCAAGATTTATAACAGCAGCTGGACAAAAGAATAAAGGGCGAGTGAGTGAGGCGAATGTTTAATTGGAGACAGGTGACTGGTTTGTCAGGAGTTAACTTCTCTCCAGGAATATAACTACTGTGCACTCTTGGCCAGGGTCTGGGCAAGCACTCATGACAGAGCTCCACTGAAACCAGCTGTACACTATGAAAGACAAAAGCTCTTACTGCAGGAGAATGACTGCAGATAGAAAAAGCAAGTATATTGCAAACTTGATTATTTTCACGCTAACTAATTTAATCAATTTAATAACTTGAGAATACACCTTTAATAGTGATTATATTAAAATATTCATCCTTCTGCCAAAAGTTCTGAAATGTACAAAGAATAAAGAAATAAATAAATAGAAACTCTTCCCCCAGAAGACGATTATTACAATCAAGTCTCTACAATCCAAGAAAGCTTTAGACATGAAGTCTATAATAAATTATCTTTAGGACAGACTGTTCTGTAGCTTGCTTGTTCCAAAGGCTTATTCCTTCTGATGAATGTAACTCTCCACATGAATCATTTATATGTCAATCATAAAGGCCACATAACTCCATAAATAATAGAAATGCTGACTGTGCAAATATAAATGATCCGGCGACAGCAAAATAAGGCCATCATTTACATTGCTCTTCACCTTTTATTACTCACAACAATTGTATTTGTCAAGAAAGAAATATTTACCATTGAGAATTATTGCCGGCTGAATTTCTGTGACTTTGAATCTTGGTTCACATGTTAAGATATAAGGATATAGGGAGACACAATATAATAAAGTTCTTTTGGCATCATACAATGGAATGGTGACAGAGTATTGCTTGCTATCCTACAGTATACATGTGAAGATTTGCCACAAATGAGACTAATAATCCAATAATTAATACCAGACTCTGTTGGAGAGCATCATGCCTGCAATCACATTTTGCATAATGATAAAAAGTACTAGGCAGAAGATTTAGTATAACGACCTTGTGTCTTGTTGCTGTGCTTAGTCTTACAATAACATGGCACTGTTTTCTATAACCTCACCATTGTAGCAGAATTTGTCTGTTCCTCACCCAGTTTTAAGATAACTACCCAGCTATTTCTGTTTCAGTTAATGAGTGCATTTCAACCTACATCTCAAAATGATGATCATTATCACCTGTTTGGTATAATTGTTTGCTCATGCACTGGAATATAATTCTAAAAAAAAACCTGACTTCCTGCAAGTGTACCTAGAAAAAATGACACTGTTTTGAAGAAAGTGGTTGTTACACTGATTATTGATCTGATTTAGATGTCTCTCTTCTGCATTAACTTTTCATTTTGTTCATTGATAAAAATATACTATTAACACTTCTATTTTTGAAAGGTTCTTACTTTGCAGCAATTTTTCCATGCCTGACTAAAACTTTTGCACAGTACTATATGTTACTTTAAGATAATTTTTTCAACTACTTCTCGACATATGCCGAATATTTACATCATATGTCATGTCCTTGACTTTGATGAGGGCTCACACGCTGAGCCCGCATCTTTCCTGACACATGATGGCTGATTTAATCAGCCATCATGTGCCTTTAAGATCCGCGGAGGGAAATGTGCTCTGCCCTCAACTGTTGACCTGTTAAATCCCACTGTCAATCTCTGACAGTGGGATTTAACACACGCCGACAGGGGCGCGTGGCCATTCTACGCTCACATCGGTGTTCCAATGACGTGAAAACGGGGCACCGATGAGATATCATGACAGCTGGGGGTCTGCTGATAACCTCCGTGCCTGTCATTACTATCCTCCTGTGAAAGCCGGCCCCTAGCCGGCATTCATAGGAGATCATCATTTCTGCTATACCTTGCATCTTGTCTACTGTCCCTCACCTTTTGCTTCTCTTTAAGAGTTGAGATCAGATCCCAGAACAGCCATTATCCCTAGTACAAGGGTAGTAGCTCCAATTGTATGTGTCATTTCTTGTACTGCCAGCAGATGGCGACTTTCCATGGAGATTCTGTTGTATAATGAACTTTTGACATGACTATATTAAAGCTTCAGCAGTCACTAAATACTTTGTCATTCTCAGTAGCTGGAAGTGTTTTCAGTGTGGAAATAAATTACAATTCCTGAACAAATGATTTAAAAAAAAAAAAGGAAAACAAAGTTGGCAGCCTGACATTTGTATTCCATTTTTGGCTCAGCTGTAATAAGAGCTTGCAGAAAGAATTAGCAAATGATCGGTGTGATGGTGGGAACATGTGGCTTCCCCACTGCTTTCACTGGGTGGATTGATTAGTAGAAAAATTGTATCCTGTCACGTTCTGGGACAAGTTGTATTTGATATGCTGCCATGTAAGGGGGCATTATTAATGCTATGCTTGTTAAAGGGGTAATGATACAGCTCAGAAAGTCATCTTAAAATAATTACTGCAAGCTGAAATGGTAAAAGTGCAAATGCAAATATTTTACTTTTCAATTTTTTATTTATTGAAAAAATAAATACTAGAGAAACAAACTCTGCTTGCATAAATATTAATCCCATATATTACAGAAATATTATTTTTATACAACGATTATGTGAATAATTAAAAATAAGCTAATTTTTCTAAATAAAAGACCAAATACACACATGGATAAGATAAGAAAAAGGAGAAAAGGAAAGGAAAATAATATTCAAATGTTATTTTGGTTAACATTGTCAGCAGGTGCCAACACAACATTTTAAAGCAGAACTCTCAAGATTTTGTCAACTTTCTGCATAGTGAAAAGACACTTGGCACGAGCATTTACAACTTCACTTAAAATTGTTTCATTATTATTTAACGAGGAAATACCAATGTGTGTATATATATAAATATTTATATATATATATATATATATATATATATATATATATATATATATATATATACAGTTATATGAAAAAGTTTGGGCACCCCTATTAATCTTAAGCTTATTGTTTTATAAAAATTGGTGTTTTGGCAACAGCTATTTCAGTTTGATATATGTAATAACTGTTGGACACAGTAATGTTTCTGCTTTGAAATGAGGTTTATTGTACTAACAGAAAATGTGCAATCTGCATTCAAACAAAATTTGACAGGTACATAAGTATGGGCACCTCACCAGAAAAGTGACATTAATATTTAGTAGATCCTCCTTTTGCAAAAATAACAGCCTCTAGTCGCTTCCTGTAGCTTTTAATGAGTTTCTGGATCCTGGATGAAGGTATTTTTGACCATTCCTCTTTACAAAACAATTCCAGTTCAGTTAAGTTTGATGGTCGCAGAGCATGGACAGCCCTCTTCAAATGATCCCACAGATGTTCAATGATATTCAGGTCTGGGGACTGGGATGGCCATTCCAGAACATTGTAATTGTTCCTCTGCATGAATGCCTGAGTAGATTTGGAGCGGTGTTTTGGATCATTGTCTTGCTGAAAGATCCATCCCCTGCGTAACTTCAACTTTATCACTGATTCTTGAACATTATTGTCAAGTATCTGCTGATACTGAGTGGAATCCATGCGTCCCTCAACTTTAACAAGATTCCCGGTGCCGGCATTGGCCACACAGCCCCAAAGCATGATGGAACCTCCACTAAATTTTACTGTGGGTAGCAAGTGTTTTTCTTGGGATGCTGTGTTTTTTTGCCGCCATGCATAACGCCTTTTTCTATTACCAAACAACTCAATCTTGGTTTCATCAGTCCACAGGACCTTCTTCCAAAAAGAAATTGGCTTCTCCAAATGTGCTTTTGCATACCTCAGCTGACTCTGTTTGTGGTGTGCTTGCAGAAACGGCTTCTTTCGCATTACTCTCCCATACAGTTTTTCCTTGTGCAAAGTGCGTTGTATAGTTGACCGATGCACAGTGACACCATCTGCAGCAAGTTGATGCTGCAGCTCCCTGGAGGTGGTCTGAGTATTGTCCTTGACTGATCTCACCATTCTTCTTCTCTGCCTTTCTGATGTTTTTCTTGGCCTGCCACTTCTGGCCTTAACAAGAACTGTCCCTGTGTTCTTCCATTTCCTTACTATGTTCCTCACAGTGGAAACTGACAGGTTAAATCTCTGAGACAGCTTTTTGTATCCTTCCCCTGAACAACTATGTTGAATAATCTTTGTTTTCAGATCTTTTGACAGTTGTTTTGAGGAGCCCATGATGCCACTCTTCAGAGGAGATTCAAACAGGAGAACAACTTGCAAGTGGCCACTTTAAGTAGTTTTTCTCATGATTGCATACACCTGGCTATGAAGTTCAAAGCTCAATGAGGTTACAAAACCAAAAAAAGTGCTTTAGTAAGTCAGTAAAAAGTAGGTAGGAGTATTTAAAACAAGAAAATGATAAGGATGCCCATACTTATGCACATGTCAAATTTTGTTTGAATGCAGATTGCACATTTTCTGTTAGTACAATAAACCTCATTTCAAGGCAGAAACATTACTGTGTCCAACAGTTATTACATATATCAAACTGAAATAGCTCTTGCAAAAACACCAATTTTTATAAAACATTAAGCTTAAGATTAATAGGGGTGCCCAAACTTTTACATATAACTGTATATATATATATATATATATATATATATATACAGTACAGACCAAAAGTTTGGACATACATTTAAAGATTTTTCTGTGTTTTCATGACTATGAAAATTGTACATTCACACTGAAGGCATCAAAACTATGAATTAACACATGTGGAATTATATACTTAACAAAAAAGTGTGAAACAACTGAAAATATGTCTTATATTCTAGGTTCTTCAAAGTAGCCACCTTTTGCTTTGATGACTGCTTTGCATACTCTTGGCATTCTCTTGATGAGCTTCAAGAGGTAGTCACCGGAAATGGACTTCCAACAATCTTGAAGGAGTTCCCAGAGATGCTTAGCACTTGTTGGCCCTTTTGCCTTCACTCTGCGGTCCAGCTCACCCCAAACCATCTCGATTGGGTTCAGGTCTGGTGACTGTGGAGGCCAGGTCATCTGGCGTAGCACCCCAACACTCTCCTTCTTGGTCAAATAGCCCTTACACAGCCTGGAGGTTTGTTTGGGGTCATTGTCCTGTTGAAAAATAAATGATGGTCCAACTAAACGCAAACCGGATGGAATAGCATGCCGCTGCAAGATGCTGTGGTAGCCATGCTGGTTCAGTATGCTTTCAATTTTGAATAAATCCCCAACAGTGTCACCAGCAAAGCTCCCCCACACCATCACACCTCTTCCTCCATGCTTCACGGTGGGAACCAGGCATGTAGAGTCCATCCGTTCACCTTTTCTGCGTCGCACAAAGACACGGTGGTTGGAACCAAAGATCTCAATTTTGGACTCATCAGACCAAAGCACAGATTTCCACTGGTCTAATGTCCATTCCTTGTGTTCTTTAGCCCAAACAAGTCTCTTCTGCTTGTTGCCTGTCCTTAGCAGTGGTTTCCTAGCAGCTATTTTACCATGAAGGCCTGCTGCACAAAGTCTCCTCTTAACAGTTGTTGTAGAGATGTGTCTGCTGCTAGAACTCTGTGTGGCATTGACCTGCTCTCTAATCTGAGCTGCTGTTAACCTGCGATTTCTGAGGCTGGTGACTTGGATAAACTTATCCTCAGAAGCAGAGGTGACTCTTGATCTTCCTTTCCTGGGGCGGTCCTCATGTGAGCCAGTTTCTTTGTAGCGCTTGATGGTTTTTGCAACTGCACTTGGGGACACTTTCAAAGTTTTCCCAATTTTTCGGACTGACTGACCTTCATTTCTTAAAGTAATGATGGCCACTCGTTTTTCTTTACTTAGCTGCTTTTTTCTTGCCATAATACAAATTCTAACAGTCTATTCAGTAGGACTATCAGCTGTGTATCCACCAGACTTCTGCACAACACAACTGATGGTCCCAACCCCATTTATAAGGCAATAAATCCCCCTTATTAAACCTGACAGGGCACACCTGTGAAGTGAAAATCATTTCCGGTGACTACCTCTTGAAGCTCATCAAGAGACTGCCAAGGGTGTGCAAAGCAGTCATCAAAGCAAAAGGTGGCTACTTTGAAGAACCTAGAATATAAGACATATTTTCAGTTGTTTCACACTTTTTTGTTAAGTATATAATTCCACATGTGTTAATTCATAGTTTTGATGCCTTCAGTGTGAATGTACAATTTTCATAGTCATGAAAATACAGAAAAATCTTTAAACTTTTGGTCTGTACTGTATATATATATGTATATACATATATATATATATATACATATATTTTTTTAAGACTTTAATAGCAAATATAGAAGAAAAGAGTATAACAAAATTAGAATAGACACTATAAAAACAATAATATATATAGTAAAATTAAAAATGTTGGTGCACAGTTTCTATTTGTTATTATATTCTGCAACTATTCTTGGGTGCAGACCAGAGCACTATACTTCACTTTTAAGGGAATTTAATGAGTAACCTATAACCATTGCTACTGTATATTATTATTATTATTATTATTATTATTATTATTATCATTTTGTTTCAGATAATGCAGAGGTTAGTGGTTGTCCTAGACAGTAAAGTATATCTATAGATTGCACTTCATTTAATAAAAAGGGCCAGAATTCTTATGAAGGTTGAAGTTCTTCATTTTTTATGAAGACCCCTGGTTCTCTTCATAAATAGTGTAACTAGATGTTAGTATTTCTGCAACTGCCACTAGTGGGAACTCTGATACTGATTTTTACATCTCTCATTACTCTCAATAATACATTAATTTTCAACGAGATTACCCCTAATGACACCAGAAAATAAAAATCATCACTACAGCAAGAAAAAGACTACACTGTGTTCAGAATTATTAGGCAAATGAGTATTTTGATCACATGATACTTTTTATACATGTTATCCTACTCCAAGCTGCATAGCCTTGAGAGCCAACTACCAATTAAGTAAATCTGGTGATGTGCATCTCTGTAATGAGGAGGGGTGTTGACTAATGACTAGAGATGAGCGTTGTTCTACCCGAACTGTTCGCCAATCTCAAATTCGAGCTGTTTTGGGCGGTGTTCGAGCCGTTCGGCGAACACGAACGATTTGAGAAAAATTCGGCTGTTCGAGGTTATGTTCGATAACTGTTCGTGCACCAAAATCATAACTGGATTTTTTCTCAGTAATGATGAAAATTAATGTTAATACGCAGTTTGAGTGTACAGCGGGGTGGGGGAGGGGCAGGGGATGGATCTCTGCAGGAATAATGAAGATCTTCACTTTTTTATCTCTCTTTCCCGCATTTACAGTGGGGAGGTGCAATCTGTCAGCCTATCAGCAGCGCACACACGGAGCGAAGTGCTTTTTTTCACACAAGCAAGGGCATGTGTCATTGGCAGTGTATATCACATGTCCTTGCCCTATAAGACCAAGCCATTTTCCCCGTCGCCACCATTTTCTCACTGCTGCAGCTGCATGTTAGACGGCACCGCTGTTGCTGTGTGCGCTATACCTTGTTAATTTCAAGCCAATTTTCGCACAAATCTACAGATAGCTTGGGAGTAGGGAATAGTTGTGATTGCAGTCCTTTTAAGGACTAGGTTATAGCATTTCCTACGACTTTTATCACGTAGGTCTGTGCTCTTAAAGAGATAGGTCGTGGGAGTAAAGACTAATTGTAATTGCAGTCCTTTTCAGGACTAGGTTACATCAGTTCCTATCAGTTTTTGCCAGGCAGGTCTGTGCCAGTGCTGTGCAAGTTTTTTTCACAGCATTTGGCTGAATCTAGCAAAGCTAATCCTTTTTGGCCTATTGCAGAGTGTGTTAGTCAGTGGAGTAGCCTATCTGTGTTGCAAGATATACCACCTGTGTATAGAATACCAATTTTTTTACTGCACCTAGTGAAGTAAAATCTTTTGGGCATAGCATCATTCTATTAGTCCATCTATACTGAGCTCCATCAGGTTGCAAATTGAATATAATTTTTTTCTGCATCTAGCTCTGAAAAAATATTTGGCCTTCTAGCAGTGTGTGGGACTTTCTCTATTAGTCCATCTATACTGACCTCCATCAGGTTGCAAACTGAATATATTTTTTTCTGCATCTACCTCTGAAAAAATATTGGGCTTGTAGCTGTGTGTGGGACTTGTTCTATTACTCCATCTATACTGACCTCCATCAGGTTGCAAATTGAATATAATTTTTTTCTGCATCTAGCTCTGAAAAAATATTGGGCTTCTAGCTGTGTGTGGGACTTGTTGTATTTGTCCATCTATACTGACCTCCATCAGGTTGCAAACTGAATATATTTTTTTCTGCATCTACCTCTGAAAAAATATTGGGCTTCTAGCTGTGTGTGGGACTTGTTCTATTAATCCATCTATACAGACCTCCATCAGGTTGCAAACTGAATATAATTTTTTTCAGCATTTAGCTCTGAAAAAATATTTGGCCTTCTAGCAGTGTGTGGGACTTTCTCTATTAGTCCATCTATACTGACCTCCATCAGGTTGCAAACTGAATATAATTTTTTTCTGCATCTAGCTCTGAAAAAATATTTGGCCTTCTAGCAGTGTGTGGGACTTTCTCTATTAGTCCATCTATACTGACCTCCATCAGGTTGCAAACTGAATATAATTTTTTTCTGCATATAGCTCTGAAAAAATATTTGGCCTTCTAGCAGTGTGTGGGACTTTCTCTATTAGTCCATATATACTGACCTCCATCAGGTTGCAAATTAAAAATAATTTTTATCTGCATCTAGCTCTGAAAAAATATTTGGGCTTCTAGCTGTGTGTGGGACTTGTTCTATTACTCCATCTATACTGACCTCCATCAGGTTGCAAATTGAATATAATTTTTTTCTGCATCTAGCTCTGAAAAAATATTGGGCTTCTAGCTGTGTGTGGGACTTGTTGTATTAGTCCATCTATACTGACCTCCATCAGGTTGCAAAGTGAATATATTTTTTTCTGCATCTACCTCTGAAAAAATATTGGGCTTCTAGCTGTGTGTGGGACTTGTTCTATTAATCCAACTATACAGACCTCCATCAGGTTGCAAACTGAATATAATTTTTTTCTGCATCTAGCTCTGAAAAAATATTTGGCCTTCTAGCAGTGTGTGGGACTTTCTCTATTAGTCCATCTATACTGACCTCCATCAGGTTGCAAAATAAAAATAATTTTTATCTGCATCTACCTCTGAAAAAATATTTGGGCTTCTAGCTGTGTGTGGGACTTGTTCTATTACTCCATCTATACTGACCTTCATCAGGTTGCAAATTGAATATAATTTTTTTCTGCATCTAGCTCTGAAAAAATATTGGGCTTCTAGCTGTATGTGGGACTTGTTGTATTAGTCCATCTATACTGACCTCCATCAGGTTGCAAACTGAATATATTTTTTTCTGCATCTACCTCTGAAAAAATATTGGGCTTCTAGCTGTGTGTGGGACTTGTTTTATTAATCCATCTATACAGACCTCCATCAGGTTGCAAACTGAATATAATTTTTTTCTGAATCTAGCTCTGAAAAAATATTTGGCCTTCTAGCAGTGTGTGGGACTTTCTCTATTAGTCCATCTATACTGACCTCCATCAGGTTGCAAATTAAAAATAATTTTTATATGCATCTAGCTCTGAAAAAATATTTGGGCTTCTAGCTGTGTGTGGGACTTGTTCTATTACTCCATCTATACTGACCTCCATCAGGTTGCAAATTGAATATCATTTTTTCTGCATCTAGTTCTGAAAAAATATTGGGCTTCTAGCTGTGTGTGGGACTTGTTGTATTAGTCCATCTATACTGACCTCCATCAGGTTGCAAACTGAATATATTTTTTTCTGCATCTACCTCTGAAAAAATATTGGGCTTCTAGCTGTGTGTGGGACTTGTTCTATTAATCCATCTATACAGACCTCCATCAGGTTGCAAACTGAATATAATTTTTTTCTGCATCTAGCTCTGAAAAAATATTTGGCCTTCTAGCAGTGTGTGGGACTTTCTCTATTAGTCCATCTATACTGACCTCCATCAGGTTGCAAACTGAATATAATTTTTTTCTGCATCTAGCTCTGAAAAAATATTTGTCCTTCTAGCAGTGTGTGGGACTTGTTCTATTAGTCCACCTATACTGACCTCCATCAGGTTGCAAATTCAAAATAATTTTTTGTCTGCATCTAGCTCTGAAAAAATATTTGGCCTTCTAGCAGTGTGTGGGACTTTCTCTATTAGTCCATCTATACTGACCTCCATCAGGTTGCAAACTGAATATTTTTTTTTCTGCATCTACCTCTGAAAAAATATTTGGCTTCTAGCTGTGTGTGGGACTTGTTCTATTACTCCATCTATACTGACCTCCATTAGGTTGCAAATTGAATATAATTTTTTTCTGCATCTAACCCAGCCAATAGTTTTGGCCTAATACCACAGTTTGGCCACTCAGCTCTGCTCGGTTCCCATCCATTGTTTTTTTGTGCAAACAACTCCAGAGTTGTGAATTAGTTAACCACCAAAATGAGTGGAAAAAGGCCTGCTGCTGGTGGAAAGGGGAATAGGCGTGTTGGGAAGGGGAAAAAAGGTTGTGTCCGTGGGGTAGGTGTTAAAGCAACAGTAACATCTGCAGAAGAAAGACCATCTTCCAGCCAAACTAAAATGTCTACTTCTTTTAGCGGACAATGTGATAAGATCCCTTTCTTACGGCCACGCCAATCGCTACAAATTCCAGATGAGGCACAAAAATAGCAGGTGCTTCAACGGATATCAAGTGCTCCTTTAATTGGGCTCTCCTCCACATCAAGTTCAACATCACAAATACTCCAGTCCTCAAAGGTGTCAGCCCAATCGCACTTGCTTCCTCACAGCTCCCAAATCTCCAGCTGCCCATCTGAGTATGAGGTAGAACAGATGGTTGAGTCTGCAGAGCTGTTTACTCATACTATAGCCTGGGAATCAGAGGTCGACTCCAGCGCTTCTGTGAATCCAGACGAGGAAATGATCTGCACTGATGCCCAGAATCTTTATGAGTCGGATCCAGGACCAGACGCAGAAGGTTCTGACCATAATGTAGACTCTCATTCCCAAACTGTAACTCCTGTTGGTGGAGACAATGAGGAAGACGATGATGAGACTCAAATACCTGATTGGAGCGACAACTTTAGTTTTTTGTCAGGGCAGGAACAGGTTGGCTCTGAGGACGACGGGTGTGATAACGCACAGGGTGATGATGATGAGGTTGGAGATCCCACTTACTGTCAACCCACAGTCAGCCAAGAGATGAGGTCAGCAGAGGAGGTGGAGGAAGATGCTAGTGACGACGAGGTCAGGTTGCGCCTTCCTGGACAGAGACGTAGTACTGGAAGCACGTCAACAACTGCATCCTCAAACACAACTCTGCCTCTCACCACAAGTTTTGGTGGCTCTTCAGGTCGCATGGGTGCTAAGCCTTGCATAGCCTGGGCATTTTTTCAGATAGATAAAGATGACCCAACTCGTGTTATCTGTAACATTTGTCAGCAAAAGCTAAGTAGAGGCCAAAAAATACATAGTTTGAGTACTTCATGCATGAACCGGCACATGGACATGAAGCATAAGTTGCAGTGGGAAGCTCAGTGTGCTACAATGCGGCCTAGCCGGCCGGGCCAACCACCGTCTGCCATATCTTGTGCATCCGCGGCCTCTTCATCCTCTGTGACTGGGGGGACAGCAGTCACACCTGTTTTGGGGCGCAGACCTGCCACCTCTTTACCCGCAACAGCCAGCGTGATTGGCAGGTCATCATTTTCTTTGGAGGTGGTAACACCAGCTGGTGTTGAGTAGTGTTGAGCCACCCCCGTAGTGTTCGAGTTCGGTTCGGTTCGTCGAACACCCGTGTGTTCGCCGAACTGTTCGTCGAACTGTTCGTCGAACACCTTCGAACACCGTTAAAACCAATGGCAGGCAAACAAAAACACATAGAAACACATAGAAAACACCTTCAAAGGTGTCCAAAAGCTGACAAACTGCTCAGAAGACATAAATAACACATGGAAAAGTGACAAGTACATATAGTCATGCGAAAATAAAAGAGGTGGAGGAGTAAAAGGAGGGGGAGCCGCAGATATAGGCATGTCATGCCCTTCTAAAATCCAAAAAGTGAGAAGCCGACACAGCCAGTCCGCTCCTGCCCGTGCCACCTCCGTGTCGCCGGGTTTGTGCCAGAGCCGCGGTGAACCCTGACGGCCAGCCCCCCTCTCCCAATACTGGTGCCTGTCCGCTGGTGGGTCGAGCGAGCCCCCCTGTGGTGGAGGCAGCTCTAAGCTTTTTAATTTAAATTGTCTCTCTAATTTGAATGAATACACTTTAAATCCATTTACAAGGATCTATTGGAGGGCAAGTCTCATGCCAGCAGCCGCGGTAATTCAAGCTCCAGTAGCGTCCACTAAAGCTGCTGCAGTTAAAAAGCTTTTATAAGGATCGAGCTCGGCTGTCCACCGCAAGGCATCCTACTGCCAGTCCCAGCCCCTATGCCTTGGGGTGCCTCCTGATGCTCTTCACTAAGTATCCCATGGTCCCGAAGCATTTCCTTTGAAAAAATTAAGTGTCTAAACTACAGGTGGTGTAGCTTGCTTAACAGCCGGGATAATCCGCTGACTAGCAGACACTGCTACTAGGCACAAAGTATTTCCTGGGCTAGATGCAGTTAAAAATTTGTAATTAGATACTCTCGTTGGATGCTGAGAAAGCATTCCATAGAGTCTCCTGGCACGCCATATATGATTCTCTTAAAAAGCTTGGGGTAGGGGTCTAGGGGACCCTTTTATAGCCAAAATCACGGCCCTGTATCGCAATACGTCACCTAGGCTGAAGATAAATGGAACTGTAGCACCCTGAGGGCTCGGTTGCTACAGACGTATTGCACCTCACCCAGAGGTGTGATATCTCACTCTCAGGTAAGGATGGAGTGTGGATCAGGACCCGACACCTGCATGCATTACACCACATTGCCGTGGGGCAGGGCGACCAATATGCCCCTGAGATGGGCACGACAGTCCCTGTCCCTGGCTGGAGTGGGGGGAGGGAACACTGAGGAAGGGGAACCCTGTAGTGCAGGAGCAGGGAGGAAGCAGTTCCTGGGTGCATTGAGAAGGGAATATAAAAGGTGGGCACCATCTTAGTTCAGTGCAGAGAAGTCTGAGCAGAAGTGGCAGGGAGCAGGGGCTCTGCATAAGCTCTGCTCCGGAGGCGGGCCTAGTAACAGAGGCCCAGGCCTGGAAGAGGGAGAAGGAAGGAAGAGGAGCGGAGAAGGCTCCAGGAACGAGGAATGAAGGGATCCCAGGGGTGCGGACGGGCGAGTCGCCACCGCACGCCCGAATCCACCTGCATGGAGGGGTCAGGCCAAAGGGGGAGACCGGTCCCCGAACTAGTGGAGGCAGGAAACGACCCTCAGCTAGAAACCGGAGGCTCTGACATTTTATGTGGCGCAGCCCCTCGCTACACCCGCTAGGAAGGCACCACATAGGGTCAGGGAAACTGGCGCCAAGTTTACCAAGAGGAGGCCCGAGGCAGCCCGACAGAAGTTGTTGGTAAGAAAGGCCAGACAAACGACACACAAAGGGGGTCCTGTGAAGTGCTCCAAAGTTATCTGGGAGTTGTCTGAGCCCCTCACCTGGTGAGCACAGTACGACGTGGGCAGCCGTTACCTGCAGACGTGGTCTGGATAATAAGAACTGTGAGTAAAGGCCCTGGACTGCATCACTGACTCCGTGTCGTTACTGCTGCTGCCCTGCACCATCACCCCCATCCTCCGCATACACTGCCCTGAGGCTATACTCCTCCCGTGGGGAGTTATGCTACGCTCTGCTGCACCCACAACACCAGCCTCAGCGGTCTGCCCTGTAGCGGCGGTTCACTCTGACCGCAATCCACGGGTGGCGTAGTCGGACATTTAAACATCAAAACCACATAAATAGTTCCGCCACTGGTTTGACCGCCCTGAGCCACGGAACCGGGTCGCCGCCACGAAGACTACAACCACCAGCATCCACCAAAAAGGGTCCGGCTCCGGGTGTCCCAAGGCCCAGGGGGTGCGTCAGAACATTTTCATCACCTTTCACAATCACCAATGGGACAAGGCAGGGATGTCCTCTGTCCCCTCTCTTATACATCCTAGTGACGGAGCACCTGCTCTCATCAATTCGCCATAACCCCAATATTAGGTGGATTGAGGTGGGAGGCACCGAGTACAAGTGCTCTCTATTTGCTGATGATGTCCTAGTATATATCACTCAATCACATATATCCATCCCTGCTGTTATGGCTGAAATAGATCACTTTGTTACATGGTAAAATTTTAAAATCAATGCAGCGAAGTCTGAGGCCCTCGATGTCTCCCTCCCCAAATCCATATAGGATTCCATCCAGTCCAACTTTCCCTTTGCCTGGCCCTCACAGGGTATCAAATACTTAGGAATTCCTATTCATAGAGACCTCTCCCATCTATGTTATCTTAATTTTGGGCCCTTTATTGAACAATTCCATACAGACCACGGTTGGCAAGTTAGAACTGTAAGATTCACTACGTGAACCACTGGTGTTTTGTGGAAAAGCACATGTACACTGCGTTCCAAATTATTATGCAAAAATTGTTTAGGAGTGATAAGGGAAGAATTTGTTTGTTTGTCAGTTAAACTCATTGATGGTGATGTGTGTCAGGGCTCTTTATATCACTGTAAGCAATTGCAGACACCTGTGCTAATTAGTTTGGCAGGTGTGTCCAATGAAAGGCAAGACTACTTAAGAAGGCTCTCTCACATTATTAAGCAGCCTACATTTTCTGCCAAAATGGGAAAGAAAAAGGATGTGTCGGCTGCTGAGAAGCAACAAATTGTGGAGTGTTTAGGTCAAGGCATGACTACAATCAACATTGTGCGATGATCAGGATGAAGTGTCTTGGCAATCAAGAAGTATGTAGCTGATTCACAGTACACACGTGTGCGTGCTGATAAGGGCAAATTGAGGACTCTTTCCTACAGGCAATTACGTCAGGTTGAAAGAGCAGCGGCAAAAAAGCCTTGTCATAGCAGCAGACAAGTTTTTGAAGCTGCTTGTGCCTCCAACGTCCCCCGAACAACAAGATGCAGGGTCCTTCAGAGGTTTGCAGCTGTGCATACGCCATCCTGTCGACCTCCTCTATCCACTTCACACAAGCAGAAACGGCTCCAGTGGGCCAAACATTACATGAAAACTGATTTCAAAACTGTTTTGTTCACGGATGAGTGCCGTGCAGCGCTCGATGGTCCAGATGGATGGAGTGGAGGATGGCTGGTTGATGGACACCCCACGCAAACACGGCTACAGCGCCAACAAGGAGGAGGTGGAGTAGTGTTTTGGGCTGGAATCATGGGGTGAGAGATTGTCGGCCCCTTTAGGATCCCTGAAGGCGCTAAAGATGAACTCCATAATGTATGTGGATTTTCTCAAACAGCACTTCCTGCCATGGTTCAAGAAGAAGAACCGTGTATTTCACAGCAAGATCATTTTTCTGCATGATAATGCACCATCTCATGCTGCACATAAAACATCTGCATCTCTGGCTGATATGGGCATAAAAGGGGACAAACTTATGGTGTGACCCCCATGCTCCCCTGACCTCTACCCCATTCAGAACCTTTGGAGCATCATTAAAAGGAGTGTCTATGATGGCGGGAGGCAGTTCACATCTAAGCAACAGCTCTGGGAGGGTATTCTGTCCTCATGCAAAACAATTGAAGCAGAAACCATCCAAAACCTGACAAATTCAATGGACGAGAGAGTTCAGAAGCTCCTTTCGAACAAGGGGTCCTATGTGAAAATGTAACATCACCTAGAATAAAGTTTTGAGTTGAAAACTGTTTGATTTCAGTTTCTAACAACCTGCTAATGCTTATAATTTCAAAAATGACCATTTTTTTGGTCTTTATTAAAATGAAAAGGTTGATCGAAAAGTTTGGGGGATCTAAGAGTGTGGCAACCCAGTAGTCATGATTACTTCGAATTCTGACAATATGAGGGTCATGCTGCAGGTAGTGCAGCAAGAAGGCACTTATGTGTCTTGCGCATCTCGGAGCCCCAAAATTATTTTCCGGGCTAGATGCAGCTAAAAATTATTTTTAATTTTAAATCTGGTGGAGCTTATTATGGCCTAATAGGATCAGTGCTGCACACTGCTACAAAGCCCAAATTATTTTCCAGTCAAGATACAGATAAACATGATTAGTAATTTGAAAGCTTAAAACGGTTGGTAGGGTGATTTTAACCAATCATCAAGCTTTTACTCTCCCCAGGATGACACAGGGGTAGAAAAGTCGTTTCGGATCCATGATTTGTTCATCTTTATGAACGTGAGTCTGTCTACATTATCAGTGGAGAGCTGCGTGCGCTTATCTGTCAGCACACCACCAGCAGCGCTGAACACACGTTCAGACAGAACGCTGGCTGCGGGGCATGACAAGATCTCCAAGGCGTAAGTGGCTAGCTCCGGCCATTTATCCAGATTGGAAGCCCAAAAAGAGCAAGGGTCCAGTGACACAGTCGTGGCTTCAATGTTTACTTGGAGATACTCCTGTACCATCGTCTCTAGGCGTTGACTATGTGTCAGACTTCTTGTCTCCTGTGGCCTTGCAAAGGATGGGCTAAAAAAGTGGTGAAATGATTCCGCAAAATTGATGTTACCAGCAGATACTGTGGTTCTGTTACGGTTTGAGTGCTGAACACTTGACGGTCCCACGGTTGGCAAGTTGGAACTGTGAGATTCACTACGTGCACCACTGGTGTTTTGTGGAAAAGCACATGTAAGATTCTGCAACAGTCTCTGCTGATACTCCTGCATGCGTGCATCCCTTTCTATGGCAGGAATAATTTCGGCAAATTTACTTTTGTACCGGGGATCTAACAGTGTGGCAACCCAGTAGTCAGGATTATTTCTAATTCTCACAATTCGAGGGTCATGTTGCAGGTAGTGCAGCAAGAAGGCACTCATGTGTGTTGCGCATCCAGGAGCACCAAGTCCCTGTTGTGTTGGTGGTGAGGTAACAATCATGCTTCCTTCCTCTGTCCTCTCCCCCCAACCTCGCACAACAGAAATGTGATCAAGTTCTCCCTCATCTGATGAGTCTTCCATCAGTTCGTCCTCCACTTCTTCCTGGGCTCCTGCACCTTCCTCACTAGTTTGGCTGCTACCATGCGCCCTGGTAAAACCATCTCCCCCACCCTCACATGCCTGCCGCCTTGGTGCTGCCGACCGTCTGGACCTTGCAGATGTTAGCCCTTCCGCATACAACTCCTCCTCCTCTACTTCCTCCACCTCCTCTTGTGCCACCACCTGACTCCGAATTCTGTTTAACATGTGCTCCAGCATGTAAATCACCGGAATAGTCATGCTGATAATGGCATCATCAGCACTAAACAACTTCGTCGCCATTTCAAAACTGTGCAGAAGGGTGCATAGGTCCCTGATCTGAGACCACTCCTCCAGCGTGATTTGCCCCACCTCTGGATCTCGTTGGCCCAGGCTATACGTCAGAACGTATTGCACCAGGGCTTGTCGGTGCTGCCACAGTCGCTGCAACATGTGCAGAGTTGAATTCCACCGGGTAGGCACATCGCATTTTAGCCGGTGAAGTGGCAGGCCCAACGACTTCTGTAGAGATGTAAGTCGCTGAGCTGCGGGATGCGAACGGCGGAAGTGAGCACACAGCGACCGTGCCCTCTGCAGAAGGCCATCTAGTCTGGGATAGTGGGCTAAAAATTGCTGGACAACCAGGTTCAACACGTGAGCCATACAAGGCACGTGTGTGACATTGCCCCGGCGAAGGGCCGCACCCAGGTTTGCAGCATTGTCGCACACGGCCTTCCCTGGTTTCAGGTCCAGTGGAGACAGCCATTCATGAAATTGGTTCTCCAGAGCTGACCACAACTCCTCAGCTGTGTGACTCACATTTCCCAGACATTTCAAAGTAAAAACCGCCTGATGACGTTGAGCCCTACTGCCAGCATAGTAAGGAGGTGTGCAGGATCCCTTCTGCGCAGTTAGATAGCTTGTGGCATGACCAGACAGGCTTTGGGTGCAGGTGGAAGACCGAGAGGAGGTTGAGGAGGCAGAAGCAGTGGAGGAACTTTGACATAAAGAGGATTGACGCACAACTCGTGGGGACGGCATGACTTGGACAGCAGCCCCTTGTCCTGCTGTCACCATAGTTACCCAGTGCCCAGTCAGCGACATGTAACGCCCCTGTCCATGCCTATTCGTCCAAGTGTCTGTGGTGAAATGCACCCTGTCACACACAGAGTTTCTCAAAGAAGCGGTGATGTTGTGTGCGACATGCTGGTGGAGCGCAGGCACACCTTTCTTTGAGAAGTAGTGCCGACTGGGCATCTGGTACTGGGGCACTGCGACGGACATAAGGTCTCGAAAATCCTCTGTGTCCACCAGGCGGAAAGGCAGCATTTCTGTAGCCAAGAGATTGCAGATGGTGAAATTCAACCTCTTAGCTTTCTCATGGCTAGGAGGAAATGGTCTTTTACTTGTCCACATCTGAGGGACCGAGGGCTGGCTATTGTGCTTAGACGGGGTTGATAAGGGTGTCCCCGGCAAACTGCCGGTCTGTGAGGAAGATGCAGGCGGACATGTTAGGTTGCCTTGATCCAAAGGTGGTGCTATCGATGTCGGACAGCGCTCAACACCAGCTGGTGTTACCACCTCCAAAGAAAATGATGACCTGCCAATCACGCTGGCTGTTGCGGGTAAAGAGGTGGCAGGTCTGCGCCCCAAAACAGGTGTGACTGCTGTCCCCCCAGTCACAGAGGATGAAGAGGCCGCGGATGTACAAGATATGGCAGACGGTGGTTGGCCCGGCCGGCTAGGCCGCATTGTAGCACACTGAGCTTCCCACTGCAACTTATGCTTCATGTCCATGTGCCGGTTCATGCATGAAGTACTCAAACTATGTATTTTTTGGCCTCTACTTAGCTTTTGCTGACAAATGTTACAGATAACACGAGTTGGGTCATCTTTATCGATCTGAAAAAATGCCCAGGCTATGCAAGGCTTAGCACCCATGCGACCTGAAGAGCCACCACGACTTGTGGTGAGAGGCAGAGTTGTGTTTGAGGATGCAGTTGTTGACGTGCTTCCAGTACTACGTCTCTGTCCAGGAAGGCGCAACCTGACCTCGTCGTCACTAGCATCTTCCTCCACCTCCTCTGCTGACCTCATCTCTTGGCTGACTGTGGGTTGACAGTAAGTGGGATCTCCAACCTCATCATCATCACCCTGTGTGTTATCACACCCGTCGTTCTCAGAGCCAACCTGTTCCTGCCCTGACGAAAAACTAAAGTTGTCGCTCCAATCAGGTATTTGAGTCTTATCATCGTCTTCCTCATTGTCTCCACCAACAGGAGTTACAGTTTGGGAATGAGGGTCTACATTATGGTCAGAACCTTCTGCGTCTGGTCCTGGATCCGACTCATAAAGATTCTGGGCATCAGTGCAGATCATTTCCTCGTCTGGATTCACAGAAGCGGTGGAGTCGACCTCTGATTCCCAGGCTATAGTATGAGTAAACAGCTCAACCATCTGTTCTACCTCATACTCAGACGGGCAGCTGGAGATTTGGGAGCTGTGAGGAAGCAAGTGCGATTTGTGTGACACCTTTGAGGACTGGAGTATTTGTGATGTTGAAGTTGATGTGGAGGAGAGCCCACTTAAAGGAGCACTTGATATCCGTTTAAGCACCTGCTGTTTTTGTGCCTCATCTGGAATTTGTAGCGATTGGCGTGGCCGTAAGAAAGGGATCTTATCACATTGTCCGCTAAAAGAAGTAGACATTTTAGTTTAGCTGGAAGATGGTCTTTCTTCTGCAGATGTTACTGTTGCTTTAACACCTACCCCACGGACACAACCTTTTTTCCCCTTCCCAACACGCCTATTCCCCTTTCCACCAGCAGCAGGCCTTTTTCCACTCATTTTGGTGGTTAACTAATTCACAACTCTGGAATTGTTTGCACAAAAAAACAATGGATGGTAACCGAGCAGAGCTGAGTGGCCAAAGTGTGGTATTAGGCCAAAACTATTGGCTGGGTTAGATGCAGAAAAAAATTATATTCAATTTGCAACCTGATGGAGGTCAGTATAGATGGACTAATACAACAAGTCCCACACACAGCTAGAAGCCCAAATATTTTTTCAGAGGTAGATGCAGAAAAAAATATATTCAGTTTGCAACCTGATGGAGGTCTGTATAGATGGATTAATAGAACAAGTCCCACACACAGCTAGAAGCCCAATATTTTTTCAGAGCTAGATGCAGAAAAAACTATATTCAGTTTGCAACCTGATGGAGGTCAGTATAGATGGACTAATACAACAAGTCCCACACACAGCTAGAAGCCCAATATTTTTTCAGAGGTAGATGCAGAAAAAAATTATATTCAGTTTGCAACCTGATGGAGGTCTGTATAGATGGATTAATAGAAAAAGACCCACACACAGCTAGAAGCCCAATATTTTTTCAGAGGTAGATGCAGAAAAAAATATATTCAGTTTGCAACCTGATGGAGGTCAGTATAGATGGACTAATACAACAAGTCCCACACACAGCTAGAAGCCCAAATATTTTTTCAGAGGTACTGTAGATGCAGATAGAAATAATTTTTAATTTGCAACCTGATGGAGGTCAGTATAGATGGACTAACAGAGAAAGTCCCACACACTGCTAGAAGGCCAAATATTTTTTCAGAGCTAGATGCATACAAAAAATTATTTTGAATTTGCAACCTGATGGAGGTCAGTATAGGTGGACTAATAGAACAAGTCCCACACACTGCTAGAAGGCCAAATATTTTTTCAGAGCTAGACGCAGAAAAAAATTATATTCAGTTTGCAACCTGATGGAGGTCTGTATAGATGGATTAATAGAACAAGACCCACACACAGCTAGAAGCCCAATATTTTTTCAGAGGTAGATGCAGAAAAAAATATATTCAGTTTGCAACCTGATGGAGGTCAGTATAGATGGACTAATACAATAAGTCCCACACACAGCTAGAAGCCCAATATTTTTTCAAAGGTAGATGCAGAAAAAAATATATTCAGTTTGCAACCTGATGGAGGTCAGTATAGATGGACTAATACAACAAGTCCCACACACAGCTAGAAGCCCAAATATTTTTTCAGAGGTACTGTAGATGCAGATAAAAATTATTTTTAATTTGCAACCTGATGGAGGTCAGTATAGATGGACTAATAGAGAAAGTCCGACACACTACTAGAAGGCCAAATATTTTTTCAGAGCTAGATGCAGAAAAAAATTATATTCAGTTTGCAACCTGATGGAGGTCTGTATAGATGGATTAATAGAACAAGACCCACACACAGCTAGAAGCCCAATATTTTTTCAGAGGTAGATGCAGAAAAAAATGTATTCAGTTTGCAACCTGATGGAGGTCAGTATAGATGGACTAACAGAGAAAGTCCCACACACTACTAGAAGGCCAAATATTTTTTCAGAGCTAGATGCAGAAAAAAATTATATTCAGTTTGCAACCTGATGGAGGTCTGTATAGATGGATTAATAGAACAAGACCCACACACAGCTAGAAGCCCAATATTTTTTCAGAGGTAGATGCAGAAAAAAATATATTCAGTTTGCAACCTGATGGAGGTCAGTATAGATGGACTAATACAACAAGTCCCACACACAGCTAGAAGCTCAATATTTTTTCAGAGGTAGATGCAGAAAAAAATATATTCAGTTTGCAACCTGATGGAGGTCAGTATAGGTGGACTAATAGAACAAGTCCCACACACTGCTAGAAGGCCAAATATTTTTTCAGAGCTAGATGCAGAAAAAAATTAGATTCAGTTTGCAACCTGATAGAGGTCAGTATAGATGGACTAATAGAATGCTGCTATGCCCAAAAGATTTTACTTCACTAGGTGCAGTAAAAAAATTGGTATTCTATACACAGGTGGTATATCTTGCAGCACAGATAGGCTACTCCACTGACTAACACACTCTGCAATAGGCCAAAAAGGATTAGCTTTGCTAGATTCAGCCAAATGCTGTGAAAAAAACTTGCACAGCACTGGCACAGACCTGCCTGGCAAAAACTGATAGGAACTGATGTAACCTAGTCCTGAAAAGGACTCCAATTACAATTAGTTTTTACTCCCACAACCTATCTATTTAAGAGCACAGACCTGCCTGATAAAAGTCGTAGGAAATGCTGTAACCTAGTCCTTAAAAGGACTGCAATCACAACTATTCCCTACTCCCAAGCTATCTGTATATTTGTGCGAAAATTGGCTTGAAATTAACAAGGTATAGCGCACACAGCAACAGCGGTGCCGTCTAACACGCAGCTGCAGCAGTGAGAAAATGGTGGCGACGGGGAAAATGGCTTGGTCTTATAGGGCAAGGACATGTGACATACACTGCCAATGACACATGCCCTTGCTTGTGTGAAAAAAAGCACTTCGCTCCGTGTGTGCGCTGCTGATAGGCTGACAGATTGCACCTCCCCACTGTAAATGCGGGAAAGAGAAAAAAAAATGGAGATCTTCATTGTTCCTGCAGAGATCCATCCCCTGCCCCTCCCCCCACCCCGCTGTACACTCAAACTGCGTATTAACATTAATTTTCATCATTACTGAGAAAAAATCCAGTTATGATTTTGGTGCACGAACAGTTATCGAACATAACCTCGAACAGCCGAATTTTTCTCAAATTGTTCGTGTTCGCCGAACGGCTCGAAAAGCGCCCAAAACAGCTCGAATTTGAGATTGGCGAACAGTTCGAGTAGAACAACGCTCATCTCTAGTGTTGAGCGCTGTCCGACATAGATAGCACCACCTTTGGATCAAGGCAACCTAACATGTCCGCCTGCATCTTCCTCACAGACCGGCAGTTTGCCGGGGACACCCTTATCAACCCCGTCTAAGCACAATAGCCAGCCCTCGGTCCCTCAGATGTGGACAAGTAAAAGACCATTTCCACCTAGCCATGAGAAAGCTAAGAGGTTGAATTTCACCATCTGCAAGCTCTTGGCTACAGAAATGCTGCCTTTCCGCCTGGTGGACACAGAGGATTTTCGAGACCTTATGTCCGTCGCAGTGCCCCAGTACCAGATGCCCAGTCGGCACTACTTCTCAAAGAAAGGTGTGCCTGCGCTCCACCAGCATGTCGCACACAACATCACCGCTTCTTTGAGAAACTCTGTGTGTGACAGGGTGCATTTCACCACAGACACTTGGACGAGTAGGCATGGACAGGGGCGTTACATGTCGCTGACTGGGCACTGGGTAACTATGGTGACAGCAGGACAAGTGGCTGCTGTCCAAGTCTTGCCGTCCCCACGAGTTGTGCGTCAATCCTCTTTATGTCAAAGTTCCTCCACTGCTTCTGCCTCCTCAACCTCCTCTCGGTCTTCCACCTGCACCCAAAGCCTGTCTGGTCATGCCACAAGCTTTCTAACTGCGCAGAAGGGATCCTGCACACCTCCTTACTATGCTGGCAGTAGGGCTCAACGTCATCAGGCGGTTTTTACTTTGAAATGTCTGGTAAATGTGAGTCACACAGCTGAGGAGTTGTGGTCAGCTCTGGAGAACCAATTTCATGAATGGTTGTCTCCACTGGACCTGAAACCAGGGAAGGCCGTGTGAGACAATGCTGCAAACCTGGGTGCGGCCCTTCGCCGGGGCAATGTCATACACGTGCCTTGTATGGCTCACATGTTGAACCTGGTTGTCCAGCAATTTTTAGCCCACTATCCCAGACTAGATGGCCTTCTGCAGAGGGCACGGTCGCTGTGTGCTCACTTCCGCCGTTCGCATGCCGCAGCTCAGCGACTTACATCTCTACAGAAGTCGTTGGGCCTGCCACTTCACCGGCTAAAATGCGATGTGCCTACCCGGTGGAATTCAACTCTGCACATGTTGCAGCGACTGTGGCAGCACCGACAAGCCCTGGTGCAGTACGTTCTGACGTATAGCCTGGGCCAACGAGATCCAGACGTGGGGCAAATCACGCTGGAGGAGTGGTCTCAGATCAGGGACCTATGCACTCTTCTGCACAGTTTTGAAATGGCGACGAAGATGTTTAGTGCTGACGATGCCATTATCAGCATGACTATTCCGGTGATTTACATGCTGGAGCACATGTTAAACAGAATTCGGAGTCAGGTGGTGGCACAAGAGGAGGTGGAGGAAGTAGAGGAGGAGGAGTTGTATGCGAAAGGGCTAACATCTGCAAGGTCCAGACGGTCGGCAGCACCAAGGCGGCAGGCATGTGAGGGTGGGGGAGATGGTTTTACCAGGGCGCATGGTAGCAGCCAAACTAGTGAGGAAGGTGCAGGAGCCCAGGAAGAAGTGGAGGACGAACTGATGGAAGACTCATCAGATGAGGGAGACCTTGATCACATTTCTGTTGTGCGAGGTTGGGGGGAGAGGACAGAGGAAGGAAGCATGATTGTTACCTCGCCACCAACAGAACAGGGACTTGGTGCTCCTGGATGCGCAACACACATGAGTGCCTTCTTGCTGCACTACTTGCAACATGACCCTCGAATTGTGAGAATTAGAAATAATCCTGACTACTGGGTTGCCACACTGTTAGATCCCCGGTACAAAAGTAAATTTGCCGAAATTATTCCTGCCATAGAAAGGGATGCACGCATGCAGGAGTATCAGCAGAGACTGTTGCAGAATCTTACATGTGCTTTTCCACAAAACACCAGTGGTGCACGTAGTGAATCTCACAGTTCCAACTTGCCAACCGTGGGACCGTCAAGTGTTCAGCACTCAAACCGTAACAGAACCACAGTATCTGCTGGTAACATCAATTTTGCGCAATCATTTCACCACTTTTTTAGCCCATCCTTTGCAAGGCCACAGGAGACAAGAAGTCTGACACATAGTCAACGCCTAGAGACGATGGTACAGGAGTATCTCCAAGTAAACATTGAAGCCATGACTGTGTCACTGGACCCTTGCTCTTTTTGGGCTTCCAATCTGGATAAATGGCCGGAGCTAGCCACTTACGCCTTGGAGATCTTGTCATGCCCCGCAGCCAGCGTTCTGTCTGAACGTGTGTTCAGCGCTGCTGGTGGTGTGCTGACAGATAAGCGCACGCGGCTCTCCACTGATAATGTAGACAGACTCACGTTCATAAAGATGAACAAATCATGGATCCGAAACGACTTTTCTACCCCTGTGTCATCCTGGGGAGAGTAAAAGATGGATGATTGGTTAAAATCACCCTACCAACCATTTTAAGCTTTCAAATTACTAATCATGTTTATCTGTATCTTGGCTGGAAAATAATTTGGGCTTTGTAGCAGTGTGCAGCACTGATTCTATTAATCCATCTATAATAAGCTCCACCAGATTTAAAATTACTAATCATGTTTATCTGTATCTTGGCTGGAAAATAATTTGGGCTTTGTAGCAGTGTGCAGCACTGATCCTATTAGGCCATCTATACTAAGCTCCACCAGATTTAAAATTAATAATAATTTTTAGCTGCATCTAGCCCGGAAAATAATTTTGGGGCTCCGAGATGTGCAAGACACATAAGTGCCTTCTTGCTGCACTACCTGCAACGTGACCCTCATATTGTCAGAATTCGAAGTAATCATGACTACTGGGTTGCCACACTCTTAGATCCCCCAAACTTTTCGATCAACCTTTTCATTTTAATAAAGACCAAAAAAATGGTCATTTTTGAAATTATAAGCATTAGCAGGTTATTAGAAACTGAAATCAAACAGTTTTCAACTCAAAACTTTATTCTAGGTGGTGTTACATTTTCACATAGGACCCCTTGTTCGAAAGGAGCTTCTGAACTCTCTCGTCCATTGAATTTGTCAGGTTTTGGATGGTTTCTGCTTCAATTGTTTTGCATGAGGACAGAATACCCTCCCAGAGCTGTTGCTTAGATGTGAACTGCCTCCCGCCATCATAGACACTCCTTTTGATGATGCTCCAGAGGTTCTGAATGGGGTAGAGGTCAGGGGAGCATGGGGGTCACACCATAAGTTTGTCCCCTTTTATGCCCATATCAGCCAGAGATGCAGATGTTTTATGTGCAGCATGAGATGGTGCATTATCATGCAAAAATTGATCTTGCTGTGAAATACATGGTTCTTCTTCTTGAACCATGGCAGGAAGTGCTGTTTGAGAAAATCCACATACATTATGGAGTTCATCTTTAGCGCCTTCAGGGATCCTAAAGGGGCCGACAATCTCTCTCCCCATGATTCCAGCCCAAAACATTACTCCACCTCTTCCTTGTTGGCGCTGTAGCCGTGATTGCGTGGGGTGTCCATCAACCAGCCATCCTCCACTCCATCCATCTGGACCATCGAGCGCTGCACGGCACTCATCTGTGAACAAAACAGTTTTGAAATCAGTCTTCATGTAATGTTTGGCCCACTGGAGCCGTTTCTGCTTGTGTGAAGTGGATAGAGGAGGTCGACAGGATGACGTATGCACAGCTGCAAACCTCTGAAGGACCCTGCATCTTGTTGTTCGGGGGACGTTGGAGGCACCAGCAGCTTCAAAAACTTGTCTGCTGCTATGACAAGGCTTTTTGCCGCTGCTCTTTTAACCTGACGTAATTGCTTGTAGGAAAGAGTCCTCAATTTGCCCTTATCAGCATGCACACGTATGTACTGTGAATCAGCTACATACTTCTTGATTGCCAAGACACTTCATCCTGATCATCGCACAATGTTGATTGTAGTCATGCCTTGACCTAAACACTCCACAATTTGTTGCTTCTCAGCAGCCGACACATCCTTTTTCTTTCCCATTTTGGCAGAAAATGTAGGCTGCTTAATAATGTGAGACAGCCTTCTTAAGTAGTCTTGCCTTTCATTGGGCACACCTGCCAAACTAATTAGCACAGGTGTCTGCAATTGCTTACAGTGATATAAAGAGCCCTGACACACATCACCATCAATGAGTTTAACTGACAAACAAATTCTTCCCTTATCACTCCTAAACACTTTTTGCATAATAATTTGGAACACAGTGTACATGTGCTTTTCCACAAAACACCAGTGGCTCACGTAGTGAATCTTACAGTTCTAAGTATTTGATACCCTGTGAGGGCCAGGCAAAGGGAAAGTTGGACTGGATGGAATCCTATATGGATTTGGGGAGGGAGACATCGAGGGCCTCAGACTTCGCTGCATTGATTTTAAAATTTGACCATGTAACAAAGTGATCTATTTCAGCCATAACAGCATGGATGGATATATGTGATTGAGTGATATATACTAGGACATCATCAGCAAATAGAGAGCACTTGTACTCGGTGCCTCCTACCTCAATCCACCTAATATTGGGGTTATGGCGAATTGATGAGAGCAGGTGCTCCATCACTAGGATGTATAAGAGAGGGGACAGAGAACATCCCTGCCTTGTCCCATTGGTGATTGTGAAAGGTGATGAAAATGTTCTGACGCGCCCCCTGGGCCTTGGGACACCCGGAGCCGGACCCTTTTTGGTGGATGCTGGTGGTTGTAGTCTCCGTGGCGGCGACCCGGTTCCGTGGCTCAGGGAGGTCAAACCAGTGGCGGAACTATTTATGTGGTTTTGATGTTTAAATGTCCGACTACGCCACCCGTGGATTGCGGTCAGAGTGAACCGCCGCTCCAGGGCAGACCGCTGAGGCTGGTGTTGTGGGTGCAGCAGAGCGTAGCATAACTCCCCACGGGAGGAGTATAGCCTCAGGGCAGTGTATGCGGAGGATGGGGGTGATGGTGCAGGGCAGCAGCAGTAACGACACGGAGTCAGTGATGCAGTCCAGGGCCTTTACTCACAGTTCTTATTATCCAGACCACGTCTGCAGTTAACGGCTGCCCACGTCGTACTGTGCTCACCAGGTGAGGGGCTCAGACAACTCCCAGATAACTTTGGAGCGCTTCACAGGACCCCCTTTGTGTGTCCTTTGTCTGGCCTTTCTTACCAACCCTTCTGTCCGGCTGCCTCGGGCCTCCTCTTGGTAAACTTGGCGCCAGTTTCCCTGACCCTATGTGGTGCCTTCCTAGCGGGTGTAGCGAGGGGCTGCGCCACATAAAATGTCACAGCCTCCAGTTTCTAGCTGAGGGTCGTTTCCTGCCTCCACTAGTTTCGGGGACCGGTCTCCCCCTTTGGCCTGACCCCTCCACGCAGGTGGATTTGGGCGTGCGGTGGCGACTCGCCCGTCCGCACCCCTGGGATCCGTTCATTCCTCGTTCCTGGAGCCTTCTCCGCTCCTCTTCCTTCCTTCTCCCTCTTCCAGGCCTGGGCCTCTGTTACTAGGCCCGCCTCCGGAGCAGAGCTCATGCAGAGCCCCTGCTCCCTGCCACTTCTGCTCAGACTTCTCTGCACTGAACTAAGATGGTGCCCACCTTTTATACTCCCTTCTCAATGCACCCAGGAACTGCTTCCTCCCTGCTCCTGCACTACAGGGTTCCCCTTCCTCAGTGTTCCCTCCCCCCACTCCAGCCAGGGACAGGGACTGTCGTGCCCATCTCAGGGGCATATTGGCCGCCCTGCCCCACGGCAATGTGGTGTAATGCATGCAGGTGTCGGGTCCTGATCCACACTCCATCCTTACCTGAGAGTGAGATATCACACCTCTGGGTGAGGTGCAATACCTCTGTAGCAACCGAGCCCTCAGAGTAATACAGTTCCATTTATCTTCAGCCTAGGTGACGTATTGCGATACAGGGCCGTGATTTTGGCTATAAAAGGGTCCCCTAGACCCCTACCCCAAGCTTTTTAAGAGAATCATATATGGCGTGCCAGGAGACTCTATGGAATGCTTTCTCAGCATCCAACGAGAGTATCTAATTACAAATTTTTAACTGCATCTATCCCAGGAAATACTTTGTGCCTAGTAGCAGTGTCTGCTAGTCAGCGGATTATCCCGGCTGTTAAGCAAGCTACACCACCTGTAGTTTTGACACTTAATTTTTTCAAAGGAAATGCTTCGGGACCACGGGATACTCAGTGAAGAGCATCAGGAGGCACCCCAAGGCATAGGGGCTGGGACTGGCAGTAGGATGCCTTGCGGTGGACAGCCGAGCTCGATCCTTATAAAAGCTTTTTAACTGCAGCAGCTTTAGTGGACGCTACTGGAGCTGGAATTACGCGGCTGCTGGCATGAGACTTGCCCTCCAATAGATCCTTGTAAATGGATTTAAAGTGTATTCATTCAAATTAGAGAGACAATTTAAATTAAAAAGCTTAGAGCTGCCTCCACCACAGGGGGGCTCGCTCGACCCACCAGCGGACAGGCACCAGTATTGGGAGAGGGGGGCTGGCCGTCAGGGTTCACCGCGGCTCTGGCACAAACCCGGCGACACGGAGGTGGCACGGGCAGGAGCGGACTGAACGTGTCGGCTTCTCACTTTTTGGATTTTAGAAGGGCATGACATGCCTATATCTGTGTCTCCCCCTCCTTTTACTCCTCCACCTCTTTTCTTTTCGCATGACTATATGTACTTGTCACTTTTCCATGTGTTAGTTGTGTCTTCAGAGCAGTTTGTCAGCTTTTGGACACCTTTGAAGGTGTTTTCTATGTGTTTCTATGTGGTTTTGTTTGCCTGCCATTGGTTTTAACGGTGTTCGAAGGTGTTCGACGAACAGTTCGACGAACAGTTCGGCGAACACACGGGTGTTCGACGAACCGAACCGAACTCGAACACTACGGGGGTGGCTCAACACTACTAATGACATCAACACCCTATATAGGGTGTGCTTAATTATTAGGCAACTTCCTTTCCTTTGGCAAAATGGGTCAGAAGAGAGTTTTGACGGGCTCTGAAAAGTCCAAAATTGTGAGATGTCTTGCAGAGGGATGCAGCTGTCTTGAAATTTCCAAACTTTTGAAGCGTGATCACCGAACAATCAAGCGTTTCATGGCAAATATCCAACAAGGTCGCAAGAAGCGTGTTGGCCAAAAAAGGCACAAAATAACTGCCCATGAATTGAGGAAAATCAAGCGTGAAGCTGCTAAGATGACATTCGCCACCAGTTTTGCCATATTTCAGAGCTGCAACGTTACTGGAGTATCAAAAAGCACAAGGTGTGCAATACTCAGGGACATGGCCAAGGTAAGGAAGGCTGAAAAACGACCATCTTTGAACAAGAAACATAAGATAAAACTTCAAGAATGGTTCAAGAAATATCTTAAGACTGATTTCTCAAAGGTTTTTTGGACTGATGAAATGAGAGTGACTCGTGATGGGCCAGATGGATGGGCCAGAGGCTGGATCAGTAAAGGGCAGAGAGCTCCACTCCGACTCAGACGCCAGCAAGGTGGAGGTGGGGTACTGGTATAGGCTGGTATCATCTTAGATGAACTTGTGGGACCTTTTCGGGTTGAGGATGGAGTGAAGCTCAACTTCCAGACCTACTGCCAGTTTCTGGAAGACAACTTCTTCAAGCAGTGATACAGGAAGAAGTCAGTATTGTTCAAGAAAAACATGATTTTCATGCAGGACAATGCTCCATCACATGCATCCAACTACTCCACAGCGTGGCTGGCCAGCAAAGGTCTAAAAGAAGAAAAAATAATGACATGGGCCCCTTGTTCACCTGAACTGAACCCCATAGAGAACCTATGGTCCATCATAAAATGTGAGATCTACAGGGAGGGAAAACAGTACACCTCTCGGAACAGTGTCTGGGAGGCTGTGGTGGCTGTTGCACGCAATGTTGATCGAATACAGATCAAGCAACTGACAGAATCTATGGATGGAAGCCTGTTGAGTCTCATCATAAAGAAAGGTAGCTATATTGTTCACTAATTATTTTGGTTTTCGCATCTCAGAAATGTTTATTTCTAAATTTTGTGCACTGATATGGGTTTACCTGGTGAAAATAAACAAGTGAGATGGGATTATATTTGTTTTTTATTAAGTTGCCTAATAATTCGGGACAGTAATAGTTACCTGCACAAACAGATATCCTCCTAAGATAGCCAAATCTAAAAAAAAAACACTCCAACTTCCAAAAATATTAAGCTTGGATATTTATGAGTCTTTTGGGTTGATTGAGAACATAGTTGTTGATCAATAATAAAAATAATCCTCTAAAATACAACTTGCCTAATAATTCTGCACACAGTGTAGTGAAATAGGCTGCAGACATAATGGTTGTGGAATGTAAAAAAAACAGATGACATACGCAAGTGAAAAATGGACATATAGAATACTGTACTCATGAAAAACATCCAATTTTTTAGGACAAATAGCATCTTTTTTCATATGCTCATCTAAAACTGGCCGTATTTGCTTGGTGAATCTCCTGTCATTACAGCACCCCTGCTGCACTGTGGTCTCTGTTTACTTCTCTGCAGTGGTTATGTGCCATCCACCCAAATTACTGCTGCAGTCAATCACTGGGCTCGTTGGTGATTCTGAGATGGACCGCAGAAGGCCGGTGGGGAGCAGCAGAGCATCGGCATAGGAGACACAGAGGTTTCATCAGGTTTTGTTCTCTTATGATATTTAATGCCTTTAACCACATACTTGCTGATACTGTATCAGAAAACCCTTTTAAGGCTGTTACTGCAACAATATGCATTATATTTCCTTCTCTACCTACTATAATACACCTAATAGGTCGAATTGTAGAATCGTAATTTAATTAATCTAATTTAAAAACAGTATTTTTATTTCTTACAGTTATATACCAGACCACAATTGGAATCAATATCATTACTCTTTTATAAAGTGTAAAGAAGGTTCATTCACCTCCGCAAAAGAAAGGCTGCATGTGTATAAAAAAACAGATAACAATGACATCTAGTGGACATGTAGAGTATCTATCTATCTATCTATCTATCTATCTATCTATCTATCTATCTAATCTTTCTGTGTATCTATCTTTCTAATTCAAATAAGCTTTATTGGCAGGAATACATACACATTAGTTTTGCCAAATGAAGTGTCCAAAAAAAGAATAGGGATAGGGACTGTGGGGATGATGGATAGGGTCTGTAGGAATGATCGATGGGGGCACATCCAGGGTGGGGGCTCTTGCTCGCAGCCTATGGCATGTCCTCACATACTACGCTGCTATCGCCTCCATGCTCTCTTCTTCCCCCAGGAGGATATATGTTTTCTCTTCCTCCTGAAGTGAATGTCCCTCACTGCTGAGTATTTGGTGCAGTGTTAAAGGAAATGGGTCTCATCCTCCAGGGCCTCCAAGTCACAGTTTGGCCACAGTCTGTCCTCCTTGGGCTTGTAGCTCTGTCTGTGTCGGTCCGACTCGATTGCCAGACTATAGGCACTTGCTGTCTCTGGGGTTCGGGGTGTTTCTCCAGATATGGACCGAGTCTGTAGATGCCGGTACACGTTCAATTTATGTGAGGTGAGGACATCGTTCCTCCAGTTACTGACACACCTCTCCTGGCCCTCATTTACCATCCCCTTGATTCTAACTTTTATCAGGCAGCTGTTTTGTTTTGGTCAGGTTGGGTTTGGGTCGGCTGTTCTAGGAGTCCCGGTTCGTGTGGACCACCTACATGTAGCAGGGCTTTATGGTGATGGGAGCTTGGCTTGCTACTATGTAGATGAGCCTGGAATGAAAGCGCCCTACAGGAGGATTGGGGCAAAGATTTTTAGCCAGACTCTCACTGGTGATTTCAGATGGTAGAGTTTCCTTCGAATGGCATAGAAGATTTTGCAGGCCTTGTCCTTCAAGGTCTCTATAGCTTGTTTGATGCTCCCTGACTGGTGAACTTCCAGGTGTAGGCAGGAGTATTTTGTCTGTTCCTGAAAGAGCAAAGTTGTTTAGCACAAATGAAGGTTGCTAGTCCGATCTTGTCTTTCTCCTCTGGAACACCATGATGTTTAGTTTTCTTTAGGTTGATGAATGTGGAGATGAATTTTTCCAAGATTTTCAGGTTGTCTTGGAGGCCTTTCTTGGTTGGTGACAGCAGAAGTAGGTCATCTGCACACAGATGACTATCTATTTATCTATCTATCTATCTCAGGGGCGGACACAGACTGTAGTGGGCCTCTGTGCAAGAAATTTTTGGACCCCCCCCCTGCCCTTTATAGGGCAACAAAGTTATGTAAACATAACCCCCCCATGTGCATCTCTCACCCCCCCATGTGCATCTCTCATGCCCCCCATGTGCAGCTCTCACCCCCCGTGCATCTCTCACCCCCCCATGTGCATCTCATCCCCCCGTGCATCTCTCATCCCCCCATGTGCAGCTCTCAACCCCCCATGTGCAGCTCTCATCCCCCCATGTGCAGCTCTTATCCCCCCCGTGCATCTCACCCCCCCCGTGCATCTGACCCCCCCATGCATCTCATCCCCCCCGTGCATCTCTCATCCCCCTATGCATCTCTGATTCCCCCTACTCCTAGTTAATTAATTGTATTTAAAAAAATAAAACTTGTTATACTTACCCCCATGTGATCCCTGCAGAATCCTGGTGCTCGTCCACGTCGCTGCCACCAGGTTCTCCTGACTTCCCACTCCTCAACCTCCTGTGTCCGCACTAATCCCTCCCTTGCTCCTCATACTGTATCCAAAAAATGCCCCCCTCCTTATATTGTGTCCGCACAACACCCCACTCCTCATACTATGTCTGCACTAACACCCCATTCCTCATAGTGTGTCTGCACCAATGCCCCCCCACTCCTTATACTGTGTATGCACTAATCCCCTCCACTCATCAGTGTGTTTGCACTAATCCCCCCACTCCTCATACTGTGTCTACACCAATCCCTCCCTCTCTCCTCATACTGTGTCCACAACAATGCCCCCCACTCCTTATACTAAGTCTGCAAAATACCCCCGCTCCTCATGCTGTGTTTGCGCAAATCCCCCCACTCATCAGTGTGTCCGCACCAATCTCCCATTGCTCCATATACTATGTCTACTCTAATCCACCCCATTCCTCATAGTGTCTTCCCCCGCTCCTTATAGTGTTTCTGCACAAATCTCTGTTATGAACTGCTACAAACACTAAGGAAAGATAGGAAAACTGTCCCTACAATAGGACTAAGCTGATTCCCTACGATGCAGCGGGGGGACCTGTTCCTTGTGAACAGACCCGCCTAAGTCCTCGGCTAGTCTGAACGCAGACCTATAGATATAAGGGAGGGGTCCCTACAAGAACTAAGGACTGGGATATAGTTGGACACCTCCTAGCAGAAATTGTAGCAGAGCAAAGACAAACAAACAAACAGAAACACTAGTGGTCAAAAGACCAAGCAAACTACAGAGTAAGGTACAAGGCACCTGGGTAGCTTAAGAGTAAATGAAACACTGAAGTCCAGCAAGGCCAGGAGGGCGGAGTTGGATTATATAGGCAAAAAGTCATGTGACCAGCAAAATAGAAAAAACTAACAGGAGGGTTCTAACAGTACCCCCTCTTCTATGAGGATCCTCCGGATCCTCCAGGCTCAGGTCTATCAGGAAACCTCCTGTGAAACGTTCCAACAAGTCTAGGAGCAGAGACATCATCCGCCCTTCCCAAAGAGTTATCCTCGGGACCGAAACCTTTCCAAGCGACGAGATACTGCAATCTCCCTCTATGCCATCTAGAATTAAGAATGCGAGAAATTTCATATTCACCGTCATCCTCCACCGGAGGAACAGAGACAGTGGCGTCCCTATCAGAAACATCAGCTTTTTGCAATAAGGAAACATGAAACACCGGATTAATCTTCCAGGAGGTAGGAACCTCCAACCTAACAGAAGATTGGTTAACTACCTGAAGCACCTTAAACGGACCCACAAACTTCGGGCCCAATTTCTTAGAAGGAATCCTCAACCACAGATTCCTAGAGGACAACCAAACCATGTCACCAACAGTAAACAAAACCTCTTGACGTTTCCTGTCAAAGTACCTCTTGGATTTTTTGTTAGCCTCTTGAAGGTTACGATGTACATCAGTCCAAACTCTCTCCAAATCACCGGAAAAATTCTCCTCCTCCGGCACAGCCGATACCAATTTGGAGAATGACCCAAACGATGGATGTCTCCCAGTACAACAAAAAAAAGGAGAACACTCAGCAGAAGAGGATGTATGGTTGTTAAGAGCAAATTCAGCCAGTGGCAGAAACTCAGACCACCCCTCTTGATTGTCAGCCACAAAACAACGCAAAAACTGTTCAACATCCTGGTTCTTTCTTTCTGTCTGTCCATTAGACTCAGGATGATAACCAGATGAAAATGACAAATGGACTCCCAACCTGTCACAAAAGGCACGCCAAAAACGAGCCACGAACTGAGGTCCCCTATCGGAAACAATGTCGGTAGGAACGCCATGGAGCCTGACAATTTCTTTAACAAAAGCCTTAGCAAGTGTCTTGGCACAGGGCAGTTTGATGAAGGGAACCAAGTGACACATCTTGCTAAAACGGTCCATGACCACCCAGATAACAGTGAAACCCTCAGAGGCAGGAAGGTCAGTAATAAAATCCATAGCAAGATGCGTCCAAGGAGCACTAGGAACCTCCAGAGGGCAAAGCAACCCCGCAGCAGGAGCATGTGAAGACTTAGATCTAGCACACACAGTACATTGACGCACCCACTTAATGACTTCCTTCTGCCACCCAGGCCACCAAAAACTGCGAAAAAAAAAGTGCCCACCTAGCTTGACGGGCATTCAAGCGCTTGGCAGCATCAAGATAGATCAGATTCTTATGATCAGTAAAAACCTGAATGGGAAATTTAGCACCTTCCAAGAGATGAAGCCAATGTTCAAATGCGAGTTTAATCACCAGCAATTCCCGATTACCGACATCGTAATTAAGTTGGGTCTCAGAAAATTTTTTTGAAAAAAAAGCACAGGGATGTACTCCATCCTTGTTTTCCTGAGACAAAACAGCACCGACCCCCACCGAAGAAGCATCAACCTCGACCAAAAAAGGCTTGGTCTCATCAGGCTGCATAAGGAGGATGGGGGCAGAACTGAACCTCTCCTTGAGATACACAAAAGCTTCAATGGCCTCAGTAGTCCACTGGACCGTATTCGCACCTTTTCTGGTGAGATCGATCAGTGGCTTAACAATTATAGAAAAATTCTTAATGAATTTTCTGTAATAATTGGCGAAACCGAAAAATCTCTGTATTGGTTTCAAACCAATAGGCCTAGGCCATTCCTGAACCGCCTGAACCTTCACAGGGTCCATCTCAAAGCCCTCGCTGGAGATAATGTAGCCCAAAAAACTAATTCTCTGCACAGCGAACTCACATTTCTCCAGCTTAGCAAAAAGTGAATTGTCGCTTAACAACTGCAATACCTCACGTACGCTCTGCCAATGAGACTCCAGATCCGGCGCAAAAATCAAAATGTCATCCAAATACACCACCACATTCTTACCGATCAACGGTCTTAGGATGTCATTAATAAGGTTCTGAAAAAATGCTGGTGCGTTGGTAAGACCAAAGGGCATAACCAGATTCTCAAAATGACCCACTGGAGTGTTAAAAGCAGTTTTCCACTCATCACCTTCCTTCATACGTAACAAATTGTATGCCCCCGGAGATCAATCTTAGAGAACCACTTGGCCCCCACTAACTGGTTGAACAAGTCAGGAATTAATGGCAGTGGGTAGGAATTGCGTACTGTAATTTTATTAATTTTGCGAAAGTCCAGACATGGACGTAAACCGCCGTCCTTTTTTTTTACAAAAAAGAATCCAACAGCCACAGGTGACTTAGAAGGTCTAATGTGACCGGCGGCCAAGCTTGTCTGTATGTATTCCTCCAAGGTCTTTCTCTCAGGGATAGTAAGATTAAATAACTGACTCTTGGGAAGAGTTGCTCCAGGGACAAACTCAATAGTACAATCATAGTCCCTATGAGGAGACAAAACTTGCGACTCCTCCTCAGAAAAAAACCTTCCAAAAATCCTGAATAGGTACAGGTAATTCCCCTCTTTCCACAGCAGCAATGCGACCGTTGCAACATTTATCATAACACTTAGGACTCCAAGACTTAATTTCATTGGTAGACCAGTCCAGTACAGGATTGTGCAATTTTAACCAAGGTAACCCCAAAACCACTGGAGCAGGCAAATTATTTAATACCGCCAAATCCAAATTCTCTTGGTGGATACCATTAATGGTGAGGGGAAATTCAAAAACCTTGTGAGTAATACCTTTCAAGGGAGAGCCATCAACAGCAACCACAGAAATAGGAGATGACAAAAGTTTGGATTCTAATTTAAATTTTTCCAAAAAACCCTCATCAATCACATTGAGTGTAGAACCACAATCCACAAATACCTGAAATTCAATCAACTCCTCCTGGAATGAGGTGCATCCAGAAAGAAATACTCCTTTTGAGTTTAAACAAGCTATGCGGGCGTAACTGACCTCTTTTTTTTTTCTTTGTTCAAACGAAGCACACAGTTCTTAATAAAGTGGTCAGATTTACCGCAATAAAAACACAATCCTTTAGCAAACCTGCAGCCTTTTTCCTGAGAGTGGGGTGACATTGCCCCAATCTCCATCGGTTCTCCACCCTCCGAACAGACCCTCTGAAAACTAGGAGCTGCCATAGCAGTAGATTTCTCTTCATTACTCCTAGCACGCAGTCTCCTGTCCACACGTATGGCTAATTGCATTGCCTCCTGCAAGGTTCCAGGTTTTGGGAAGGCAATCAGCAGATCCTTAACCCTTTCACCTAGACCATCAAGAAACAAACATTTTAATGCTGAGTCATTCCATTCCACTTTAGCCGACCATCTTCTGAAGTATGTACAATAATTTTCCACATCACCACATCCCTGCTTCAAACGTCTTAATTCAGTTTCAGCAGATGAGACTCGATCAGGATCATCATACAACAACCCCATAGCAGAAAAAAAATCTTCCACAGATCTAAAACATGGATCATTAGGTTGTAGAGAAAAGGCCCATCCCTGTGGTTCTTTGCGCAAAAGTGACATTATAAACCCAATGCGCTGTGATTCATTCCCCGAGGATCTGGGTCTTAAACGAAAATATAATAAACAAGCGTTTTTAAAGGAAAAAAAATCTTGCCGTTTACCATAAAAAAAATCTGGCAGTCCTACCTTCGGTTCGACAAAATGCGCTCCAGGACAGCTACTCACGTGTTGCTGGAGCTCAGCCACCTCCAAAGACAGTCCCTGCAAGCGTTGAGCCAACTCCTGAACCGACACCATGCTGAAATCTGGATTTCTTTCCTTAGAGTGTTTTATTTTTAGGCTGGACTTACTGTTATGAACTGCTACAAGCACTAAGGAAAGATAGGAAAACTGTCCCTACAACAGGACTAAGCTGATTCCCTACGATGCAGCGGTGGACCTGTTCCTTGTGAACAGACCCGCCTAAGTCCTCGGCTGGTCTGAACGCAGACCTATAGATATAAGGGAGGGGTCCCTTCAAGAACTAAGGACTGGGATATAGTTGGACACCTCCTAGCAGAAATTGTAGCAGAGCAAAGACAAACAAACAAACAGAAATACTAGTGGTCAAAAGACCAAGCAAACTACAGAGTAAGGTACAAGGCACCTGGCTAGCTTAAGAGTAAATGAAATACTGAAGTCCAGCAAGGCCAGGAGAGCGGAGCTGGATTATATAGGCAAGAAGTCATGTGACCAGCAAAATAGAAAAAACTAACAGGAGGGTTCTAACAATCTCCCCTTACTCCCCATACTGTGTCCTCACCAATCCCCCACCCCCTCCTCATGGTATGTCCTCACCAATCCCCTGAACACCCCTCCTCAGTGTGACTGCACCAATCAGTATCTTGCTCTTTCTAGTTTCTCAACACGAATCTCCCCTAATTGATCATACTGTGTCCGCACCAATCCCCACACCTCCACTCCATACTGTGTCCGCAACAATATTGTGTCCACCTTATTTCTAATGTCTCTTTAAATTTCTCCCCACTCTCAATTACAATAAATCTTTGGTCTCTTCCGCTCCTGACCACCATTCATTGCGCCTCTCCGACACTGCAGAGGGATGTCAGCAGCGTGATCAGATGACCTGGTTGCACTACTGATGTCGCCCTGACCCGGAAGTGCTGGCGTTCAGGGCTTCAGTTGTACTCGCTTCGGAAAGACACAAGTACAATTGATTGCTTCCCTGAGGCGCTGTCAGTTGGACAGCCGACACAGAGAGTGGCCAACTCCCACTCCAGGGAGCGGTAAAATGCAGCTGCTAGGGAGACATGTAAGACTGCCGCATCTGGTGGTCTGACGGCACCCCCCAAATGCCTTGCACAAGCCCCCCCTGATACAACCCTGCCTTATAAAGGCTAAGGCAGATGATCACATGAGAGCACACCTGGCCACATGCAAAGCCTAATGTGGAACACCGCAGAGTTTAGCGGACCTGTGTGAGGGAAGCAAATCACGGATCTGGGACAGAGGCATAACACAAGGAATGGGCTAAGATTCCTCAGTAACGATGCCAGGAAGTCATAACAGCCAGAGAAGGTGAACTAATTACTAAAGACGCTTGTCATGAAGGCGTGAATAATTCTGAGACAGCAGTACTTAGTAAAAGTGGCATTTTGTGTTTGCTGTATAGATTAATTAATTTTATATTTTGATAGATACCAGATATAATTTTTTATTATTTCTTTATATTTTATATGTAAATATTTTGCATATGAAAAATGTGTTTGAATTTTTAAATTTTTTAACTTTTAAAAGCATTTAATCTGTTAGTCCTCTTTAAATTATTCGTCTGCTTGTTCTATATCTTGCAATGCAACAGTACTGTAGCATGTGGTGTAAATGATGGCCTCTGGCAGCCTGGTCATCAGCAGGCCCACAGCTTCCATAGTAACCAATTGGCAGCTCAGTATTGTGCCGCAGGGGGCCGATGGGACAACAACATCTAAATGGTTAAACAGCAGCCATAGGATCAAGCTTTGCTAGCTGCTATTAAATGCAGATAACACTTTTGGTAATTGCTGCTTGCAACCTAGGTTCAACTACTGAATAATAAATAATAATAAATGCTTGTGTTGCACACCTGTCCCAGGTCCAGGCTCAGCTCCCTTCACCTCAGTCCACTAAACTCTCTTGTGCTCCATGTCAAACTTTGCAAGTAGCCTTGCATGCTAGTATGTGATCATCTACCTAGGCTTATAAAAGGCCTACCGAGATGTGTCACCCAGGGGGATATAGGGGACTCGGTACTCGGGCCTTTTACCTTGCTTAGGATGTCACGGCAGTCGGCTCCCGGGCCCGTACTCTGGGGTCTCTCTTGAAAAAGGGATTTTTAGTGTATGGTTTGTTTCGTTACGCCTGTGGTTTCCGGTAATGGTTACCGGCGCTGCTGCAGACCTCCGGGGGTGATGAAATGGCAGCTGGGATGTTTCTGCTCCCCACAGGTGGAGCGGACCCCCGGGGCAGAGTTGATGGAAGGCATGCAGGTGAGAGATGGCCAGGTCAAGGGGAATGACGGACACTCACACAGGGGATTCGCTTCAGTACCTTTACTGGTGTAACGGCAGGTATGGTCCAGGGTACTTGCTAGGAAGGGTGCACTTCAGGACTTCTCCCCAGTGAGCGGGCATAAGGCCTCCTGATCCATGTCTCCCTCTCTCTAAGCTTCTAGCCAGCCTGGAACTTGGCCTAGCTTCTGTGTTGTGTTGCTCTCTCGCCTGACCGCTTGGTAGTAGGACCTTTCTTTGGCAACCACTGTCCCTGGATGCCGGGGCCTTCGTGGTTCCTAGTCCTGTTATTATTGGTAGCTTCAGGATGACCAGGGGTCTGGAAGCCTCCTGGTATGCCGGTTGTCCCTACTGGATATAGAGGACCCTGAAGGCGTGGACCCGGTGTTCGCATTATGCATTCTGGGGTGAGCCTGTGATGCTCCTCTGCCCCCTTAACTCCTTTCTCCTCTCCTCTTTGCCTCCTGCCACACTCGGGGCCCTCAGAACACAGCAGCAGACGTGCTGCTCCTTCACTGGTCTCAGCGCCAGAAAGCTCTCAGACTTCCTCTCTGTCTGAACAGAACTCTCTAACTGACTGCCTAACTCTACCCTCCATATATATATCCCTAACAGGGCTCCCTCTGGTGGTCTGAGGTGGAAGGGTGGAGGTGTCTGCTTGTAATGAGGGCCTCTTGTGGAGAAGTCCGTCCATGCACCCTTTTGGGTCCTGTGGTACCAGTGGTAGCAGGGTGCCACAAAGACACAGGTGGAATCTTAGTTTGTCTGGGCACCATGACCTGCTGAGTACCTGTTCCTGTACTGCTACTTGTCTGTGGTCTCCAGCACCAGAACCTCTGCTACCTGTGTGCGATCTCGATGACCTCTGCTACATGTCTACAGTCTTCAGGACCTATGCTGACTGTTTGCGGTCACAAGGAGCTCTGCTACCTGTCTGCGATGTCCAGAAACTCTGTTACCTGTCTGTGGTCTCCAGGACCTCTGCTACCTGTCTGCGATCTCCAGGACCTCTGCTACTTGATTGCAGTTTCTAGGACCTCTGCTACCTGTTTGCCTTCACAAGGACCTCTGTTACCTGTTTGCAGTCTCCAGGACTTCTGCTACCTGTTCCTGGACTCCTGTTTGTCTGCAGTCTCCCGTACCTATGCTATTTGTTTCAGGATCTCTATAGCTTGTTTGATGCTCTCTGACTGGTGAATTTCCTGACCCAGATAGGTGTATTTGTCTGTTCCTGTAACAGTGCAGTTGTTTAGCTATTTATTTATCTATCTATCTATCTATCTATCTCATATCTATCTGTATAATGTATATATCTCCCATAAGCCGTTAGACTCACCAGGTGAGTTGGATCTTCCAAGCCCAAGGTCTAAGTGGGCACATGGGCTACACCTGTTGGTACAGTTGATAGGTGGGACACACGGAACATAGACAGTCGAGATCAGGAGACCGCAGACAGATAGGTGGCGTGCTGAAAACTGCTGGCAGGTGGGAAACATCGAAGAGACCACAGGCAAGCAGGCGAGAAATGTTCAGAAGACCAGAAACAAATAGGAGGGAGACATCCTGAAGATTACAGGCCAGCAGGTAGAAGACATCCTGGAGACTGCAGGTACGCAAGTGGGAGATGTCCTGGAGACTGCAGACAGCAGCTGAGCAGGTTAAGGTGTATAGACAATCCAGAGTCTAGCAACACCAAAGTCTTAATAGCAAGACACAGCTGTGTATTGGTAGGCCTTATACAGAGGTGTATTTAAGCTTTCTGCAACACATCCCGACCCGTTGACCATTAAAATCGTAGGGTGATTATAATGCTCCTGAATTAAAATATCTGCCCTACACTGTGTCCCTGAATAAATAATTGCCCCTCACTGCGCTCCCTGCACAAAATATAATGCCAAGCCCTCTTATGGTTCATGCTCTCCATACTGCCACCTCCTTTCCATACTGGGCCCCCTCTTTATACTGTCATCTCACACTGAGAAGTCGCTATACTGTGCCCCCCATCATACTCCCCCTCCTCGACATACTGTCACCTCCTTGCTGTCCCTCACACTGCTCCCCTCTCCATACTGCCCCCCACACTACCCAATCTCTATTCTGTTCTCCCTCACACTTTTCTCCCCCATACTGTCCCCTCACACTATTCCCCTCAATAGTCTCTTTACACATTTCCCCCTCCCTCTTTATACTGTCTCCACACACATTCCCTCTCACTCGTCATACTATCTCCTCATACATCCCCAATCTCCATACTATTTCTGCACCTGTGGCATCCCGGTACCCGTTATACTACTACTGCTAAATGAGACAGTTGTAGGGTTGTATTAGATTTGTTCCATTTTGTGCACTGAATTAGGGGATATAATATATTGCATTGTAAAATGTACTTCCTTGCATTGTAAATTGTACTTTCCTGCAATCTACTGGCCAATGTGTGTATATGAAGTAATGATTATTCTCCTCACAGCAAGTCGTGGCCATAGCAACGGCTGGGAGGAGTCTCCCAGCTCAGGGCTCTCACTCTGACTGAACGCTGGTACAGACCAGTTTTGGGTGGTTCCTGCTGCTTCAGGAAGATTGAGGAGAGACATTATTCTCTCAGAGAAGTGTTTTCAATGCCAGTCTACACTGAGGGTACATTTTTCCTCACATAATCTCTTTCACAAAAAGAGTGAAGTGTCTTCTAGTCAGGAGAGAGAAACCTGTACATGGACTTTCTTGATCTCTGGTTATTCTGATCGCTTCTAGCCAGGACCAGATCCACGTGGCTGCCACGCCACCGACTTTGCTTAAACCTACCCCCTGCGAGAGGGAACGGTGGGCTAAAACTGTGAGTACATCCACACTTTAGTGTGTTTCCATAGAGAGCCAATCTGTGAAGGTCCCTGCATCAGTGCAATATTTTGTGGACTGCGCATAGCATTTCCTCTACTAGCAAGTGAAGAGAACTCTTCTCCCACCGTCCAGAGAGGCCATAACAATGCTTGTCTCATGAGGAGAAAACTATTACTTCCATATGCACATGCACAGCATACTGTGAACTTTGCCTGTAAGAGAGACTGTACCCTGTTATCTCATTCAGTAAAATTGTTATGTTTACAAGTTCATCTGCGTGCCTGGCTGCTTTAGATTACGCAAACATCACGGGTACTCCAAACCTGCATCCAGATGCCACCGCTACAGGAGTGCCCCCGGGGGGTCCTATATAGTGTTGAGCGAGCACTAAAATGCTCGTGTGCTCGAAGCTCGGGCCGAGCTCACCGTGATACTCGGGTGCTCGACCCGAGCAACGAGCCCAATGTTAGTCTATGGGAGACCAGAGCATTTTTGCGGCAGCACCCCCGGCAGTCAGCAGAAAGCCTAAAAAGTGCCCAAAACGATAGTGACAGTGTTCAAATGACATGGGGACAGCATGGGGATCGCCCCAGGAAGCATTTCTGACCCCCAGGTCACTGCTGTCAACAATGTGGTCAGAGGTATTAAGCCACTTTTACGGACTCACAATATAACGTTCAAAAACGAAACTGAAACGGTTTTCCTGTGAAATATGTTAAGGAAGTTCCTTTCCAGGGTAAAGACTTGTGTATAAGGTAAAATAAATAATCAAAAACAAAAATACTCCTCCACACCTTGGGCTATGTTCACAAGTAGCATTTTTTATGCGTTTTTGCACTTTTGTATTGCTTTCAACCGTGACAAATGCATTTACCGGGAAATGTCATTTTAACATTTTACAACCTTATCTGGCCATGTGCTGTGTGATACATGCATACAGTGCTGAAAAGGCATTGGAACAGCATGGGGAAGACGCCTGGAAGCATCTCTGACACCCAGGTCACTGCCTAAAAGTGTGCCCATCAGAAGTAATCCTTGCCGCATCAGAAGATGCATACTTGCAACTATCCCCGTGCAAGTCCTTGTCCCAGGGCAGTGTTCAATTGTACCTCCCCAATTCCTTGCAATGCAAGCGCAAGTATGCAGCCCGCCACCCACCCACCCCCAGGCTGCAATACCATACTGCTTGCTTGCACTTGAAATTGGGCCTTTTAGGCATGTGGAGGCGGAATCTGGCCACCACATCATGGCTGCGTCGGCGGCCTGGTATCCATACTCAGTCCCCAGCCCCCCAGCGGCCGGGTGTCCATGCTTGGTCCACAGCCGCTCCGCGGCCAGGTGCCCACACACGGTCCCCAGCCATCTGGGGGTGGCCGGGTGGCCATAAACGGTCCCCAGACGCCCCTATTTGAAGGACAGCCTAACTACAAACAAGTGGACAAGTAAATGTGGCCAGGGATGGTCCATCTCACTGATGCCTTCACACTGGGTTAATATTGTGGAAGCCGGGACACAGTTGGACACTGGGATGCAACACGTTCTCCAGACATAGAGGATTGCGGGTCCTGGGTCAATCAGGCTTCAACACAAAGTTCAGAAGGAAGACAGCAGCAGTGGTCGGCCTCCTACACAACGAGTAAATTATTCAAGATCATTAGGCCATTCATCTCCTTAGCTTTCTCTTCCTTGGAATGCAAGCGCATGTATGTAGTAGCGGCTAGGCCTGAGGTGGTCAGCGTTTTGGCGCATAACCCAACTCCTCCGAGGATTTCTGGATGTTTTCCTGCTACTATCCCAGTTCTATGACTCCCGTTAAAACAAAGCTTCAGGTGATGAAAGATGGATGAGGTGGTGGCAAAGGAGAAAGAGCAGGAGGAACAGGGACCATTCACTTCAATATCAGGCCAGTCAACCACACATGTCTTGCAGGATATGTTTCTGTACCAAAAGGAGCGGTTCGGCTACACAGTTATAGGGCATACAGTGAGTGCAATGCCTACCAAAAATTTCGAGGCACTCCAATGCCCCTTGGAAGTGACATGGAGGTCAGAGGGCCTTAACTAAACCGTTTTTTTTATTTATAGCAACTGGGTCTCCTGTACACTGTTGGGCTAAGCAGTGAATGGAAGGCTTTCCAAAAATTAAGAGGAATTGCAATGCCCCTTGAAACAGACGTGGATTACAGCGTACTAAAAACCTTCTACCCATTATTGGGGAGTGGGTCTCCCTTAGGTTTCGCCTATGCATTGAAAAGCAAAAGCTGACTAAAATTAGGAGGAAATGCAATGCCCATTGGAAGAGTCGTGGAGGTTAGAGGTAATTAAAAACAACATTTCAAAGCCCCTTGGAAGAGATGTGGAGTTCAGAGTGGTTTAACAAGATGGTTTTAATGCCCCTTGGAAGAGACGTGGAGATCACATTAGCTTAACAAGACAGTTTTAATGCACCTTGGAAGAGTGGTGGAGGTCGCAGAGGAATAAAAAGACAATATCAATGCCCCGTGGCGAAATGTGGAGGTCACAGTAGCTTAACAAGATGGATTTCATGCCCCTTGGAAGAGCTGTGGAGTACAGAGTGGTTTAACAAGATGGTTTTAATGCCCATTGGAAGAGACGTGGAGGTCACAGTAGCTTAACAAGATGGTTTTAATACCCCTTGGAAGAGCTGTGGAGTTCAGAGTGGTTTAACAAGACGGTTTTAATGCCCCTTGGAAGAGACATGGAGGTTACAGTAGCTTAACAAGACGGTTTCCATGCCCCTTGGAAGAGCTGAGGAGTTCACAGTGGTTTAACAAGACGGTTTTAATGCCCCTTGAAAGAGATGTGGAGGTCACAGTAGCTTAACAAGACAGTTTTAATGTCCCTTGGAAGAGTGGTGGAGGTCGCAGTGGAATAAAAAGACAATATCAATGCCCCTTGGAAAAGTGGTGGAGGTCACAGTAGCTTAACAAGATCGTTTTAATGCCCCTTGGAATAGCTGTGGAGTTCAGAGTGGTTTAACAAGACGTTTTTAATGCCCCTTGGAAGAGACGTGGAGGTGACAGTAGCTTAACAAGGCGGTTTTCATGCCCCTTGGAAGAGCTGTGGAGTTCAGAGTGGTTTAACAAGACAGTTCTAATGCCCCTTGGAAGAGACATGGAGGTCACAGTAGCTTATTAAGACGGTTTTAATGCCCCTTGGAAGAACTGTGGAGTTCAGAGTGGTTTAACAAGACGGTTTTAATGCCCCTTGGAAGAGACATGGAGGTCACAGTAGCTTAACAAGACGGTTTTCATGCCCCTTGGAAGAGCTGTGGAGTTCAGAGTGGTTTAACAAGATGGCTTTAATGCCCCTTGGAAGAGTCATGGAAGTCACAGTGGCTTATTAATACGGTTTTAATGCCCCTTGGAAGAGCTGTGGAGTTCAGAGTGGTTTAACAAGACGGTTTTAATGCCACTTGGAAGAGACATGGAGGTCACAGTAGCTAAACAAGACAGTTTTAATGCCCCTTGGAAGAGTGGTGGAGGTCGCAGTGGAATAAAAAGACAATATCAATGCCCCTTGGAAGAGTTGTGGAGGTCACAGTAGCTTAACAAGATGGTTTTAATGCCCCTTGGAAGAGCTGTGGAGTTCAGAGTGGTTTAACAAGACGGTTTTAATGCCCCTTGGAAGAGACATGGAGGTCACAGTAGCTAAACAAGACAGTTTTAATGCCCCTTGGAAGAGTGGTGGAGGTCGCAGTGGAATAAAAAGACAATATCAATGCCCCTTGGAAGAGTTGTGGAGGTCACAGTAGCTTAACAAGATGGTTTTAATGCCCCTTGGAAGAGCTGTGGAGTTCAGAGTGGTTTAACAATACGGTTTTCATGCCCCTTGGAAGAGCTGTGGAGTTCACAGTGGTTTAACAAGACGGTTTTAATACCCCTTGTAAGAGACGTGGAGGTCACAGTAGCTTAACAAGACGGTTTTAATGCCCCTTGGAAGAGCTGTGGAGTTCAGCGTGGTTTAACAAGATGGTTTTAATGCCCCTTGGAAGAGACGTGGAGGTCACAGTAGCTTAACAAGACAGTTTTAATGCCCCTTGGAAGAGTGGTTGAGGTCGCAGTGGAATAAAAAGACAATATCAATGCCCCCTGGAAGAGTAATGGAGGTCACAGTAGCTTAGCAAGTCGGTTTTAATGACCCTTGGAAGAGCTGTGGACTTCAGAGTGGTTTAACAAGACGGTTTTAATGTCCCTTGGAAAAGACGTGGAGGTCACAGTAGCTTAACAAGACAGTTTTCATGCCCCTTGGAAGAGCTGTGGAGTTCAGAGTGGTTTAACAAGACGGTTTTAATGCCCCTTGGAAGAGACATGGAGGTCACAGAAGCTTAACAAGACAGTTTTAATGCACCTTGGAAGAGTGGTGGAGGTCGCAGTGGAATAAAAAGACAATATCAATGCCCCTTGGAAGAGACATGGAGGTCACAGTAGCTTAACAAGACGGTTTTAATGCCCCTTGGAAGAGCTGTGGAGTTCAGAGTGGTTTAACAAGATCGTTTTAATGCCCCTGGAAAGAGACGTGGAGGTCACAGTAGCTTAACAAGACAGTTTTCATGCCCCTTGAAAGAGCTGTGGAGTTCAGAGTGGTTTAACATGACAGTTTTAATGCCCCTAGGAAGAGACGTGGAGGTCACAGTAGCTTAACAAGACGGTTTTCATGTCCCTTGGAAGAGTTGTGGAGTTCAGAGTGGTTTAACAAGACAGCTTTAATGCCCCTTGGTGGAGACATGGAGGTCACAGTGGCTTATTAAGATGGTTTTAATGCCCCTTGGAAGAGCTGTGGAGTTCAGAGTGGTTTAACAAGACGGTTTTAATGCCCCTTGGAAGAGACATGGAGGTCACAGTAGCTAAACAAGAAAGTTTTAATGCCTCTTGGAAGAGTGATGGAGGTCGCAGTGGAATAAAAGACAATATCAATGCCCCTTGGAAGAGTTGTGGAGGTCACAGTAGCTTAACAAGATGGTTTTAATGCCCCTTGGAAGAGTTGTGGAGTTCAGAGTGTTTTAACAAGACGGTTTTCATGCCCCTTGGAAGAGCTGTGGAGTTCAGAGTGGTTTAACAAGACGGTTTTAATGCCCCTTGGAAGAAACGTGGAGGTCACAGAAGCTTAACAAGATGGTTTTAATGCCCCTTGGTAGAGCTCATAGTGTTATGATCTGCTACAGGGACTAAGGAAAGACAGGAGATCTGTCCCTACAATAGAACTAAACTAGATCCCTACGATGTAACGGGGAACCTGATCCTGCGATCAGACCCGCTAAAGTCCTCAGCTAGTCTGTGCGAAGACCTATAGATGTGAGGGAGGGATCCCTACAAGAACTAGGGATTGGGATAAGTTGGACACCTCCTAGCAGAAATAGTAGCAGTCAAAGACAAACACACAACAAAAAGCATAGAGGTCAGAAGACCTAGCAAAACTAACAGAGAACGGCAACAGAGCACCAAGCTAGCTCAAGAGTAGTAAATACAATGAAGTCCAGCAAGGCCAGCAAACTAAAAAAAAAACTAACAGGAGAGTTCTAACAGTACCCCCTCTTCTAAGAGGATCCTCCGGATCCCCTAGGCCCAGGCTTACCAGGAAACCTCCTGTGAAAAGCTCTGACAAGTCTGGAAGCAGAAATATCATCCACCCTCACCCATGAGTTATCCTCAGGTCCGAAACCCTTCCAAGCGACGAGATACTGCAAACTCCCTCTATATCGTCTAGAATTTAGGATGTGGGAAATTTCATATTCCCCGTCCTCCACCACCGGAGGAACAGTGGCAGAGGCGTCACCATCCGACACATCAGCTTTTTTCAACAGAGAAACATGAAACACCGGGTTAATCTTCCAGGACGTAGGAACCTCCAACCTAACAGCAGATTGGTTAACTATCTGAAGCACCTTAAAGGGCCCTACGAACTTGGGACCCAATTTTTTAGAAGGAATCCTCAATCGCAGATTCTTAGAGGACAACCAAACCATGTCACCAACAGCAAACAAAACCTCTTGCCATTTCCTATCAAAGTACCTCTTAGATTTTTTGTTAGCCTCCTGAAGATTACCACGCACATCTGTCCAAACTCTCTCCAAATCACCGGAAAAACTCTCCTCCTCAGGCACAGCCGAAACCAATTTGGAGAATGACCCAAAAGACGGATGTCTCCCAGAACAACAAAAAAAGGCGAACACCCAGCAGAAGAGGATGTATGGTTGTTAAGAGCTAATTCAGCAAGTGGCAGAAACTCAGACCTTGATTGTCTGCCACAAAACAACGCAAGAACTGCTCAAAATCCTGGTTCTTCCTTTCTGTCTGGCCATTAGACTCAGGATGATATGCGGATGAAAACAACAAATGAACTCCCAACCTGTCACAAAAGGCACGCCAAAAACGAGCCACGAACTGAGGTCCCCTATCAGAAACAATGTCAGTAGGAACACCATGTAGTCTGACAATTTCCTTGACAAAGGCCTTAGCGAGTGTCTTAGAGCAAGGCAGTTTGATGAAGGGAACCAAGTGACACATCTTGCTAAAACGGTCCACGACCACCCAGATGACCGTGAAACCTTCAGAGGGGGGAAGGTCAGTAATAAAGTCCATAGCCATATGTGTCCAAGGTGCACTAGGAACCTCCAGAGGGCAAAGCAACCCCGCCGCAGGAGCATGCGAAGACTTGGATCTAGCACACACAGAACATTGGCGCACCCACTTAATGACTTCCTTCTGCCATCCAGGCCACCAAAAACTGCGACACACAAGTCTCTTGGTCTCAGAAATTCCTGGATGACCTGCCAACCGAGACTCATGACACTCAACAAACAAATCTCTCCTAAAGGTCCTAGGCACAAACAACCTCCCATGGGGAGTGTTAGATGGGGCATTCTCCTGAGCTTTAAGAATCTCATCCTCCAAAACAGAGTCCAAAGCAGCAATCACAACACCTTCTTGTAAAATGCTCTCCTCTTCCTCCTCAACACCGACCATGGGAGAAAAGCTGCGAGACAAAGCATCCGCTTTAACATTCTTGGTACCCGGGATGTAAGTAACGGAAAAATTAAACCGCGAGAAAAAAAGTGCCCACCTAGCCTGACGGGCATTCAAGCGCTTGGCAGCATCAAGATAGATCAGATTTTTATGATCAGTGAAAACCTGAATGGGAAATTCAGCACCTTCCAAGAGGTGACGAGGTGACGCCAGTGTTCAAATGCGAGTTTAATCGCCAGCAATTCCCGATTACCAATATCGTAATTAAGTTCAGTCTCAGAAATTTTTTTTGAAAAAAAGGCACAGGGATGTACTCCATCCTTGTTTTCCTGAGACAACACCGCACCGACCCCCACCGAAGAAGCATCAACCTCAACCAAAAACGGCTTAGTCACATCAGGCTGCATAAGGATGGGAGTAGAGGTGAACCTCTCCTTTTGAAACAGAAAAGCTTCAATGGCCTCAGAAGTCCACTGAACCGCATTAGCACCTTTCCTGGTGAGATCGGTCAGCGGTTTGACAATAATAGAAATTTTTTTTTATGAATTCTCTGTAATAATTGGCGAAACCCAAAAACCTCTGTATCGATTTCAAACCAATAGGCCTAGGCCATTCCTGCACAGCTTGAACTTTAACCGGGTCCATCTCAAAACCTTCACTGGAGATAATGTAGCCCAAAAAACTAATTCTCTGTACAGCGAACTCACATTTCTCCAGCTTATCAAAAAGTGAATTGTCCATTAATAACTGTAATACCTCACGTACGCTCCGCCAATGAGACTCCAGATCAGGCGAATAAATCAGAATGTCATCCGAATACACAACCACATTTTTGCCGATTAAAGGTCTAAGGATGTCATTAATAAGATTCTGAAAAAATGCTGGAGCATTGGTAAGACCAAAAGGCATCACCAGATTCTCAAAATGACCCACAGGAGTGTTAAAAGCAGTCTTCCATTCATCACCCTCCTTCATGCGCAACAAATTGTATGCCCCCCGGAGATCAATTTTAGAGAACCACTTGGCCCCCACTAACTGGTTAAATAAATCAGGAATCAATGGCAGTGTGTAAGGATTGCGTACAGTAATTTTATTAATCTCACGAAAGTCCAGACAAGGACGTAAACCACCATCTTTTTTTTTTACAAAAAAAAATCCAACAGCCACAGGAGACTTGGAAAGCCTAATGTGACCGGCGGCCAAGCTTGTCTGTATGTATTCCTCCAAAGCCTTTCTCTCAGGAATAGTAAGATTAAATAAACGACTTTTAGGAAGAGTCGCTCCAGGGACAAATTCAATGGTACAATCAAAGTCTCTATGGGGAGGCAAAATTTGTGACTCCTCCTCAGAAAAAACTCTCCAAAAATCCTGAATAGGTACAGGTAATTCCCCTTTTTCCACCGCAGCAATACATCCGTTACAACACTTGTCATAACACTTAGGGCTCCAGGACTTAATTTCATTGGTAGACCAATCCAGTACAGGATTGTGCAATTTTAACCAGGGTAACCCCAATATTACTGGAGAAGGTAAATTATCCAATACCACCAAATCCAAATTCTCTTGATGAATACCATTAATAGTGAGGGGAAATTCACAGACCTTATGAGTAACACTCTTCAAGGGAGAGCCATCAACAGAAACCACAGCAATAGGGGATGACAAAGTTTTAGGTTCTAATCTACGTTTTTCCAAGAATCCCCCATCAATCACATTCAGAGTAGAACCACAATCCACAAATACCCGAAATTCAATTAATTCATCCTGAGCAGCGGTAGTAGCAGATAGGAATACTCCCTTAGAATTTAAACAGGCAATACGTGCATAACTGACCATTTTTTTTTCTTTCTTCATACGAAGCACACAGTTCTTAATAAAATGACCAGAATTTCCGCAATAGAAGCACAAGCCTTCAGAAAGCCTGCAGTCTTTTTCCTGAGAGCGGGGTGCCATCGCCCCAATCTCCATCGGCTCTCCATTGTCAGCACAGACCCTCTCATGACTCGGAACTGACATAGCAGAGGATTTGCTCTCATTAACCCTTGCACGCAGTCTCCTGTCCACACGTATAGCTAATTGCATTGCCTCCTGCAAGTTTCCAGGTGTGGGATAAGCAATCAGTAAATCCTTAACCCTTTCACCTAGCCCTACAAGAAACAAGCTTTTCAAAGCTGAATCGTTCCACCCCACCTGGGCAGACCACCGACGGAAGTGAGAACAATATTTTTCCACATTACCTGATCCCTGCCTCAAACGTCTCAATTCAGACTCAGCAGATGAGACACGATCAGGATCATCGTACAACAAACCTAAAGCAGAAAAAAAACTATCCACTGATCTAAAGCACGGATCACTAGGTTGGAGAGATAAGGCCCATCCCTGAGGATCTTTGCGCAAAAGTGACATTATGAACCCTATGCGCTGTGATTCATCACCAGAGGATCCGGGTCTCAAATGAAAATACAATAAACAAGCATTTTTAAAAGAAAAAACATCTTGTTGTTCGCCAAAAAATAAATCAGGCAGACGTACCTTAGGTTCCACAAAATGTGCTCCAGAACAGCAACTCACGTGTTGTTGGAGCTTGGCCACCTCCAGAGAGAGTCCCTGCAAGCGTTGAGCCAAATCTTGAACCGAGACCATGATGGAAAACTGGAGGTCTTTCCTTAGAGAAAATTTTATTTATTTTTTTTCTTTTAGGGCTGGACTTACTGTTATGATCTGCTACAGGGACTAAGGAAAGACAGGAGATCTGTCCCTACAATAGAACTAAACTAGATCTCTACGATGTAACGGGGAACCTGATCATGCGATCAGACCCGCTAAAGTCCTCGGCTAGTCTGTACGAAGACCTATAGATGTGAGGGAGGGATCCCTACAAGAACTAGGGACAGGGATAAGTTGGACACCTCCTAGCAGAAATAGTAGCAGTCAAAGACAAACACACAACAAAAAGCATAGAGGTCAGAAGACCTAGCAAAACTAACAGAGAACGGCAACAGAGCACCAAGCTAGCTCAAGAGTAGTAAATACAATGAAGTCCAGCAAGGCCAGGAGGGCGGAGCCTGATTAAATAGGCAAAAATGGTCATGTGACCAGCAAACTAAAAAAAAACTAACAGGAGAGTTATAACACAGAGAGGTTTAACATGACTGTTTTAATGCCCCTTGGAAGAGAAGTGGAGGTCACAGAAGCTTAACAAGATGGTTTTAATGCCCCTTGGAAGAGCTGTTGAGCTCAGAGTGGTTTAACAAGACGGTTTTAATGCCCCTTGGATGAGACATGGAGGTCACAGTAGCTTAACAAGACGGTTTTCATGCCCCTTGGAAGAGCTGTGGAGTTCAGAGTGGTTTATCAAGACGGCTTTAATGCCCCTTGGTGGTGACATGGAGGTCACAGTGGCTTATTAAGACGGTTTTAATGCCCCTTGGAAGAGCTGTGGAGTTCAGAGTTGTTTAACAAGACGGTTTTAATGCCCCTTGAAAGAGACATGGAGGTCACAGTAGCTAAACAAGACAGTTTAATGCCCCTTGGAAGAGTGGTGGAGGTCGCAGTGGAATAAAAAGACAATACCAATGCCCCTTGGAAGAGTTGTGGAGGTCACAGTAGCTTAACAAGATGGTTTTAATGCCCCTTGGAAGAGCTGTGGAGTTCATACTGGTTTAACAAGACGGTTTTCATGCCCCTTGGAAGAGCTGTTGAGTTCAGAGTGGTTAAACAAGACGGTTTTAATGCCCCTTGGAAGAGACATGGAGGTCACAGTAGCTTAACAAGACGGTTTTCATGCCCCTTGGAAGAGCTGTGGAGTTCAGAGTGGTTTATCAAGACGGCTTTAATGCCCCTTGGTGGTGACATGGAGGTCACAGTAGTTTATTAAGACGGTTTTAATGCCCCTTGGAAGAGCTGTGGAGTTCAGAGTTCTTTAACAAGACGGTTTTAATGCCCCTTGGAAGAGACATGGAGGTCACAGTAGCTAAACAAGACAGTTTTAATGCCCCTTGGAAGAGTGGTGGAGGTCGCAGTGGAATAAAAAGACAATATCAATGCCCCTTGGAAGAGTTGTGGAGGTCACAGTAGCTTAACAAGATGGTTTTAATGCCCCTTGGAAGAGCTGTGGAGTTCAAACTGGTTTAACAAGATGGTTTTCATGCCCCTTTGAAGAGCTGTGGAGTTCAGAGTGGTTTAACAAGACGGTTTTAATGCCCCTTGGAAGAGACGTGGAGGTCACAGTACCTTAACAAGACGGTTTTAATGCCCCTTGGAAGAGTGGTGGAGGTCGCAGTGGAATAAAAGACAATATCAATGCCCCTTGGAAGAGTAATGGAGGTCACAGTAGCTTAACAAGATGGTTTTAATGCCCCTTGGAAGAGCTGTGGAGTTCAAACTGGTTTAACAAGATGGTTTTCATGCCCCTTTGAAGAGCTGTGGAGTTCAGAGTGGTTTAACAAGACGGTTTTAATGCCCCTTGGAAGAGACGTGGAGGTCACAGTACCTTAACAAGACGGTTTTAATGCCTCTTGGAAGAGTGGTGGAGGTCGCAGTGGAATAAAAGACAATATCAATGCCCCTTGGAAGAGTAATGGAGGTCACAGTAGCTTAACAAGATGGTTTTAATGCCCCTTGAAAGAGCTGTGGAGTTAAGAGTGGTTTAACAGGATGGTTTTAATGAACCTTGGAAGAGACGTGGAGGTCACAGTAGCTTAAGAAGATGGTTTTCATACCCCTTGGAAGAGCTGTGGAGTTCAGAGTGGTTTAACAAGGCGGTTTTAATGCTCTTTGGAAGAGAGGTGGAGGTCACAGTAGCTTAACAAGACGGTTTTAATGCCCCTTGGAAGAGCTGTGGAGTTCAGAGAGGTTTAACAAGACGGTTTTAATGCCCCTTGGAATAGACGTGGAGGTCACAGTAGCTTAACAAAACAGTTTTAATGCCCCTTGGAAGAGTGGTGGAGGTCGCAGTGGAATAAAAAGACAATATCAATGACCCTTGCAAGAGTAATGGAGGTCACAGTAGCTTAACAAGACGGTTTTAATGCCCCCTTGGAAGAGCTGTGGAGTTCAGAGTGGTTTAACAGGATGGTTTTAATGCCCCTTGGAAGAGACATGGAGGTCACAGTAGCTTAACCAGATGGTTTTTATGCCCCTTGGAAGAGCTGTGGATTTCAGAGTAGTTTAACAAAACGGTTTTAATGCCCCTTGGAAGAGCTGTGGAGTTCAGAGTGGTTTAACAGGATGGTTTTAATGCCCCTTGGAAGAGACATGGAGGTCACAGTAGCTTAACCAGAGGGTTTTCATGCCCCTTGGAAGAGCTGTGGATTTCAGAGTGGTTTAACAAAACGGTTTTAATGCCCCTTGGAAGAGCTGTGGAATTCAGAGTGGTTTAACAAGACGGTTTTAATGCCCCTTGGAAAAGACGTGGAGGTCACAGTAGCTTAACCAAACAGTTTTCATGCCCCTTGGAAGAGCTGTGGAGTTCAGAGTGGTTTAACAAGACGGTTTTAATGCCCATTGGAAGAGTGGTGGAGGTCGCAGTGGAATAAAAGACAATATCAATATATCAATGCCCCTTGGAAGAGTAATGGCGGTCACAGTAGCTTAACAAGATGGTTTTAATTTCCCTTGAATGAGCTGTGGAGTTCAGAGTGGTTTAACAGGATGGTTTTAATGAACCTTGGAAGAGACGTGGAGGTCACAGGAGCTTAACAAGATGGTTTTCATACCCCTTGGAAGAGCTGTGGAGTTCAGAGTGGTTTAACAAGGCGGTTTAAATGCCCCTTGGAAGAGAGGTGGAGGTCACAGTAGCTTAACAAGACAGTATTAATGCCCCTAGGAATAGCTGTGGAGTTCAGAGTGGTTTAACAAGATGGTTTTAATGCCCATTGGAAGAGTGGTGGAGATCGCAGTGGAATAAAAAGACAATATCATTGCCCCTTGGAAGAGTGGTGGAGGTCACAATAGCTTAACAAGATGGTTTTAATGCCCCTTGGAAGAGCTGTGGAGTTCAGAGTGGTTTAACAAGACGGTTTTAATGCCCCTTGGAAAAGACGTGGAGGTCACAGGAGCTTAACAAGACTGTTTTCATGCCCCTTGGAAGACCTGTGGAGTTCAGAGTGGTTTAACAAGACGGTTTTAATGACCCTTGGAAGAGACGTGGAGGTCACAGTAGCTTAACAAGATGGTTTTCATGCCCCTTGGAAGAGCTGTGGAGTTCAGAGTGGTTTAACAAGACTGCTTTAATGCCCGTTGGAAGAGACATGGAGGTCACAGTGGCTTATTAAGACTGTTTTAATGCCCCTTGGAAGAGCTGTGGAGTTTAGAGTGGTTTAACAAGACGGTTTCAATGCCCCTTGGAAGAGACATGGAGGTCACAGCAGCTAAACAAGACAGTTTTAATGCCCCTTAGAAGAGTGTTGGAGGTCGCAGTGGAATAAAATGACAATATCAATGCCCCTTGGAAGAGTTGTGGAGGTCACAGTAGCTTAACAAGATGGTTTTAATGCCCCTTAGAAGAGCTGTGGAGTTCAGAGTGGTTTAACAAGACGGTTTTAATGTCCCTTGGAAGAGACATGGAGGTCACAGTAGCTTAACAAGACGGTTTTCATGCCGCTTGGAAGAGCTGTGGAGTTCAGAGTGGTTTAACAAGACGGCTTTAATGCCCCTTGGAAGAAACATGGAGGTCACAGTGGCTTATTAAGACGGTTTTAATGCCCCTTGGAAGAGCTGTGGAGTTCAGAGTGGTTTAACAAGATGGTTTTAATGCCCCTTGGAAGAGCTGGGAGTTCAGAGTGGTTTAACAAGACGGTTTTAATGCCCCTTGGAAGAGACATGGAGGTCACTGTAGCTAAACAAGACAGTTTTAATTCCCCTTGGAAGAGTGGTGGAGGTCGCAGTGGAATAAAAAGACAATGTCAATACCCCTTGGAAGAGTTGTGGAGTTCACAGTATCTTAACAAGATGGTTTTAATGCCCCTTGGAAGAGCTGTGGAGTTCAGACTGGTTTTACAAGACGGTTTTCATGCCACATGGAAGAGCTGTGGAGTTCAGATTGGGTTAACAAGACGGTTTTAATGCCCTTTGGAAGAGACGTGGAGGTCACAGTAGCTTAAAAAGACGGATTTAATGCCCCTTGGAAGAGCTGTGAAGTTCAGAGTGGTTTAACAAGACGGTTTTAATGCCCTTTGGAAGAGACGTGGAGGTCACAGTAGCTTAACAAGACAGTTTTAATGCCCCTTGGAAGAGTGGTGGAGTTCGCAGTGGAATAAAAAGACAATATCATTGCCCCTTGGAAGAGTAATGGAGGTCACAGTAGCTTAACAAGATGTTTTTAATGCCCCTTGGAAGAGCTGTGGAGTTCAGAGTGGTTTAACATGATGGTTTTAATGCCACTTGGAAGAGACGTGGAGGTCACAGTAGCTTAACAAGACGGTTTTCATGCCCCTTGGAAGAGCTGTGGAGTTCAGAGTGGTTTAACAAGACAGTTTTAATGCCCATTGGAAGAGTGGTGGAAGTCGCAGTGGAATAAAAAGACAATATCATTGCCCCTTGGAAGAGACGTGGAAGTCACAGTAGCTTAACGAGGCGGTTTTCATGCCCCTTGGAAGAGCTGTGGAGTTCAGAGTGGTTTAACAAGACTGTTTTAATGCCCCTTGAAAGAGACATAGAGGTCACGGTAGCTTATTAAGATGGTTTTTATGTCCCTTGGAAGAGCTGTGGAGTTCAGAGTGGTTTAACAAGACAGTTTTAATGCCCCTTGGAAGAGACATGGAGGTCACAGTAGCTTAACAAGATGGTTTTCATGCCCCTTGGAAGAGCTGTGGAGTTCAGAGTGGTTTAACAAGACTGCTTTAATGCCCCTTGGAAGAGACATGGAGGTCACAGTGGCTTATTAAGACTGTTTTAATGCCCCTTGGAAGAGCTGTGGAGTTTAGAGTGGTTTAACAAGACGGTTTCAATGCCCCTTGGAAGAGACATGGAGGTCACAGCAGCTAAACAGACAGTTTTAATGCCCCTTGGAAGAGTGTTGGAGGTCGCAGAGGAATAAAATGACAATATCAATGCCCCTTGGAAGAGTTGTGGAGGTCACAGTAGCTTAAAAAGATGATTTTAATGCCCCATAGAAGAGCTGTGGAGTTCAGAGTGGTTTAACAAGACGGTTTTAATGCCCCTTGGAAGAGACATGGAGGTCACAGAAGCTTAACAAGACGATTTTCATGCCCCTTGAAAGAGCTGTGGAGTTCAGAGTGGTTTAACAAGACGGCTTTAATGCCCCTTGGAAGAAACATGGAGGTCACAGTGGCTTATTAAGACGGTTTTAATGCCCCTTGGAAGAGCTGTGGAGTTCAGAGTGGTTTAACAAGATGGTTTTAATGCCCCTTGGAAGAGCTGTGGAGTTCAGAGTGGTTTAATAAGACGTTTTTAATGCCCCTTGGAGGAGACATGGAGGTCACTGTAGCTAAACAAGACAGTTTTAATTCCCCTTGGAAGAGTGGAGGAGGTCGCAGTGGAATAAAAAGACAATGTCAATGCCCCTTGGAAGAGTTGTGGAGTTCACAGTATCTTAACAAGACGGTTTTCATGCCACATGGAAGAGCTGTGGAGTTCAGAGTGGTTTAACAAGCCGGTTTTAATGCCCTTTGGAAGAGACGTGGAGGTCACAGTAGCTTAAAAAGACGGATTTAATGCCCCTTGGAAGAGCTGTGGAGTTCAGAGTGGTTTAACAAGACGGTTTTAATAACCCTTGGAAGAGACGTGGAGGTCACAGTAGCTTAACAAGACAGTTTTAATGCCCCTTGGAAGAGTGGTGGAGTTCGAAGTGGAATAAAAAGACAATATCATTGCCCCTTGGAAGAGTAATGGAGGTCACAGTAGCTTAACAAGATGTTTTTAATGCCCCTTGGAAGAGCTGTGGAGTTCAGAGTGGTTTAACAGGATGGTTTTAATGCCACTTGGAAGAGACGTGGAGGTCACAGTAGCTTAACAAGACGGTTTTCCTGCCCCTTGGAAGAGCTGTGGAGTTCAGAGTGGTTTAACAAGACGGTTTTAATGCCCATTGGAAGAGTGGTGGAGATCGCAGAAGAATAAAAAGACAATATCATTGCCCCTTGGAAGAGACGTGGAGGTCACAGTAGCTTAATGAGGCGGTTTTCATGCCCCTTCGTAGAGCTGTGGAGTTCAGAGTGGTTTAACAAGACTGTTTTAATGCCCCTTGGAAGAGACATGGAGGTTACGGTAGCTTATTAAGATGGTTTTTATGTCCCTTGGAAGAGCTGTGGAGTTCAGAGTGGTTTAACAAGACGGTTTTAATGCCCCTTGGAAGAGACATGGAGGTCACAGTAGCTTAACAAGACGGTTTTCATGCCCCTTGGAAGAGCTGTGGAGTTCAGAGTGGTTTAACAAGACGGCTTTAATGCCCCTTGGAAGAGACATGGAGGTCACGGTGGCTTATTAAGACGGTTTTAATGCCCCTTGGAAGAGCTGTGGAGTTCAGAGTGGTTTAACAAGACGGTTTTAATGCCCTTTGGAAGAGACATGAAGGTCACAGTAGCTAAAGAAGACAGTTTTAATGCCCCTTGGAAGAGTTGTGGAGGTCGCAGTGGAATTAAAAGACAATATCAGTGCCCCTTGGAAGAGTTGTGGAGGTCACAGTAGCTTAACAAGATGGTTTAATGCCCCTTGAAAGAGCAGTGGAGTTCAGAGTGGTTGAACAAGACGGTTTTCATGCCCCTTGGAAGAGACGTGGAGTTCAGAGTTCTTTAACAAGACAGGTTAAATGCCCCATGGAAGAGACGTGGAGGTCACAGTAGCTTAACAAGACGGTTTTAATGCCCCTTGGAAGAGTGGTGGAGGTCGCAGTGGAATAAAAAGACAATATCAATGCCCCTTGGAGGAGTTGTGGAGGTCACAGTAGCTTAACAAGATGGTTTAATGCCCCTAGGAAGAGCTGTGGAGTTCAGAGTGGTTGAACAAGACGGTTTTCATGCCCATTGGAAGAGACGTGGAGTTCAGAGTTCTTTAACAAGACAGTTTTAATGCCCCTTGGAAGAGCTGTAGAGTTCAGAGTGGTTTAACATGACGGTTTTAATGCCCTTTGGAAGAGTGGTGGAGGTCGCAGTGGAATAAAAAGACAATATCATTGCCCCTTGGAAGAGTGGTGGAGGTCACAGTAGCTTAACAAGATGGTTTTAATGCCCCTTGGAAGAGCTGTGGAGTTTCGAGTGGTTTAACAAGACGTTTTTAATGCCCTTGGAAGAGACGTGGAGGTCACAGTAGCTTAACAAGACGGTTTTAATGCCCATTGGAAGAGCTGTGGACTTCACAGTGGTTTAACAAGACGGTTTTAATGCCCCTTGGAAAAGACGTGGAGGTCACAGTAGCTTAACAAGACAGTTTTAATGCCCCTTGGAAGAGTGTTGGAGGTCGCAGTGGAATAAAAAGACAAAATCAATGCCCCTTGGAAGAGTGGTAGAGCTCACAGTAGCTTAACAAGTTGGTTTTAATGCCCCTTGGAAGAGTGGTGGAGGTCGCAGTGGAATAAAAAGACAATATCAATGCCCCTTGGAAGAGTAATGGAGGTCACAGTAGCTTAACAAGACGCTTTTAATGCCCCTTGGAAGAGCTGTGGAGTTCAGAGTGGTTTAACAGTATGGTTTTAATGCCTCTTGGAAGAAGCATGGAGGTCACAGTAGCTTAACAAGATGGTTTTCATGCCCCTTGGAAGAGCTGTGGAGTTCAGAGTGGTTTAACAAGACAGTTTTAATGCCCTTTGGAAGAGATGTGGAGGTCACAGTAGCTTAACAAGACAGTTTTAAGGCCCATTGTGAGAGCTGTGGAGTTCAGAGTGGTTTAACAAGACGGTTTTAATGCCCAATGGAAGAGTGGTGGAGGTTGCAGTGGAATAAAAAGACAATATCATTGCCCCTTGGAAGAGACGTGGAGGTCACAGTAACTTAAAAAGACAGTTTTAATGCCCCTTGGAAGAGCTGTGGAGTTCAGAGTCGTTTAACAGGATGGTTTTAATGTCGATTTGAAGAGTTGTGGAGGTCACATTGGAATAAAAAGACCATATCATTGCCCCTTGGAAGAGTGGTGGAGTTCAGAGTGGTTTAAAAAGACGGTTTAAATGCCCCTTTGAAGAGACGTGGAGGTCACAGTAGCTTAACAAGACAGTTTTAATGCAGATTGGACGAGTGGTGGAAGTCGCAGTGGAATGAAAAGACAATATCAATGCCCCTTGGAAGATTCGTGGAGGTCACAGTAGCTTAACAAGACGGTTATAATGCCCCTTGGAAGAGCTGTGGAGTTCAGAGTGGTTTAACAAGACGGTTTTAATGCCCCTTGGAAGAGACGTGGAGGTCATAGTAGCTAAACAAGACAGTGTTAATGCCCCTTGGAAGAGTGGTGTACGTCGCAGTGGATTAAAAAGACAATATCAATGCCCCTTGGCAGAGTAATGGAGGTCACAGTAGCTAAACAAGACGGTTTTAATGCCCCTTGAAAGAGCTGTGGAGTTCAGAGTGGTTTAACGGGAAGGTTTTAATGCACCTTGGAAGAGACGTGGAGGTCACAGTAGCTTAACATGACAGTTTTAATGCCCCTTGGAAGAGTGGTGGAGGTCGCAGTAGATTAACAAGACGGTTTTCATGCCCCTTGGAAGAGCTGTGGAGTTCAGAGTGGTTTATCAAGACTGTTTTAATGCCCCTTGGAAGAGACGTGGAGGTCACAGTAGCTTAACAAGACAGTTGTAATGCCCTTTGGGAGAGCTGTGGAGTTCAGAGTGGTTTAACAAGACGTTTTTAATGCCCATTGGAAGAGTGTTGGAGGTCGCAGTGGAATAAAAAGACAATATCTTTGCCCCTTGGAAGAGTGGTGGAGGTCACAGTAGCTTAACAAGATGGTTTTAATGCCCCTTGGAAGAGCTGTGGAGTTCAGAGTGGTTTAACATGACGCTTTTAATGCCCCTTGGAAGAGACGTGGAGGTCACAGTAGCTTAACATGACAGTTTTAGTGCCCCTTGGAAGAGTGTTGGAGGTCGCAGTGGAATTAAAAGACAATGTCAATGCCCCGTGGAAGAGACGTGGAGGTGACAGTAGCTTAACTAGGCGGTTTTCATGCCCCTTGGAAGAGCTTTGGAGTTCAGAGTGGTTTAACAAGACGGTTTTAATGCCCCTTGGAAGAGACATGGAGGTCACAGTTGCTTATTAAGACGGTTTTAATGCCCCTTGGAAGAGCTGTGGAGTTCAGAGTGGTTTAACAAGACGGTTTTAATGCCCCTTGGAAGAGAAATGTAGGTCACAGTAGCATAACAATATGGTTTTCTTGCCCCTTGGAAGAGCTGTGGAGTTCAGAGTGGTTTAACAAGACGGTTTTAATGCCCATTGGAAGAGACATGGAGGCCACAGTAGCTTAACAAGATGGTTTTCATGCCCCTTCGAAGAGCTGTGGAGTTCAGAGTGGTTTAACAAGACTACTTTAATGCCCCTTGGAAGAGACATGGAGGTCACAGTGGCTTATTAAGACTGTTTTAATGCCCCTTGGAAGAGCTGTGGAGTTTAGAGTGGTTTAACAAGACGGTTTTAATGCCCCTTGGAAGAGACATGGAGGTCACAGCAGCTAAACAAGACAGTTTTAATGCCCCTTGGAAGAGTGTTGGAGGTCGCAGTGGAATAAAATGACAATATCAATGCCCCTTGGAAGAGTTGTGGAGGTCACAGTAGCTTAACAAGATGGTTTTAATGCCTCTTGGAAGAGCTGTGGAGTTCAGAGTTGTTTAACAAGACGGTTTTCATGCCCCTTCGAAGAGCTGTGGAGTTCAGAGTGGTTTAACAAGACGGTTTTAATGCCCCTTGGATGAGACGTGGAGGTCACAGTAGCTTAACAAGACGGTTTTAATGCCCCTTGGAAGAGCTGTGGACTTCAGAGTGGTTTAGCAAGACTTTTTTAATGCCCCTTGGAAAAGACGTGGAGGTCACAGTAGCTTAACAAGACAGTTTTCAGGCCCCTTGGAAGAGCTGTGGAGTTCAGAGTGCTTTAACAAGACAGTTTTAATGCCCCTTGGAAGAGACGTGGATGTCACTGTAGCTTAACAAGACAGTTTTAATGCACCTTGGAAGAGTGGTGGACATCGCAGTGGAATAAAAAGACAATATCAATGCCCCTTGGAAGAGATGTGGAGGTCACAGTAACTTAACAAGACGGTTTTAATGCCCCTTGGAAGAGCTGTGGAGTTCAGAGTGGTTTAACAAGACGGTTTTAATGCCCCTTGGAAGAGATCTGGAGGTCACAGTAGCTTAACAAGACTGTTTTCATGGCCCTTGTAAGAGCTGTGGAGTTCAGAGTGGTTTAACTCGACAGTTTTAATGCCCCTTGGAAGAGACGTGGAGGTCATAGTAGGTAAACAAGACAGTTTTAATGCCCTTTGGAAGACTGGTGTACGTCGCAGTGGAATAAAAAGACAATATCAATGCCCCTTGGCAGAGTAATGGAGGTCACAGTGGCTAAACAAGACGGTTTTAATGCCCCTTGAAAGAGCTGTGGAGTTCAGAGTGGTTTAACAGGATGGTTTTAATGCACCTTGGAAGAGACGTGGAGGTCACAGTAGCTTAACAAGACGGTTTTCATGCCCCTTGGAAGAGCTGTGGAGTTCAGAGTGGTTTAACATGACGCTTTTAATGCCCCTTGGAAGAGACTTGGAGGTTACAGTAGCTTAACATGACAGTTTTAGTGCCCATTGGAAGAGTGTTGGAGGTTGCAGTGGAATTAGAAGACAATATCAATGCCCCGTGGAAGAGACGTGGAGGTGACAGTAGCTTACCTAGGCGGTTTTCATGCCCCTTGGAAGAGCTGTGGAGTTCAGAGTGGTTTAACAAGACGGTTTTAATGCCCCTTGGAAGAGACATGGAGGTCACAGTTGCTTATTAAGACGGTTTTAATGCCCCTTGGAAGAGCTGTGGAGTTCAGAGTGGTTTAACAAGACGGTTTTAATGACCCTTGGAAGAGAAATGTAGGTCACAGTAGCTTAACAAGATGGTTTTCATGCCCCTTGGAAGAGCTGTGGAGTTCAGAGTGGTTTAACAAGACGGTTTTAATGTCCATTGGAAGAGACTTGGAGGTCACAGTAGCTTATTAAGAGATTTTAATGCCCCTTGGAAGAGCTGTGGAGTTCAGAGTGGTTTAACAAGACGGTTTTAATGCCCCTTGGAAGAGACATGGAGGTCGCAGTAGCTTAACAATACGGTTTTCATGCCCCTTGGAAGAGCTGTGGAGTTCAGAGTGGTTTAATAAGACTGCTTTAATGCCCCTTGGAAGAGACATGCAGGTCACAGTGGCTTATTAAGACGGGTTTAATGCCCCTTGGAAGAGGTGTGGAGTTTAGAGTGGTTTAACAAGACGGTTTTAATGCCCCTTGGAAGAGACATGGAGGTCACAGTAGCTAAACAATACAGTTTTAATGCCCCTTGGAAGAGTCGCGGAGGTCGCAGTGGAATAAAAAGACAATATCAATGCCCCTTGGAAGAATTGTGGAGGTCACAGTAGCTTAACAAGATGGTTTTAATGCCCCTTGGAAGAGCTGTGCAGTTCAGCGTGGTTTAACAACACCGTTTTCATGCCCCTTGGAAGAGCTGTGGAGTTCAGAGTGGTTTAACAAGAATGTTTTAATGCCCCTTGGAAGAGACGTGGAGGTCACAGTAGCTTAACAAGACGGTTTTAATGCCCCTTGGAAGAGCTGTGAATTTCAGAGTGGTTTAACAAGATGGTTTTAATGCCCCTTGAAAGAGTCGTGGAGGTCACAGTAGCTTAACAAGACAATTTTAATACCCCTTGGAAGAGTGGTGGAGGTCGCAGTGGAATAAAAAGACAATATCAATGCCCCTTGGAAGAGTAATGGAGGTCACAGTAGCTTAACAAGACTGTTTTCATGCCCCTTGGAAGAGCTGTGGAGCTCAGTGTGGTTTAACAAGACGGTTTTAATGCCCCTTGGAAGAGATGTGGAGGTCACAGTAGCTTAACAAGACAGTTTTAATGCCCCTTGGAAGAGCTGTGGAGTTCAGAGCGGTTTAACAAGACGGTTTTAATGCCCATTGGAAGAGTTGTGGAGGTCGTAGTGGAATAAAAAGACAATATCATTGCCCCTTGGAAGAGTTGTGGAGGTTTTTTTAACAGTTCTGCAGCAAGGGCCTTCTGGTACTGCCCCATTTTTGTAGACCTCTCCACCTCTGGAATAAGAGAGTGAAAGTTCTCATTGTAGCGGGGGTCTAAAAGTGTCACCAACCAGTAATGACTGTCACCCAACATTTTGACAACGCGAGGGTCACGGCTAAGGCAGCGTAACATAAAGTCAGCCATGCGTGCCAGACTGGTAACGGGCAAGACTTCCGTGTCCTCATCAAGATGGCAACTGACCATGGTCTCCTCCTCCTCCTCCTCCTCACCCCTGTCCTCAGGCCACCCACGCTAAACCGACGGTATGACAGTTGTACAGGTACTACCGTCTACAGCGCATGATAACAGATCCTGTTCTTCCTCCTCCTCCTCCTCCTCTCCCTCATTGTCCCCCAATGCACATTGGGATGAGATGAGGCTGGGCTGTGTGTAATCGCCCGTTACAGCTTCTTGATCCATCTCATCATACTCTGGCTGCAATGCCTCCTCTTTAATTCTCTGCAGAGAGCGTTGCAAAAGACAGACAAGTGGGATGCTGATGCTAAGGATAGCATCATCGCCACTCACCATCTTGGTGGACTCCTCAAAGTTTGTCAGGATGGTACATATGTTAGACATCCAGTTCCACTCCTGAGGTCTTATGTGTGGAGTCTGACCTGAATATCGACGGCCTTGTTGCAGCTGGTACTCCACAACTGCTGTTTTCTGCTCACAAATCCTTTGCAACATGTGGAGGGTAGAGTTCCAACGTGTGGGGACATCACACACCAGTCGGTGTGCCGGAAGCTGCAAACGCTGCTGCAACACAGCAAGGGCGGCGGAATCTGTAGCCGGCTTGCAAAAATGAGCTGACAGGTGGCGTACTTTGACGAGCAGATCTGGCAACTCGGGGTACGATTTAAGAAACCGCTGAACCACGAGGTTAAGCACATGGGCCAGGCATGGTATGTGTGTGATCTCGCCTCACCTCAGAGCCGCCACCAGGTTACGGCCATTGTCACAGAGGACCATGCCTGGATGTAGGTTCAGCGGTCTCAGCCACAGATCTGCCTGCTCTTTCACAGCTGTCCACAACTCACAAGCAGTGTGAGGTTTATCACCTAAGCTTATGAGTTTCTGCACAGCCTGTTGCCGATTGGCTGAGGCAGTACTGCAGTGCTTCCAGCTTGTAACTGATGTGTTGATATCTGAGATGGAGGCTGAACATGAGGAGGAGAAGGAGGATGATGTGCAGGAGCTGTACACTGTGGGGGCAACTCTAACAGACATAGGGCCCGCAATCCTCGGTGTTGGGAGGATGTGTTCTGTCCTAAGGTCCGACTGGGTCCCGGCTTCCACTATGTTTACCCAGTATGCCGTCAGGGAGATGTACCATCCCGGGCCACAAGCACTTGTCCACGTGTCCGTTGTCAGGTGGACTCTCCCAGTAACTGCGTTGTTGAGGGCACGGCAGATGTTTTGGGACACGTGCTTGTGTAGTGCGGGGATGGCATAACGGGCAAAATAGTGTCGGCTGTGGACCGAGTACCGAGGGACGGCCACCGCCATAAGGTTGCGGAAGGATTCCGTCTCCACCAGCCAAAAAGGCAGCATTTCCAATGCAAGCAGTCATGAAATGTGCGAAATTAGGACTGTGGCCTGTGGGGCGTTGGTGGCGAATTTGCGCTTTCGTTCAAAGCTCTGGGATATGGACAATTGAACGCTGCGGTGGGACGTGGACGTGGACGTTGATGCTGTTTCTTGAGAAACTGCCATAATAAGTGAAGACTGAGAGGAGGGGGCATCTTTGCATGCAGTATGGACAGGGGATTGCCTTGCACGCAGAACAGGGGGTTCTCTTACACGCACAACAGCGGAAGAAGCAGTGGTGACACCCGCTTACACTGGTCGTGGTCCCTGGGGTAAGCCCAGGGCCGGCGTCAGCACCCGGCGCACCCGGGCAAATGCCGGGGCCCTGAGCAGGCAGAGGGGCCCACTGGCGGTCGCGCACCCCGCCGGGCTATGGGTGGAGGAGAGTGGTGTCGGCGCCCGCCCTTCTCCGCCGCTTGCTCAGGGCCCCGGCAGCTGGAAACTTACCTCTCCCCGTGCCTCCTCAGATCAGCTGTCTTCCTGCTCTGCGCTCCCTGTGACGTCTCAGGTCAGAGGGTGCGGTGACGTCTTTACACCACGCCCTCCCCTGAGCCGTCACAGGGAGCGCTGAGCGGGAAGACGCCGACAACGCTGGAGTTCGAACCCGAGCAGCGGGCAGCAGGTAGCAGGTGAGGAGAAGGGAGGTGAGTATTTGATTTTTTTTTTTAATGTATGGAGGCATGGGGCAGTATAAAGAGAGGGGGGGACATCCTGCATGGGACATTATAAAGAGAGGGGGGACATCCTGCATGGGGCATTATAAAGAGAGAGTGGGACATCCTGCATGGGGCATTATAAAGAGAGGGGGGGGCATCCTGCAGGGGCATTATAAATAGAGGGGGGGACATCCTGCATGGGGCATTATAAAGAGGGGGGGTGACATCCTGCATGGGGCATTATAAGGTGGGGAACAGCCTGCATGGGGCATTATAAGGTGGGGAACAGCCTGCATGGGGCATTATAAAGAGAGTGAGGGACATCCTGCATGGGGCATTATAAAGAGAGGGGGGGGACATCCTGCATGGGGCATTATAAAGGGGGGGGCAGCCTGCATAGTGCATTATGTGGGGGGGAACAGCCTGCATGGAGCATTATAAGGGGGGGAGGCAGCCTGTATGGGGCATTATGTGGGGGGGAACAGCCTGCATGGAGCATTATAAGGGGGGACAGCCTGTATGGGGCATTATGTGGGGGGTAACAGCCTGCATGCAGCATTATATGGGGGCCAGTATCCTGTATGGAGCGTTATAAGGGGACCGGTATCCTGTATGGAGCATTATATGGGGGCCAGTATCTTGTATGGAGTTTTATTAGGGGACCAGTATCCTGTATGGAGCGTTATATGGGGGCCAGTATCCTGTATGGAGCTTTATAAGGGGACCAGTATCCTGTATGGAGCGTTATATGGGGGCCAGTGTTCTGTATGGAGCCTTATATGGGGGCCAGTATTCCGTATGGAGCCTTATATGGAGGCCAGTATTCCGTATGGAGCCTTTTATGGGGGCCAGTATTCCGTATGGGGCCTTATATGGGGGCCAGTATTCCGTATGGAGCCTTATATGGGAGCCAGTATTCCGTATAGAGCCTTATATGGGGGCCAGTATTCCGTATGGAGCCTTATATGGGGGCCAGTATTCCGTATGGGGCCTTATATGGGGGCCAGTATTCCTTATGGGGCCTTATATGGGGGCCAGTATTCCGTATGGGGCCTTATATGGGGGCCAGTATTCCGTATGAAGCGTTATATGGGGGCCAGTATTCTGTGTGGAGCGATTCACCGGTTTCTGAGCTATTGTGGAATTTACAATAGATATCGCTCATGTAATGTAAGAAGTGAAATCTTTGCATTGTGCTATATATATAGATATAGATATATATATATATAGATAGATATATAGATATATATATATAGATATATAGATATATCTATATATATAGATATATAGATATATATATATATTTCTCCGCCGTATCTCTGCATCATGAATCGTGGTATGTGTTAAAGGGGCCCACTGAGACTCTTTCGCCCGGGGCCCAGAAAAACCTGGAGCCGGCCCTGGGTTCGCCCCCCAAAGTCGGGTGCTTTGCTGCCATGTGCCTGATCATGCTGGTGGTGGTCAGGCTGGTAGTTTTGTCACCCCTGCTGATGCTGGCCTGGCAGGTGGTACAAATGGCCTTTTTGGGGTTATCAGCAGAGTCTTTAAAAAAATTGCTGACTCTGTAAGACCTAACGGTTGTACTTGCAACGTCCCTCGTGTTGGTGTTACCGGGAACGGTTGCCCGCCTTCTGTCTGCGGCCACCACACTGCTTCTTCCTGCCTGTTGGGGTACTCTGCCTCCATTCCCTTGTGTTCTGCTGGCCTCGCTCTGCGTGTCCTCCTGCCACGTTGGGTCAGTTACTAGATCATCCACCAATAGAGATGAGCGTTGTTCGACTCGAACTGTTCGCCAATCTCAAATTCGAGCTGTTTTGGGCGGTGTTCGACCCGTTCGGCGAACACGAACAATTTGAGAAAAATTCGGCTGTTCGAGGTTATGTTCGATAACTGTTCGTGCACCAAAATCATAACTGGATTTTTTCTCAGTAATGATGAAAATTAATGTTAATACGCAGTTTGAGTGTACAGCGGGGTGGGGGGAGGGGCAGGGGATGGATCTCTGCAGGAATAATGAAGATCTCCATTTTTTTTTCTCTTTCCCGCATTTACAGTGGGGAGGTGCAATCTGTCAGCCTATCAGCAGCGCACACATGGAGCGAAGTGCTTTTTTTCACACAAGCAAGGGCATGTGTCATTGGCAGTGTATGTCACATGTCCTTGCCCTATAAGACCAAGCCATTTTCCCCGTCGCCACCATTTTCTCACTGCTGTAGCTGCGTGTTAGACGGCACCGCTGTTGCTGTGTGCGCTATACCTTGTTATTTCAAGCCAATTTTCGCAGAAATCTACAGATAGCTTTGGAGTAGGGAATAGTTGTGATTGCAGTCCTTTTAAGGACTAGGTTACAGCATTTCCTACGACTTTTATCAGGCAGGTCTGTGCTCTTAAATAGATAGATTGTGGGACTAAAGACTAATTGTAATTGCAGTCCTTTTCAGGACTAGGTTACATCAGTTCCTATCAGTTTTTGCCAGGCAGGTCTGTGCCAGTGCTGTGCAAGTTTTTTTCACAGCATTTGGCTGAATCTAGCAAAGCTAATCCTTTTTGGCCTATTGCAGAGTGTGTTAGTCAGTGGAGTAGCCTATCTGTGTTGCAAGATATACCACCTGTGTATAGAATACCAATTTTTTTACTGCACCTAGTGAAGTAAAATCTTTTGGGCATAGCATCATTCTATTAGTCCATCTATACTGACCTCCATCAGGTTGCAAATTGAATATAATTTTTTTCTGCATCTAGCTCTGAAAAAATATTTGGGCTTCTAGCAGCGTGTGGGACTTGTTCTATTAGTCCATCTATACTGACCTCCATCAGGTTGCAAACTGAATATAATTTTTTTCTGCATCTAGCTCTGAAAAAATATTTGGCATTCTAGCAGTGTGTGGGACTTTCGCTATTAGTCCATCTATACTGACCTCCATCAGGTTGCAAATTAAAAATAATTTTTATCTGCATCTACCTCTGAAAAAATATTTGGGCTTCTAGCTGTGTGTGGGACTTGTTCTATTAGTCCATCTATACTGACCTCCATCAGGTTGCAAACTGAATATAATTTTTTTCTGCATCTAGCTCTGAAAAAATATTTGGCCTTCTAGCAGTGTGTGGGACTTTCTCTATTAGTCCATCTATACTGACCTCCATCAGGTTGCAAATTAAAAATAATTTTTATCTGCATCTAGCTCTGAAAAAATATTTGGCCTTCTAGCAGTGTGTGGGACTTTCTCTATTAGTCCATCTATACTGACCTCCATCAGGTTGCAAATTAAAAATATTTTTTTGTCTGCATCTAGCTCTGAAAAAATATTTGGCCTTCTAGCAGTGTGTGGGACTTTCTCTATAAGTCCATCTATACTGACCTCCATCAGGTTGCAAATTCAAAATAATTTTTTGTCTGCATCTAGCTCTGAAAAAATATTTGGCCTTCTAGCAGTGTGTGGGACTTTCTCTATTAGTCCATCTATACTGACCTCCATCAGGCTGCAAATTAAAAATAATTTTTTTCTGCATCTACCTCTGAAAAAATATTTGGCCTCCTAGCTGTGTGTGGGACTTGTTCTATTAGTCCATCTATACTGACCTCCATCAGGTTGCAAACTGAATATAATTTTTTTCTGCATCTAGCTCTGAAAAAATATTTGGCCTTCTAGCAGTGTGTGGGACTTTCTCTATTAGTCCATCTATACTGACGTCCATCAGGTTGCAAATTAAAAATAATTTATATCTGCATCTAGCTCTGAAAAAATATTTGGCCTTCTAGCAGTGTGTGGGACTTTCTCTATTAGTCCATCTATACTGACCTCCATCAGGTTGCAAATTAAAATTAATTTATATCTGCATCTAGCTCTGAAAAAATATTTGGCCTTCTAGCTGTGTGTGGGACTTTCTCTATTAGTCCATCTATACTGACCTCCATCAGGTTGCAAATTAAAAATAATTTTTTGTCTGCATCTAGCTCGGAAAAAATATTTGGCCTTCTAGCAGTGTGTGGGACTTTCTCTATTAGTCCATCTATACTGACATCCATCAGGTTGCAAACTGAATATATTTTTTTTCTGCATCTATCTCTGAAAAAATATTGGGCTTCTAGCTGTGTGTGGGACTTGTTCTATTAATCCATCTATACAGACCTCCATCAGGTTGCAAACTGAATATAATTTTTTTCTGCATCTACCTCTGAAAAAATATTTGGGCTTCTTACTGTGTGTGGGACTTGTTCTATTAATCCATCTATACAGACCTCCATCAGGTTGCAAACTGAATATTATTTTTTTCTGCATCTACCTCTGAAAAAATATTTGGGCTTCTAGATGTGTGTGGGACTTGTTCTATTAGTCCATCTATACTGACCTCCATCAGGTTGCAAACTGAATATAATTTTTTTCTGCATCTAGCTCTGAAAAAAATATTTGGCCTTCTAGCAGTGTGTGGGACTTTCTCTATTAGTCCATCTATAATAACCTCCATCAGGTTGCAAATTAAAAATAATTTTTATCTGCATCTAGCTCTGAAAAAATATTTGGCCTTCTAGCAGTGTGTGGGACTTTCTCTATTAGTCCATCTATACTGACCTCCATCAGGTTGCAAATTAAAAATTTTTTGTCTGCATCTAGCTCTGAAAAAATATTTGGCCTTCTATCAGTGTGTGGGACTTTCTCTATTAGTCCATCTATACTGACCTCCATCAGGTTGCAAATTCAAAATAATTTTTTGTCTGCATCTAGCTCTGTAAAAATATTTGGCCTTCTAGCAGTGTGTGGGACTTTCTCTATTAGTCCATCTATACTGACCTCCATCAGGCTGCAAATTAAAAATAATTTTTATCTGCATCTACCTCTGAAAAAGTATTTGGCCTTCTAGCAGTGTGTGGGACTTTCTCTATTAGTCCATCTATACTGACCTCCATCAGGTTGCAAACTGAATATAATTTTTTTCTGCATCTAGCACTGAAAAAATATTTGGCCTTCTAGCAGTGTGTGATACTTTCTCTATTAGTTCATCTATACTGACCTCCATCAGGTAGCAAATTAAAAATAATTTATATCTGCATCTAGCTCTGAAAAAATATTTGGCCTTCTAGCAGTGTGTGGGACTTTCTCTATTAGTCCATCTATACTGACCTCCATCAGGTTGCAAACTGAATATATTTTTTTTCTGCATCTACCTCTGAAAAAATATTTGGGCTTCTAGCTGTGTGTAGGACTTGTTCTATTAGTCCATCTATACTGACCTCCATCAGGTTGCAAACTGAATACAATTTTTTTCTGCATCTACCTCTGAAAAAATATTTGGGCTTCTAGCTGTGTCTGGGACTTGTTCTATTAGTCCATCTATACTGACCTCCATCAGGTTGCAAATTGAATATAATTTTTTTCTGCATCTAACCCAGCCAATAGTTTTGGCCTAATACCACAGTTTGGCCACTCAGCTCTGCTCGGTTCCCATCCATTGTTTTTTTGTGCAAACAACTCCAGAGTTGTGAATTAGTTAACCACCAAAATGAGTGGAAAAGGGCCTGCTGCTGGTGGAAAGGGGAATAGGCGTGTTGGGAAGGGGAAAAAAGGTTGTGTCCGTGGGGTAGGTGTTAAAGCAACAGTAACATCTGCAGAAGAAAGACCATCTTCCAGCCAAAGTAAAATGTCTACTTCTTTTAGCGGACAATGTGATAAGATCCCTTTCTTACGGCCACGCCAATCGCTACAAATTCCAGATGAGGCACAAAAACAGCAGGTGCTTCAACGGATATCAAGTGCTCCTTTAAGTGGGCTCTCCTCCACATCAACTTCAACATCACAAATACTCCAGTCCTCAAAGGTGTCACCCCAATCGCACTTGCTTCCTCACAACTCCCAAATCTCCAGCTGCCCGTCTGAGTATGAGGTAGAACAGATGGTTGAGTCTGCAGAGCTGTTTACTCATACTATAGCCTGGGAATCAGAGGTCGACTCCAGCGCTTCTGTGAATCCAGACGAGGAAATGATCTGCACTGATGCCCAGAATCTTTATGAGTCGGATCCAGGACCAGACGCAGAAGGTTCTGACCATAATGTAGACCCTCATTCCCAAACTGTAACTCCTGTTGGTGGAGACAATGAGGAAGACGATGATGAGACTCAAATACCTGATTGGAGCGACAACTTTAGTTTTTTGTCAAGGCAGGAACAGGTTGGCTCTGAGGACGACGGGTGTGATAACTCACAGGGTGATGATGATGAGGTTGGAGATTAGAGATGAGCGTTGTTCTACTCGAACTGCTCGCCAATCTCAAATTCGAGCTGTTTTGGGCGGTGTTCGAGCCGTTCAGCGAACATGAACAATTTGATAAAAATTCGGCTGTTCGAGGTTATGTTCGATAACTGTTCGTGCACCAAAATCATAACTGGATTTTTTCTCAGCAATGATGAAAATTAATGTTAATACGCAGTTTGAGTGTACAGTGGGGTGGGGGGAGGGGCAGGGGATGGATCTCTGCAGGAACAATGAAGATCTCCATTTTTTTTTCTCTTTCCCGCATTTGCAGTGGGGAGGTGCAATCTGTCAGCCTATCAGCAGCGCACACACGGAGCGAAGTGCTTTTTTTCACACAAGCAAGGGCATGTGTCATTGGCAGTGTATGTCACATGTCCTTGCCCTATAAGACCAAGCCATTTTCCCCGTCGCCACCATTTTCTCACTGCTGCAGCTGCGTGTTAGACGGCACCGCTGTTGCTGTGTGCGCAATACCTTGTTAATTTCAAGCCAATTTTCGCACAAATATACAGATAGCTTGGGAGTAGGGAATAGTTGTGATTGCAGTCCTTTTAAGGACTAGGTTACAGCATTTCCTACAACTTTTATCAGGGAGGTCTGTGCTCTTAAATAGATAGGTTGTGGGAGTAAAGACTAATTGTAATTGGAGTCCTTTTCAGGACTAGGTTACATGAGTTCCTATCAGTTTTTGCCAGGCAGGTCTGTGCCAGTGCTGTGCAAGTTTTTTTCACAGCATTTGGCTGAATCTAGCAAAGCTAATCCTTTTTGGCCTATTGCAGAGTGTGTTAGTCAGTGGAGTAGCCTATCTGTGTTGCAAGATATACCACCTGTGTATAGAATACCAATTTTTTTACTGCACCTAGTGAAGTAAAATCTTTTGGGCATAGCATCATTCTATTAGTCCATCTATACTGACCTCCATCAGGTTGCAAATTAAAACTAATTTTTATCTGCATCTACAGTACCTCTGAAAAAATATTTGGGCTTCTAGCTGTGTGTGGGACTTGTTGTATTAGTCCATCTATACTGACTTCCATCAGGTTGCAAATTAAAAATAATTTTTATCTGCATCTACAGTACCTCTGAAAAAATATTTGGGCTTCTAGCTGTGTGTGGGAATGGTTGTATTAGTCCATCTATACTGACCTCCATCAGGTTGCAAACTGAATATATTTTTTTCTGCATCTACCTCTGAAAAAATATTTGGGCTTCTAGCTGTGTGTGGGACTTGTTGTATTAGTCCATCTATACTGACCTCCATCAGGTTGCAAACTGAATATATTTTTTTCTGCATCTACCTCTGAAAAAATATTGGGCTTCTAGCTGTGTGTGGGACTTGTTGTATTAGTCCATCTATACTGACCTCCATCAGGTTGCAAACTGAATATATTTTTTTCTGCATCTACCTCTGAAAAAATATTGGGCTTCTAGCTGTGTGTGGGTCTTGTTCTATTAATCCATCTATACTGACCTCCATCAGGTTGCAATCTGAATATAATTTTTTTCTGCATCTAGCTCTGAAAAAATATTTGGCCTTCTAGCAGTGTGTCGGACTTTCTCTATTAGTCCATCTATACTGACCTCCATCAGGTTGCAAATTAAAACTAATTTTTATCTGCATCTACAGTACCTCTGAAAAAATATTTGGGCTTCTAGCTGTGTGTGGGACTTGTTGTATTAGTCCATCTATACTGACCTCCATCAGGTTGCAAACTGAATATATTTTTTTCTGCATCTACCTCTGAAAAAATATTGGGCTTCTAGCTGTGTGTGGTACTTGTTGTATTAGTCCATCTATACTGACCTCCATCAGGTTGCAAACTGAATATATTTTTTTCTGCATCTACCTCTGAAAAAATATTGGGCTTCTAGCTGTGTGTGGGACTTGTTGTATTAGTCCATCTATACTGACCTCCATCAGGTTGCAAACTGAATATATTTTTTTCTGCATCTACCTCTGAAAAAATATTGGGCTTCTAGCTGTGTGTGGGACTTGTTCAATTAGTCCATCTATACTGACCTCCATCAGGTGGCAAATTAAAAATAATTTTTTGTCTGCATCTAGCTCTGAAAAAATATTTGGCCTTCTATCAGTGTGTGGGACTTTCTCTATTAGTCCATCTATACTGACCTCCATCAGGTTGCAAATTCAAAATAATTTTTTGTCTGCATCTAGCTCTGTAAAAATATTTGGCCTTCTAGCAGTGTGTGGGACTTTCTCTATTAGTCCATCTATACTGACCTCCATCAGGCTGCAAATTAAAAATAATTTTTATCTGCATCTACCTCTGAAAAAGTATTTGGCCTTCTAGCAGTGTGTGGGACTTTCTCTATTAGTCCATCTATACTGACCTCCATCAGGTTGCAAACTGAATATAATTTTTTTCTGCATCTAGCACTGAAAAAATATTTGGCCTTCTAGTAGTGTGTGGGACTTTCTCTATTAGTTCATCTATACTGACCTCCATCAGGTAGCAAATTAAAAATAATTTATATCTGCATCTAGCTCTGAAAAAATATTTGGCCTTCTAGCAGTGTGTGGGACTTTCTCTATTAGTCCATCTATACTGACCTCCATCAGGTTGCAAACTGAATATTTTTTTTTTCTGCATCGACCTCTGAAAAAATATTTGGGCTTCTAGCTGTGTGTAGGACTTGTTCTATTAGTCCATCTATACTGACCTCCATCAGGTTGCAAACTGAATACAATTTTTTTCTGCATCTACCTCTGAAAAAATATTTGGGCTTCTAGCTGTGTCTGGGACTTGTTCTATTAGTCCATCTATACTGACCTCCATCAGGTTGCAAATTGAATATAATTGTTTTCTGCATCTAACCCAGCCAATAGTTTTGGCCTAATACCACAGTTTGGCCACTCAGCTCTGCTCGGTTCCCATCCATTGTTTTTTTGTTCAAACAACTCCAGAATTGTGAATTAGTTAACCACCAAAATGAGTGGAAAAGGGCCTGCTGCTGGTGGAAAGGGGAATAGGCGTGTTGGGAAGGGGAAAAAAGGTTGTGTCCGTGGGGTAGGTGTTAAAGCAACAGTAACATCTGCAGAAGAAAGACCATCTTCTAGCCAAACTAAAATGTCTACTTCTTTTAGCGTACAATGTGATAAGATCCCTTTCTTACGGCCACGCCAATCGCTACAAATTCCAGATGAGGCACAAAAACAGCAGGTGCTTCAACGGATATCAAGTGCTCCTTTAAGTGGGCTCTCCTCCACATCAACTTCAACATCACAAATACTCCAGTCCTCAAAGGTGTCACCCCAATCGCACTTGCTTCCTCACAACTCCCAAATCTCCAGCTGCCCGTCTGAGTATGAGGTAGAACAGATGGTTGAGTCTGCAGAGCTGTTTACTCATACTATAGCCTGGGAATCAGAGGTCGACTCCAGCGCTTCTGTGAATCCAGACGAGGAAATGATCTGCACTGATGCCCAGAATCTTTATGAGTCGGATCCAGGACCAGACGCAGAAGGTTCTGACCATAATGTAGACCCTCATTCTCAAACTGTAACTCCTGTTGGTGGAGACAATGAGGAAGACGATGATGAGACTCAAATACCTGATTGGAGCGACAACTTTAGTTTTTTGTCAAGGCAGGAACAGGTTGGCTCTGAGGACGACGGGTGTGATAACTCACAGGGTGATGATGATGAGGTTGGAGATTAGAGATGAGCGTTGTTCTACTCGAACTGCTCGCCAATCTCAAATTCGAGCTGTTTTGGGCGGTGTTCGAGCCGTTCGGCGAACATGAACAATTTGATAAAAATTCGGCTGTTCGAGGTTATGTTCGATAACTGTTAGTGCACCAAAATCATAACTGGATTTTTTCTCAGCAATGATGAAAATTAATGTTAATACGCAGTTTGAGTGTACAGCGGGGTGGGGGGAGGGGCAGGGGATGGATCTCTGCAGTAAAAATGAAGATCTCCATTTTTTTTTCTCTTTCCCGCATTTGCAGTGGGGAGGTGCAATCTGTCAGCCTATCAGCAGCGCACACACGGAGCGAAGTGCTTTTTTTCACACAAGCAAGGGCATGTGTCATTGGCAGTGTATGTCACATGTCCTTGCCCTATAAGACCAAGCCATTTTCCCCGTCGCCACCATTTTCTCACTGCTGCAGCTGCGTGTTAGACGGCATCGCTGTTGCTGTGTGCGCTATACCTTGTTAATTTCAAGCCAATTTTCGCACAAATATACAGATAGCTTGGGAGTAGGGAATAGTTGTGATTGCAGTCCTTTTAAGGACTAGGTTACAGCATTTCCTACGACTTTTATCAGGTAGGTCTGTGTTCTTAAATAGATAGGTTGTGGGAGTAAAGACTAATTGTAATTGGAGTCCTTTTCAGGACTAGGATACATCAGTTCCTATCAGTTTTTGCCAGGCAGGTCTGTGCCAGTGCTGTGCAAGTTTTTTTCACAGCATTTGGCTGAATCTAGCAAAGCTAATCCTTTTTGGCCTATTGCAGAGTGTGTTAGTCAGTGGAGTAGCCTATCTGTGTTGCAAGATATACCACCTGTGTATAGAATACCAATTTTTTTACTGCACCTAGTGAAGTAAAATCTTTTGGGCATAGCATCATTCTATTAGTCCATCTATACTGACCTCCATCAGGTTGCAAATTAAAACTAATTTTTATCTGCATCTACAGTACCTCTGAAAAAATATTTGGGCTTCTAGCTGTGTGTGGGACTTGTTGTATTAGTCCATCTATACTGACTTCCATCAGATTGCAAATTAAAAATAATTTTTATCTGCATCTACAGTACCTCTGAAAAAATATTTGGGCTTCTAGCTGTGTGTGGGACTTGTTGTATTAGTCCATCTATACTGACCTCCATCAGGTTGCAAACTGAATATATTTTTTTCTGCATCTACCTCTGAAAAAATATTGGGCTTCTAGCTGTGTGTGGGACTTGTTGTATTAGTCCATCTATACTGACCTCCATCAGGTTGCAAACTGAATATATTTTTTTCTGCATCTACCTCTGAAAAAATATTGGGCTTCTAGCAGTGTGTCGGACTTTCTCTATTAGTCCATCTATACTGACCTCCATCAGGTTGCAAATTAAAACAAATTTTTATCTGCATCTACAGTACCTCTGAAAAAATATTTGGGCTTCTAGCTGTGTGTGGGACTTGTTGTATTAGTCCATCTATACTGACCTCCATCAGGTTGCAAACTGAATATATTTTTTTCTGCATCTACCTCTGAAAAAATATTGGGCTTCTAGCTGTGTGTGGGACTTGTTGTATTAGTCCATCTATACTGACCTCCATCAGGTTGCAAACTGAATATATTTTTTTCTGCATCTACCTCTGAAAAAATATTGGGCTTCTAGCTGTGTGTGGGACTTGTTGTATTAGTCCATCTATACTGACCTCCATCAGGTTGCAAACTGAATATATTTTTTTCTGCATCTACCTCTGAAAAAATATTGGGCTTCTAGCTGTGTGTGGGACTTGTTGTATTAGTCCATCTATACAGACCTCCATCAGGTTGCAAACTGAATATAATTTTTTTCTGCATCTAGCTCTGAAAAAATATTTGGCCTTCTAGCAGTGTGTCGGACTTTCTCTATTAGTCCATCTATACTGACCTCCATCAGGTTGCAAATTAAAACTAATTTTTATCTGCATCTACAGTACCTCTGAAAAAATATTTGGGCTTCTAGCTGTGTGTGGGACTTGTTGTTTTAGTCCATCTATACTGACTTCCATCAGATTGCAAATTAAAAATAATTTTTATCTGCATCTACAGTACCTCTGAAAAAATATTTGGGCTTCTAGCTGTGTGTGGGACTTGTTGTATTAGTCCATCTATACTGACCTCCATCAGGTTGCAAACTGAATATATTTTTTTCTGCATCTACCTCTGAAAAAATATTGGGCTTCTAGCTGTGTGTGGGACTTGTTGTATTAGTCCATCTATACTGACCTCCATCAGGTTGCAAACTGAATATATTTTTTTCTGCATCTACCTCTGAAAAAATATTGGGCTTCTAGCAGTGTGTCGGACTTTCTCTATTAGTCCATCTATACTGACCTCCATCAGGTTGCAAATTAAAACAAATTTTTATCTGCATCTACAGTACCTCTGAAAAAATATTTGGGCTTCTAGCTGTGTGTGGGACTTGTTGTATTAGTCCATCTATACTGACCTCCATCAGGTTGCAAACTGAATATATTTTTTTCTGCATCTACCTCTGAAAAAATATTGGGCTTCTAGCTGTGTGTGGGACTTGTTGTATTAGTCCATCTATACTGACCTCCATCAGGTTGCAAACTGAATATATTTTTTTCTGCATCTACCTCTGAAAAAATATTGGGCTTCTAGCTGTGTGTGGGACTTGTTGTATTAGTCCATCTATACTGACCTCCATCAGGTTGCAAACTGAATATATTTTTTTCTGCATCTACCTCTGAAAAAATATTGGGCTTCTAGCTGTGTGTGGGACTTGTTGTATTAGTCCATCTATACAGACCTCCATCAGGTTGCAAACTGAATATAATTTTTTTCTGCATCTAGCTCTGAAAAAATATTTGGCCTTCTAGCAGTGTGTCGGACTTTCTCTATTAGTCCATCTATACTGACCTCCATCAGGTTGCAAATTAAAACTAATTTTTATCTGCATCTACAGTACCTCTGAAAAAATATTTGGGCTTCTAGCTGTGTGTGGGACTTGTTGTTTTAGTCCATCTATACTGACCTCCATCAGGTTGCAAATTAAAAATAATTTTTATCTGCATCTACAGTACCTCTGAAAAAATATTTGGGCTTCTAGCTGTGTGTGGGACTTGTTGTATTAGTCCATCTATACTGACCTCCATCAGGTTGCAAACTGAATATATTTTTTTCTGCATCTACCTCTGAAAAAATATTTGGGCTTCTAGCTGTGTGTGGGAATTGTTGTATTAGTCCATCTATACTGACCTCCATCAGGTTGCAAACTGAATATATTTTTTTCTGCATCTACCTCTGAAAAAATATTGGGCTTCTAGCTGTGTGTGGGACTTGTTGTGTTAGTCCATCTATACTGACCTCCATCAGGTTGCAAACTGAATATATTTTTTTCTGCATCTACCTCTGAAAAAATATTGGGCTTCTAGCTGTGTGTGGGTCTTGTTCTATTAATCCATCTATACTGACCTCCATCAGGTTGCAAACTGAATATAATTTTTTTCTGCATCTAGCTCTGAAAAAATATTTGGCCTTCTAGCAGTGTGTCGGACTTTCTCTATTAGTCCATCTATACTGACCTCCATCAGGTTGCAAATTAAAACTAATTTTTATCTGCATCTACAGTACCTCTGGAAAAATATTTGGGCTTCTAGCTGTGTGTGGGACTTGTTGTATTAGTCCATCTATACTGACCTCCATCAGGTTGCAAACTGAATATATTTTTTTCTGCATCTACCTCTGAAAAAATATTGGGCTTCTAGCTGTGTGTGGTACTTGTTGTATTAGTCCATCTATACTGACCTCCATCAGGTTGCAAACTGAATATATTTTTTTCTGCATCTACCTCTGAAAAAATATTGGGCTTCTAGCTGTGTGTGGGACTTGTTGTATGAGTCCATCTATACTGACCTCCATCAGGTTGTAAACTGAATATATTTTTTTCTGCATCTACCTCTGAAAAAATATTGGGCTTCTAGCTGTGTGTGGGACTTGTTGTATTATTCCATCTATACTGACCTCCATCAGGTTGCAAACTGAATATATTTTTTTCTGCATCTACCTCTGAAAAAATATTGGGCTTCTAGATGTGTGTGGGACTTGTTGTATTAGTCCATCTATACTGACCTCCATCAGGTTGCAAACTGAATATATTTTTTTCTGCATCTACCTCTGAAAAAATATTGGGCTTCTAGCTGTGTGTGGGTCTTGTTCTATTAATCCATCTATACTGACCTCCATCAGGTTGCAAACTGAATATAATTTTTTTCTGCATCTAGCTCTGAAAAAATATTTGGCCTTCTAGCAGTGTGTCGGACTTTCTCTATTAGTCCATCTATACTGACCTCCATCAGGTTGCAAATTAAAACTAATTTTTATCTGCATCTACAGTACCTCTGAAAAAATATTTGGGCTTCTAGCTGTGTGTGGGACTTGTTGTATTAGTCCATCTATACTGACCTCCATCAGGTTGCAAACTGAATATATTTTTTTCTGCATCTACCTCTGAAAAAATATTGGGCTTCTAGCTGTGTGTGGGACTTGTTGTATTAGTCCATCTATACTGACCTCCATCAGGTTGCAAACTGAATATATTTTTTTCTGCATCTACCTCTGAAAAAATATTGGGCTTCTAGCTGTGTGTGGGACTTGTTGTATTAGTCCATCTATACTGACCTCCATCAGGTTGCAAACTGAATATATTTTTTTCTGCATCTAACCCAGCCAATAGTTTTGGCCTAATACCACAGTTTGGCCACTCAGCTCTGCTCGGTTACCATCCATTGTTTTTTTGTGCAAACAACTCCAGAGTTGTGAATTAGTTAACCACCAAAATGAGTGGAAAAAGGCCTGCTGCTGGTGGAAAGGGGAATAGGCGTGTTGGGAAGGGGAAAAAAGGTTGTGTCCGTGGGGTAGGTGTTAAAGCAACAGTAACATCTGCAGAAGAAAGACCATCTTCCAGCCAAACTAAAATGTCTACTTCTTTTAGCGAACAATGTGATAAGATCCCTTTCTTACGGCCACGCCAATCGCTACAAATTCCAGATGAGGCACAAAAACAGCAGGTGCTTCAACGGATATCAAGTGCTCCTTTAAGTGGGCTCTCCTCCACATCAACTTCAACATCACAAATACTCCAGTCCTCAAAGGTGTCACCCAAATCCCACTTGCTTCCTCACAGCTCCCAAATCTCCAGCTGCCCGTCTGAGTATGAGGTAGAACAGATGGTTTAGTCTGCAGAGCTGTTTACTCATACTATAGCCTGGGAATCAGAGGTCGACTCCAGCGCTTCTGTGAATCCAGACGAGGAAATGATCTGCACTGATGCCCAGAATCTTTATGAGTCGGATCCAGGACCAGACGCAGAAGGTTCTGACCATAATGTAGACCCTCATTCCCAAACTGTAACTCCTGTTGGTGGAGACAATGAGGAAGACGATGATAAGACTCAAATACCTGATTGGAGCGACAACTTTAGTTTTTTGTCAGGGCAGGAACAGGTTGGCTCTGAGGACGACGGGTGTGATAACACACAGGGTGATGATGATGAGGTTGGAGATCCCACTAGCTGTCAACCCACAGTCAGCCAAGAGATGAGGTCAGCAGAGGAGGTGGAGGAAGATGCTAGTGACGACGAGGTCAGGTTGCGCCTTCCTGGACAGAGACGTAGTACTGGAAGCACGTCAACAACTGCATCCTCAAACACAACTCTGCCTCTCACCACAAGTCGTGGTGGCTCTTCAGGTCGCATGGGTGCTAAGCCTTGCATAGCCTGGGCATTTTTTCAGATCGATAAAGATGACCCAACTCGTGTTATCTGTAACATTTGTCAGCAAAAGCTAAGTAGAGGCCAAAAAATACATAGTTTGAGTACTTCATGCATGAACCGGCACATGGACATGAAGCATAAGTTGCAGTGGGAAGCTCAGTGTGCTACAATGCGGCCTAGCCGGCCGGGCCAACCACCGTCTGCCATATCTTGTGCATCCGCGGCCTCTTCATCCTCTGTGACTGGGGGGACAGCAGTCACACCTGTTTTGGGGCGCAGACCTGCCACCTCTTTACCCGCAACAGCCAGCGTGATTGTCAGGTCATCATTTTCTTTGGAGGTGGTAACAGCAGCTGGTGTTGAGCGCTGTCCGACATCGATAGCACCACCTTTGGATCAAGGCAACCTAACATGTCCGCCTGCATCTTCCTCACAGACCGGCAGTTTGCCGGGGACACCCTTATCAACCCCGTCTAAGCACAATAGCCAGCCCTCGGTCCCTCAGATGTGGACAAGTAAAAGACCATTTCCTCCTAGCCATGAGAAAGCTAAGAGGTTGAATTTCACCATCTGCAAGCTCTTGGCTACAGAAATGCTGCCTTTCCGCCTGGTGGACACAGAGGATTTTCGAGACCTTATGTCCGTCGCAGTGCCCCAGTACCAGATGCCCAGTCGGCACTACTTCTCAAAGAAAGGTGTGCCTGCGCTCCACCAGCATGTCGCACACAACATCACCGCTTCTTTGAGAAACTCTGTGTGTGACAGGGTGCATTTCACCACAGACACTTGGGCGAGTAGGCATGGACAGGGGCGTTACATGTCGCTGACTGGGCACTGGGTAACTATGGTGACAGCAGGACAAGGGGCTGCTGTCCAAGTCTTGCCGTCCCCACGAGTTGTGCGTCAATCCTCTTTATGTCAAAGTTCCTCCACTGCTTCTGCCTCCTCAACCTCCTCTCGGTCTTCCACCTGCACCCAAAGCCTGTCTGGTCATGCCACAAGCTTTCTAACTGTGCAGAAGGGATCCTGCACACCTCCTTACTATGCTGGCAGTAGGGCTCAACGTCATCAGGTGGTTTTTACATTGAAATATCTGGGAAATGTGAGTCACACAGCTGAGGAGTTGTGGTCAGCTCTGGAGAACCAATTTCATGAATGGTTGTCTCCACTGGACCTGAAACCAGGGAAGGCCGTGTGCGACAATGCTGCAAACCTGGGTGCGGCCCTTCGCCGGGGCAATGTCACACACGTGCCTTGTATGGCTCACGTGTTGAACCTGGTTGTCCAGCAATTTTTAGCCCACTATCCCAGACTAGATGGCCTTCTGCAGAGGGCACGGTCGCTGTGTGCTCACTTCCACCGTTCGCATCCCGCAGCTCAGCGACTTACATCTCTACAGAAGTCGTTGGGCCTGCCACTTCACCGGCTAAAATGCGATGTGCCTACCCGGTGGAATTCAACTCTGCACATGTTGCAGCGACTGTGGCAGCACCGACAAGCCCTGGTGCAATACGTTCTGACGTATAGCCTGGGCCAACGAGATTCAGAGGTGGGGCAAATCACGCTGGAGGAGTGGTCTCAGATCAGGGACCTATGCACCCTTCTTCACAGTTTTGAAATGGCGACGAAGGTGTTTAGTGCTGACGATGCCATTATCAGCATGACTATTCCGGTGATTTACATGCTGGAGCACATGTTAAACAGAATTCGGAGTCAGGTGGTGGCACAAGAGGAGGTGGAGGAAGTAGAGGAGGAGGAGTTGTATGCGGAAGGGCTAACATCTGCAAGGTCCAGACGGTCGGCAGCACCAAGGCGGCAGGCATGTGAGGGTGGGGGAGATGGTTTTACCAGGGCGCATGGTAGCGGCCAAACTAGTGAGGAAGGTGCAGGAGCCCAGGAAGAAGTGGAGGACGAACTGAAGGAAGACTCATCAGATGAGGGAGACCTTGATCACATTTCTGTTGTGCGAGGTTGGGGGGAGAGGACAGAGGAAGGAAGCATGATTGTTACCTCGCCACCAACACAACAGGGACTTGGTGCTCCTGGATGCGCAACACACATGAGTGCCTTCTTGCTGCACTACCTGCAACATGACCCTCGAATTGTGAGAATTAGAAATAATCCTGACTACTGGGTTGCCACACTGTTAGATCCCCGGTACAAAAGTAAATTTGCAGAAATTATTCCTGCCATAGAAAGGGATGCACGCATGCAGGAGTATCAGCAGAGACTGTTGCAGAATCTTACATGTGCTTTTCCACAAAATACCAGTGGTGCACGTAGTGAATCTCACAGTTCCAACTTGCCAACCGTGGGACCGTCAAGTGTTCAGCACTCAAACCGTAACAGAACCACAGTATCTGGTGGTAACATCAATTTTGCGGAATCATTTCACCACTTTTTTAGCCCATCCTTTGCAAGGCCACAGGAGACAAGAAGTCTGACACATAGTCAACGCCTAGAGACGATGGTACAGGAGTATCTCCAAGTAAACATTGAAGCCACGACTGTGTCACTGGACCCTTGCTCTTTTTGGGCTTCCAATCTGGATAAATGGCCGGAGCTAGCCACTTACGCCTTGGAGATCTTGTCATGCCCCGCAGCCAGCGTTCTGTCTGAACGTGTGTTCAGCGCTGCTGGTGGTGTGCTGACAGATAAGCGCACGCGGCTCTCCACTGATAATGTAGACAGACTCACGTTCATAAAGATGAACAAATCATGGATCCGAAACGACTTTTCTACCCCTGTGTCATCCTGGGGAGAGTAAAAGCTTGATGATTGTTTAAAATCACCCTACCAACCGTTTTAAGCTTTCAAATTACTAATCATGTTTATCTGTATCTTGACTGGAAAATAATTTGGGCTTTGTAGCAGTGTGCAGCACTGATCCTATTAGGCCATCTATAATAAGCTCCACCAGATTTAAAATTAAAAATAATTTTTAGCTGCATCTAGCCCGGAAAATAATTTTGGGGCTCCGAGATGCGCAAGACACATAAGTGCCTTCTTGCTGCACTACCTGCAGCATGACCCTCATATTGTCAGAATTCGAATTAATCATGACTACTGGGTTGCCACACTCTTAGATCCCCCAAACTTTTCGATCAACCTTTTCATTTTAATAAAGACCAAAAAAATGGTCATTTTTGAAATTATAAGCATTAGCAGGTTGTTAGAAACTGAAATCAAACAGTTTTCAACTCAAAACTTTATTCTAGGTGATGTTACATTTTCACATAGGACCCCTTGTTCGAAAGGAGCTTCTGAACTCTCTCGTCCATTGAATTTGTCAGGTTTTGGATGGTTTCTGCTTCAATTGTTTTGCATGAGGACAGAATACCCTCCCAGAGCTGTTGCTTAGATGTGAACTGCCTCCCGCCATCATAGACACTCCTTTTAATGATGCTCCAAAGGTTCTGAATGGGGTAGAGGTCAGGGGAGCATGGGGGTCACACCATAAGTTTGTCCCCTTTTATGCCCATATCAGCCAGAGATGCAGATGTTTTATGTGCAGCATGAGATGGTGCATTATCATGCAGAAAAATGATCTTGCTGTGAAATACACGGTTCTTCTTCTTGAACCATGGCAGGAAGTGCTGTTTGAGAAAATCCACATACATTATGGAGTTCATCTTTAGCGCCTTCAGGGATCCTAAAGGGGCCGACAATCTCTCTCCCCATGATTCCAGCCCAAAACATTACTCCACCTCCTCCTTGTTGGCGCTGTAGCCGTGTTTGCGTGGGGTGTCCATCAACCAGCCATCCTCCACTCCATCCATCTGGACCATCGAGCGCTGCACGGCACTCATCCGTGAGCAAAACAGTTTTGAAATCAGTCTTCATGTAATGTTTGGCCCGCTGGAGCCGTTTCTGCTTGTGTGAAGTGGATAGAGGAGGTCGACAGGATGGCGTATGCACAGCTGCAAACCTCTGAAGGACCCTGCATCTTGTTGTTCGGGGGACGTTGGAGGCACCAGCAGCTTCAAAAACTTGTCTGCTGCTATGACAAGGCTTTTTTGCCGCTGCTCTTTTAACCTGACGTAATTGCCTGTAGGAAAGAGTCCTCAATTTGCCCTTATCAGCACGCACACGTGTGTACTGTGAATCAGCTACATACTTCTTGATTGCCAAGACACTTCATCCTGATCATCGCACAATGTTGATTGTAGTCATGCCTTGACCTAAACACTCCACAATTTGTTGCTTCTCAGCAGCCGACACATCCTTTTTCTTTCCCATTTTGGCAGAAAATGTAGGCTGCTTAATAATGTGAGACAGCCTTCTTAAGTAGTGTTGAGCCACCCCCGTAGTGTACGAGTTCGGTTCGGTTCGTCGAACACCCGTGTGTTCGCCGAACTGTTCGTCGAACTGTTCGTCGAACACTTTCGAACACCGTTAAAACCAATGGCAGGCAAACAAAAACACATAGAAACACATAGAAAACACCTTCAAAGGTGTCCAAAAGCTGACAAACTGCTCAGAAGACATAACTAACACTTGGAAAAGTGACAAGTACATATAGTCATGCGAAAATAAAAGAGGTGGAGGAGTAAAAGGAGGGGGAGACACAGATATAGGCATGTCATGCCCTTCTAAAATCCAAAAAGTGAGAAGCCGACACGGCCAGTCCGCTCCTGCCCGTGCCACCTCCGTGTCGCCGGGTTTGTGCCAGAGCCGCGGTGAACCCTGACGGCCAGCCCCCCTCTCCCAATACTGGTGCCTGTCCGCTGGTGGGTCGAGCGAGCCCCCCTGTGGTGGAGGCAGCTCTAAGCTTTTTAATTTAAATTGTCTCTCTAATTTGAATGAATACACTTTAAATCCATTTACAAGGATCTATTGGAGGGCAAGTCTCATGCCAGCAGCCGCGGTAATTCCAGCTCCAGTAGCGTCCACTAAAGCTGCTGCAGTTAAAAAGCGTTTATAAGGATCGAGCTCGGCTGTCCACCGCAAGGCATCCTACTGCCAGTCCCAGCCCCTATGCCTTGGGGTGCCTCCTGATGCTCTTCACTAAGTATCCCATGGTCCCGAAGCATTTCCTTTGAAAAAATTAAATGTCTAAACTACAGGTGGTGCAGCTTGCTTAACAGCCGGGATAATCCGCTCACTAGCAGACACTGCTACTAGGCACAAAGTATTTCCTGGGCTAGATGCAGTTAAAAATTTGTAATTAGATACTCTCGTTGGATGCTGAGAAAGCATTCCATAGAGTCTCCTGGCACGCCATATATGATTCTCTTAAAAAGCTTGGGGTAGGGGTCTAGGGGACCCTTTTATAGCCAAAATCACGGCCCTGTATCGCAATACGTCACCTAGGCTGAAGATAAATGGAACTGTAGCACCCTGAGGGCTCGGTTGCTACAGACGTATTGCACCTCACCCAGAGGTGTGATATCTCACTCTCAGGTAAGGATGGAGTGTGGATCAGGACCCGACACCTGCATGCATTACACCACATTGCCGTGGGGCAGGGCGACCAATATGCCCCTGAGATGGGCACGACAGTCCCTGTCCCTGGCTGGAGTGGGGGGAGGGAACACTGAGGAAGGGGAACCCTGTAGTGCAGGAGCAGGGAGGAAGCAGTTCCTGGGTGCATTGAGAAGGGAGTATAAAAGGTGGGCACCATCTTAGTTCAGTGCAGAGAAGTCTGAGCAGAAGTGGCAGGGAGCAGGGGCTCTGCATGAGCTCTGCTCCGGAGGCGGGCCTAGTAACAGAGGCCCAGGCCTGGAAGAGGGAGAAGGAAGGAAGAGGAGCGGAGAAGGCTCCAGGAACGAGGAATGAAGGGATCCCAGGGGTGCGGACGGGCGAGTCGCCACTGCACGCCCGAATCCACCTGCGTGGAGGGGTCAGGCCAAAGGGGGAGACCGGTCCCCGAACTAGTGGAGGCAGGAAACGACCCTCAGCTAGAAACCGGAGGCTCTGACATTTTATGTGGCGCAGCCCCTCGCTACACCCGCTAGGAAGGCACCACATAGGGTCAGGGAAACTGGCGCCAAGTTTACCAAGAGGAGGCCCGAGGCAGCCGGACAGAAGGGTTGGTAAGAAAGGCCAGACAAAGGACACACAAAGGGGGTCCTGTGAAGTGCTCCAAAGTTATCTGGGAGTTGTCTGAGCCCCTCACCTGGTGAGCACAGTACGACGTGGGCAGCCGTTACCTGCAGACGTGGTCTGGATAAAAAGAACTGTGAGTAAAGGCCCTGAACTGCATCACTGACTCCGTGTCGTTACTGCTGCTGCCCTGCACCATCACCCCCATCCTCCGCATACACTGCCCTGAGGCTATACTCCTCCCGTGGGGAGTTATGCTACGCTCTGCTGCACCCACAAAACCAGCCTCAGTGGTCTGCCCTGTAGCGGCGGTTCACTCTGACCGCAATCCACGGGTGGCGTAGTCGGACATTTAAACATGAAAACCACATAAATAGTTCCGCCACTGGTTTGACCGCCCTGAGCCACGGAACTGGGTCGCCGCCACGAAGACTACAACCACCAGCATCCACCAAAAAGGGTCCGGCTCCGGTTGTCCCAAGGCCCAGGGGGTGCGTCAGAACATTTTCATCACCTTTCACAATCACCAATGGGACAAGGCAGTGATGTCCTCTGTCCCCTCTCTTATACATCCTAGTGACGGAGCACCTGCTCTCATCAATTCGCCATAACCCCAATATTAGGTGGATTGAGGTGGGAGGCACCGAATACAAGTGCTCTCTATTTGCTGATGATGTCCTAGTATATATCACTCAATCACATATATCCATCCATGCTGTTATGGCTGAAATAGATCACTTTGTTACATGGTAAAATTTTAAAATCAATGCAGCGAAGTCTGAGGCCCTCGATGTCTCCCTCCCCAAATCCATATAGGATTCCATCCAGTCCAACTTTCCCTTTGCCTGGCCCTCACAGGGTATCAAATACTTAGGAATTCCTATTCATAGAGACCTCTCCCATCTATGTTATCTTAATTTTGGGCCCTTTATTGAACAACTCCATACAGACCATGGTTGGCAAGTAAGAACTGTAAGATTCACTACGTGAACCACTGGTGTTTTGTGGAAAAGCACATGTACACTGCGTTCCAAATTATTATACAAAAAGTGTTTAGGAGTGATAAGGGAAGAATTTGTTTGTTTGTCAGTTAAACTCATTGATGGTGATGTGTGTCAGGGCTCTTTATATCACTGTAAGCAATTGCAGACACCTGTGCTAATTAGTTTGGCAGGTGTGTCCAATGAAAGGCAAGACTAAGAAGAAGGCTCGCTCACATTATTAAGCAGCCTACATTTTCTGCCAAAATGGGAAAGAAAAAGGATGTGTCGGCTGCTGAGAAGCAACAAATTGTGGAGTGTTTAGGTCAAGGCATGACTACAATCAACATTGTGCGATGATCAGGATGAAGTGTCTTGGCAATCAAGAAGTATGTAGCTGATTCACAGTACACACGTGTGCGTGCTGATAAGGGCAAATTGAGGACTCTTTCCTACAGGCAATTACGTCAGGTTGAAAGAGCAGCGGCAAAAAAGCCTTGTCATAGCAGCAGACAAGTTTTGGAAGCTGCTTGTGCCTCCAACGTCCCCCAAACAACAAGATGCAGGGTCCTTCAGAGGTTTGCAGCTGTGCATGCGCCATCCTGTCGACCTCCTCTATCCACTTCACACAAGCAGAAACGGCTCCAGTGGGCCAAACATTACATGAAGACTGATTTCAAAACTGTTTTGTTCACGGATGAGTGCCGTGCAGCGCTCGATGGTCCAGATGGATGGAGTGGAGGATGGCTGGTTGATGGACACTAGTGTTGAGCCATCCCCGTAGTGTTCGGGTTCGGTTCAGTTCGTCGAACACCGGGATGTTCGAGGAACTGTTCGTCGAACTGTTCGTCGAACACCTTAGAACACCGTCGAACTCCGTTAAAACCAATGGCAGGCAAACAAAAACACATAGGAACACATAGAAAACACCTTCAAAGGTGTCCAAAAGCTGACAAACTGCTCAGAAGACGCTTTCTTTAAAAAAGCCGGCCGGCAATTCAGCAGCGGCATACACCGGTACCCGACAATTTAGACAAGAAGGAATAGAGCATCACACATAGATTAGATAGATAGAAACATGTCAGTCACATATATATGAAGTACAGTGACAGTGTTGCTTACTGTACTTGTCATTTAGTGTAAAGGATTTATTAAAAAATATAATAGTGTTTTCGTGCACCGTCTCTTTAAAAAAGCCGGCCGGCAATTCAGCAGCGGTACCCAACAATTTATAACAGACAGAATAGAGCATCACACATAGATTAGATAGATAGAAACATGTCAGTCACATATATATGAAGTACTGTGACAGTGTTGGTTACTGTACTTGTCATTTAGTGTAAAGGATTTATTAAAAAAAATAATAGTGTTTTCATGCACCGTCTTTTTAAAAAAGCCGGCCGGCAATTCAACAGCGGTACCCGACAATTTATAACAGACAGAATAGAGCTTCACACATAGATTAGATAGATAGAAACATGTCAGTCACATATATAATAAGTACAGTGACAGTGTTGGTTACTGTACTTGTCATTTAGTATTAAAATAAAGGATTTATTATTAAAAAAAATTGGCGTGGGGTTCCCCGTTATTTTAGTCTCTAGCGGAGGTTAAGCAGACAGCTGGGGCAGATGTTTGAAGCCTGGGAAGGGGGTAATACCCACGGAGCTTCCCAGGCTACTAATATCAGCCCCCAGCTGAATACCTAGCCTTTACTAGCTATTAAAATGGAGGACCCCCCCAAAAAAAATGACGTGGGGTCCCCCCTAATTTAATAGCTAGCAAAGGCTAGGCAGACAGCTGGGGGCTGATATTAATAGCCCAGGAAGGGAGCCATGAATATTGGCCCCCTCCCAGGCTAGAAACACCAGCCGTCAGCCGCCCCAGAAATGGCGCATCCATAGGATGCGCCAATTCTGGCACTTAGCCTCGCTCTTCCACGCTGCCCTGGTGCGGTGGCAGGGGGTAATAGGGTTGGGGTTGATGTCAGCTTATAATGCCAGCTGACATCAAGCCTAGGTTAGTAATGGAGAGGCGTCTATAAGACACCCCCATTACTAACCCCATAGTCAAAGTTAAAAAAAACACAAACACCCAGAATAAAGTCCTTTAATTGAAATAAAGACACATTCCTTTATTGTTCTAAATTAAACCATACTTACCGTCACGCCCATTCCAGCTGAAGCCAACGATCTCCTGCAATAAAAGAAAAATAATAAAGCAACCTCATCCTTACCTTTCCATGGTTCCCAGGACAGCTTCAGCTCTGCTACATCGAGATGACAGGCTGGACCGCAGCAGAACGCTGCCATCCAGCCTGTCATCCCGCAGACACTGAGAAGCGCAGGCATGCTTGCACTCCTCAGTGTCTGACTGTGACGGCATCCAGATGAGCCGACAATGAACTCGGCTCACCTCATGTACGTCACTGACAGCGTGGGAAAATTCTCCTGCACTCAGCGCTTCAGCGTGAGAATTCTCCCACGCTGTCAGTGACGTGTATGAGGTGAGCCGAGTTCATTGGACATGACCTCGGCTCATCTGGATGCCGTCACAGCCAGACACTGAGTAGCGCAAGCAAGCCTGCGCTTCTCAGTGTCTGCGGGATGACAGACTGGATGGCAGCGTTCTGCTGCGGTCCAGCCTGTCATCTCGATGTAGCAGAGCTGAAGCTGTCGTGGGAGCCATGGAAAGGTAAGGATGATGTTGCTTTATTATTTTACTTTTATTGCAGGAGATCATTGGCTTCAGCTGGAATGGGCGTGGCGGTAAGTATGGTTTAATTTAGAACAATAAAGAATTGTGTGTTTATTTCAATTAAAGGACTTTTTTCTGGGTGTTTGTGTTTTTTTAAAATACTTTACTAGAAATTCATGGTGGTCATGTCTAATATTGGCGTGACCCCATGAATTTCGGGCTTAGGGCCAGCTGATAATGCCAAGCTGGCCTTAACCCCTTTATTACCCAGTGAGCCACCGCACCAGGGTCCTGGATGAGTTGGGTACAGCGCCAGAAGATGGCGCTTCTATGAACGCGCCATTTTCCGGGGCGGCTGCGGACTGCAATTTGCAGCGGGTGGGGCCCAGAAAGCTTGGGCCTCCCTGCGCTGCAGATTCCAGCCCCCAGCTGCCTAGTTGTACCTGGCTGGACACAAAAATAGGGCGAAGCCCCACGTATTTTTTTTTTAAATTCATGAAATTCATGGAATAATTAAGAAAAAAAGGGCTTCCCTATATTGTTGTGTCCGGCTAGGTACAAATAGGCAGCTGGTGGTTGGGAGCAGCCCGTTCCTGCCTGCTGTACCTGACTGGACACAAATATAGGGCGAAGCCCCACATCAATTTTTTTTTCATTATTTCATGAATTTCCTGAAATAATTTAAAAAAAATTGATGTGGGGCTTCGCCCTATATTTGTGTCCAGTCAGGTACAGCAGGCAGGAACGGGCTGCCCTCAACCACCAGCTGCCTATTTGTACCTGGCCAGACACAACAATATAGGGAAGCCCTTTTTTAAAAAAATTATTTCATGAAATAATTAAAAAAAAATTGACGTGGGGCTTCGCACTATATTTGTGTCCAGCCAGGTACAGCAGGCAGGGACGGGCTGCCCCCAACCACCAGCTGCCTATTTGTACCTGGTTGGACACAACAATATAGGGAAGCCCTTTTTTTCTTAATTATTCCATGAATTTCATGAAATAATTTAAAAAAAAAATGCGTGGGGCTTCGCCCTATTTTTGTGCCCAGCCAGGTACAACTAGGCAGCTGGGAGCTGGAATCCGCAGCGCAGGGAGGCCCAAGCTTTCTGGGCCCCACCCGCTGCAAATTGCAGTCCGCAGCCGCCCCAGAAAATGGCGCGTTCATAGAAGCGCCATCTTCTGGCGCTGTACCCAACTCATCCAGGGCCCTGGTGCGGTGGCTCACTGGGTAATAAAGGGGTTAAGGCCAGCTTGGCATTATCAGCTGGCCCTAAGCCCGAAATTCATGGGGTCACGCCAATATTAGACATGACCACCGTGAATTTCTAGTAAAGTATTTAAAAAAACACAACACCCAGAATAAAGTCCTTTAATTGAAATAAACACACAATTCTTTATTGTTCTAAATTAAACCATACTTACCATCACGCCCATTCCAGCTGAAGCCAATGTCTTCTGCAATAAAAGTAAAATAATTAAGCAACCTCATCCTTACCTTTCCATGGTTCCCACGACAGCTTCAGCTCTGCTACATCGAGATGACAGGCTGGACCGCAGCAGAACGCTGCCATCCAGCCTGTCATCCCGCGGACACTCAGAAGCGCAGGCATGCTTGCGCTCCTCAGTGTCTCGCTGTGACGGCATAAAGATGAGACGAGTTCATGTTCAATGAACTCGGCTCACCTCATGCACGTCACTGACAGCGTGGGAGAATTCTCCTGCACTCAGCGCTTCAGCATGAAAATTCTCCCACACTGTCTGTGACGTACATGAGGTCAGCTGAGTTCATTGGACATGAATGAGCTCACCTCATGCACGTCACTGACAGCGTGGGAAAATTCTCACGCTGAAGCGCTGAGTGCAGGAGAATTTTCCCACGCTGTCAGTGACGTGCATGAGGTGAGCTCATTCATGTCCAATGATCTCAGCTCACCTCATGCACATCACTGACAGCGTGGGAAAATTCTCCTGCACTCAGCGCTACAGCGTGAGAATTCTCCCACGCTGTCAGTGACGTGCATGAGGTGAGCTCATTCATGTTCAATGAACTCAGCTGACCTCATGCACGTCACTGACAGCGTGGGAGAATTCTCACGCTGAAGTGCTGAGTGCAGGAGAATTCTCCCACGCTGTCAGTGACGTGCATGAGGTGAGCCGAGTTCATTGGACATGAACTCGTCTCATCTTTATGCCGTCACAGCCAGACACTGCAGAGCGCAAGCATGCCTGCGCTTCTCAGTGTCTGCGGGATGACAGGCTGGATGGCAGCGTTCTGCTGCGGTCCAGCCTGTTATCTCGATGTAGCAGAGCTGAAGCTGTCGTGGGAACCATGGAAAGGTAAGGATGAGGTTGCTTTATTATTTTTCTTTTATTGCAGGAGATCGTTGGCTTCAGCTGGAATGGGCGTGACTGTAAGTATGGTTTAATTTAGAACAATAAAGAATTGTGTCTTTATTTCAATTAAAGGACTTTATTCTGGGTGTTTGTGTTTTCTTTTAACTTTGACTATGGGGTTAGTAATGGGGGTGTCTTATAGACGCCTCTCCATTACTAACCTGGGCTTGATGTCAGCTGGCATTATAAGCTGACATCAACCCCAACCCTATTACCCCCTGCCACCGCACCAGGGCAGCGTGGAAGAGCGAGGCTAAGTGCCAGAATTGGCGCATCCTATGGATGCGCCATTTCTGGGGCGGCTGACGGCTGGTGTTTCTAGCCTGGGAGGGGGCCAATATTCATGGCTCCCTTCCTGGGCTATTAATATCAGCCCCCAGCTGTCTGCCTAGCCTTTGCTAGCTATTAAATTAGGGGGGACCCCACGTCATTTTTTTTGGGGGGGTCCTCCATTTTAATAGCTAGTAAAGGCTAGGTATTCAGCTGGGGGCTGATATTAGTAGCCTGGGAAGCTCCGTGGGTATTACCCCCTTCCCAGGCTTCAAACATCTGCCCCAGCTGTCTGCTTAACCTCCGCTAGAGACTAAAATTACGGGGAACCCCACGCCAATTTTTTTTAATAATAAATCCTTTATTTTAATACTAAATGACAAGTACAGTAACCAACACTGTCACTGTACTTATTATATATGTGACTGACATGTTTCTATCTATCTAATCTATGTGTGAAGCTCTATTCTGTCTGTTATAAATTGTCGGGTACAGATGCTGAATTGCCGGCCGGCTTTTTTAAAGAGACAGTGCATGAAAACACTATTATTTTTTTTTAATAAATCCTTTGCAGTAAATGACAGGTACAGTAAGCAACACTGTCACAGTACTTCATATATATGTGACTGACATGTTTCTATCTATCTAATCTATGTGTGAAGCTCTATTCTGTCTGTTATAAATTGTCGGGTACCGCTGCTGAATTGCCGGCCGGCTTTTTTAAAGAGACGGTGCACGAAAACACTATTATATTTATTAATAAATCCTTTACACTAAATGACAAGTACAGTAAGCAACACTGTCACTGTACTTCGTATATATGTGGCTGACATGTTTCTATCTATCTAATCTATGTGTGATTCTCTATTCCTTCTATTCTAAATTGTCGGGTACAGATGCTGAATTGCCGGCCGGCTTTTTTAAAGAGACGGTGCATGAAAACACTATTATTTTTTTTGATAAATCCTTTACACTAAATGACAAGTACAGTAAGCAACACTGTCACTGTACTTCTTATATGTGTGACTGACATGTTTATATCTATCTAATCTATGTGTGATGCTCTATTCTTTCGGTTCTAAATTGTCGGGTACGGGTGTATACCGCTGCTGAATTGCCGGCTTTTCATGTTTCACTGTGAGCACTGTTCCCATCGATTTGGGCAACCACTGTAATGCCACAACCACCATGGCTGTGGAATTACAGTGAGTGGCAGGCAATCCCTGCATGATTGGTGCTCTAAATAGCGCCAGACATGCAGGACAGGCTTTTGGTGCACGAACAGTTATCGAACATAACCTCGAACAGCCGAATTTTTTGCAAATCGTTCGGGTTCGTCGAACAACTCGAACACCGCCCAAAACAGCTCGAATTTGAGATTGGCGAACAGTTCTAGTCGAACACCGCTCATCTCTAATGGACACCCCACGCAAACACGGCTACAGCGCCAACAAGGAGGAGGTGGAGTATTGTTTTGGGCTGGAATCATGGGGAGAGAGATTGTCGGCCCCTTTAGGATCCCTGAAGGCGCTAAAGATGAACTCCATAATGTATGTGGATTTTCTCAAACAGCACTTCCTGCCATGGTTCAAGAAGAAGAACCGTGTATTTCACAGCAAGATCATTTTTCTGCATGATAATGCACCATCTCATGCTGCACATAAAACATCTGCATCTCTGGCTGATATGGGCATAAAAGGGGACAAACTTATGGTGTGACCCCCATGCTCCCCTGACCTCTACCCCATTCAGAACCTTTGGAGCATCATTAAAAGGAGTGTCTATGATGGCGGGAGGCAGTTCACATCTAAGCAACAGCTCTGGGAGGGTATTCTGTCCTCATGCAAAACAATTGAAGCAGAAACCATCCAAAACCTGACAAATTCAATGGACGAGAGAGTTCAGAAGCTCCTTTCGAACAAGGGGTCCTATGTGAAAATGTAACATCACCTAGAATAAAGTTTTGAGTTGAAAACTGTTTGATTTCAGTTTCTAACAACCTGCTAATGCTTATAATTTCAAAAATGACCATTTTTTTGGTCTTTATTAAAATGAAAAGGTTGATCGAAAAGTTTGGGGGATCTAAGAGTGTGGCAACCCAGTAGTCATGATTACTTCGAATTCTGACAATATGAGGGTCATGCTGCAGGTAGTGCAGCAAGAAGGCACTTATGTGCCTTGCGCATCTCGGAGCCCCAAAATTATTTTCCGGGCTAGATGCAGCTAAAAATTATTTTTAATTTTAAATCTGGTGAAGCTTTAGTATAGATGGCCTAATAGGATCAGTGCTGCACACTGCTACAAAGCCCAAATTATTTTCCAGTCAAGATACAGATAAACATGATTAGTAATTTGAAAGCTTAAAACGGTTGGTAGGGTGATTTTAACCAATCATCAAGCTTTTACTCTCCCCAGGATGACACAGGGGTAGAAAAGTCGTTTCGGATCCATGATTTGTTCATCTTTATGAACGTGAGTCTGTCTACATTATCAGTGGAGAGCCGCGTGCGCTTATCTGTCAGCACACCACCAGCAGCGCTGAACACATGTTCAGACAGAACGCTGGCTGCGGGGCATGACAAGATCTCCAAGGCGTAAGTGGCTAGCTCCGGCCATTTATCCAGATTGGAAGCCCAAAAAGAGCAAGGGTCCAGTGACACAGTCGTGGCTTCAATGTTTACTTGGAGATACTCCTGTACCATCGTCTCTAGGCGTTGACTATGTGTCAGACTTCTTGTCTCCTGTGGCCTTGCAAAGGATGGGCTAAAAAAGTGGTGAAATGATTCCGCAAAATTGATGTTACCAGCAGATACTGTGGTTCTGTTACGGTTTGAGTGCTGAACACTTGACGGTCCCACGGTTGGCAAGTTGGAACTGTGAGATTCACTACGTGCACCACTGGTATTTTGTGGAAAAGCACATGTAAGATTCTGCAACAGTCTCTGCTGATACTCCTGCATGCGTGCATCCCTTTCTATGGCAGGAATAATTTCTGCAAATTTACTTTTGTACCGGGGATCTAACAGTGTGGCAACCCAGTAGTCAGGATTATTTCTAATTCTCACAATTCGAGGGTCATGTTGCAGATAGTGCAGCAAGAAGGCACTCATGTGTGTTGCGCATCCAGGAGCACCAAGTCCCTGTTGTGTTGGTGGCGAGGTAACAATCATGCTTCCTTCCTCTGTCCTCTCCCCCCAACCTCGCACAACAGAAATGTGATCAAGGTCTCCCTCATCTGATGAGTCTTCCATCAGTTCGTCCTCCACTTCTTCCTGGGCTCCTGCACCTTCCTCACTAGTTTGGCTGCTACCATGCGCCCTGGTAAAACCATCTCCCCCACCCTCACATGCCTGCCGCCTTGGTGCTGCCGACCGTCTGGACCTTGCAGATGTTAGCCCTTCCGCATACAACTCCTCCTCCTCTACTTCCTCCACCTCCTCTTGTGCCACCACCTGACTCCGAATTCTGTTTAACATGTGCTCCAGCATGTAAATCACCGGAATAGTCATGCTGATAATGGCATCGTCAGCACTAAACATCTTCGTCGCCATTTCAAAACTGTGCAGAAGGGTGCATAGGTCCCTGATCTGAGACCACTCCTCCAGCGTGATTTGCCCCACCTCTGAATCTCGTTGGCCCAGGCTATACGTCAGAACGTATTGCACCAGGGCTTGTCGGTGCTGCCACAGTCGCTGCAACATGTGCAGAGTTGAATTCCACCGGGTAGGCACATCGCATTTTAGCCGGTGAAGTGGCAGGCCCAACGACTTCTGTAGAGATGTAAGTCGCTGAGCTGCGGGATGCGAACGGCGGAAGTGAGCACACAGCGACCGTGCCCTCTGCAGAAGGCCATCTAGTCTGGGATAGTGGGCTAAAAATTGCTGGACAACCAGGTTCAACACGTGAGCCATACAAGGCACGTGTGTGACATTGCCCCGGCGAAGGGCCGCACCCAGGTTTGCAGCATTGTCGCACACGGCCTTCCCTGGTTTCAGGTCCAGTGGAGACAACCATTCATGAAATTGGTTCTCCAGAGCTGACCACAACTCCTCAGCTGTGTGACTCACATTTCCCAGACATTTCAATGTAAAAACCGCCTGATGACGTTGAGCCCTACTGCCAGCATAGTAAGGAGGTGTGCAGGATCCCTTCTGCGCAGTTAGAAAGCTTGTGGCATGACCAGACAGGCTTTGGGTGCAGGTGGAAGACCGAGAGGAGGTTGAGGAGGCAGAAGCAGTGGAGGAACTTTGACATAAAGAGGATTGACGCACAACTCGTGGGGACGGCAAGACTTGGACAGCAGCCCCTTGTCCTGCTGTCACCATAGTTACCCAGTGCCCAGTCAGCGACATGTAACGCCCCTGTCCATGCCTACTCGTCCAAGTGTCTGTGGTGAAATGCACCCTGTCACACACAGAGTTTCTCAAAGAAGCGGTGATGTTGTGTGCGACATGCTGGTGGAGCGCAGGCACACCTTTCTTTGAGAAGTAGTGCCGACTGGGCATCTGGTACTGGGGCACTGCGACGGACATAAGGTCTCGAAAATCCTCTGTGTCCACCAGGCGGAAAGGCAGCATTTCTGTAGCCAAGAGCTTGCAGATGGTGAAATTCAACCTCTTAGCTTTCTCATGGCTAGGAGGAAATGGTCTTTTACTTGTCCACATCTGAGGGACCGAGGGCTGGCTATTGTGCTTAGACGGGGTTGATAAGGGTGTCCCCGGCAAACTGCCGGTCTGTGAGGAAGATGCAGGCGGACATGTTAGGTTGCCTTGATCCAAAGGTGGTGCTATCGATGTCGGACAGCGCTCAACACCAGCTGGTGTTACCACCTCCAAAGAAAATGATGACCTGCCAATCACGCTGGCTGTTGCGGGTAAAGAGGTGGCAGGTCTGCGCCCCAAAACAGGTGTGACTGCTGTCCCCCCAGTCACAGAGGATGAAGAGGCCGCGGATGCACAAGATATGGCAGACGGTGATTGGCCCGGCCGGCTAGGCCGCATTGTAGCACACTGAGCTTCCCACTGCAACTTATGCTTCATGTCCATGTGCCGGTTCATGCATGAAGTACTCAAACTATGTATTTTTTGGCCTCTACTTAGCTTTTGCTGATAAATGTTACAGATAACACGAGTTGGGTCATCTTTATCGATCTGAAAAAATGCCCAGGCTATGCAAGGCTTAGCACCCATGCGACCTGAAGAGCCACCACGACTTGTGGTGAGAGGCAGAGTTGTGTTTGAGGATGCAGTTGTTGACGTGCTTCCAGTACTACGTCTCTGTCCAGGAAGGCGCAACCTGACCTCGTCGTCACTAGCATCTTCCTCCACCTCCTCTGCTGACCTCATCTCTTGGCTGACTGTGGGTTGACAGTAAGTGGGATCTCCGACCTCATCATCATCACCCTGTGCGTTATCACACCCGTCGTCCTCAGAGCCAACCTGTTCCTGCCCTGACAAAAAACTAAAGTTGTCGCTCCAATCAGGTATTTGAGTCTTATCATCGTCTTCCTCATTGTCTCCACCAACAGGAGTTATAGTTTGGGAATGAGGGTCTACATTATGGTCAGAACCTTCTGCGTCTGGTCCTGGATCCGACTCATAAAGATTCTGGGCATCAGTGCAGATCATTTCCTCGTCTGGATTCACAGAAGCGCTGGAGTCGACCTCTGATTCCCAGGCTATAATATGAGTAAACAGCTCTGCAGACTCAACCATCTGTTCTACCTCATACTCAGACGGGCAGCTGGAGATTTGGGAGCTGTGAGGAAGCAAGTGCGATTTGGGTGACACCTTTGAGGACTGGAGTATTTGTGATGTTGAAGTTGATGTGAAGGAGAGCCCACTTAAAGGAGCACTTGATATTCGTTGAAGCACCTGCTGTTTTTGTGCCTCATCTGGAATTTGTAGCGATTGGCGTGGCCGTAAGAAAGGGATCTTATCACATTGTCCGCTAAAAGAAGTAGACATTTTAGTTTGGCTGGAAGATGGTCTTTCTTCTGCAGATGTTACTGTTGCTTTAACACCTACCCCACGGACACAACCTTTTTTCCCCTTCCCAACACGCCTATTCCCCTTTCCACCAGCAGCAGGCCTTTTTCCACTCATTTTGGTGGTTAACTAATTCACAACTCTGGAGTTGTTTGCACAAAAAAACAATGGATGGTAACCGAGCAGAGCTGAGTGGCCAAACTGTTTTATTAGGCCAAAACTATTGGCTGGGTTAGATGCAGAAAAAAATTATTTTGAATTTGCAACCTGATGGAGGTCAGTATAGATGGACTAATACAAATAGTCCCACACACTGCTAGAAGCCCAAATATTTTTTTCAGAGGTACTGTAGATGCAGATAAAAATTATTTTTAATTTGCAACCTGATGGAGGTCAGTATAGATGGACTAATAGACCAAGTCCCACACACTGCTAGAAGCCCAAATATTTTTTCAGAGCTAGATGCAGAAAAAAATTATTTTTAATTTGCAACCTGATGGAGGTCAGTATAGATGGACTAATAGACCAAGTCCCACACACCGCTAGAAGCCCAACTATTTTTTCAGAGCTAGATGCAGAAAAAAATTATATTCAATTTGCAACCTGCTGGAGGTCAGTATAGAAGGACTAATAGAACAAGTCCCACACACTGCTAGAAGCCCAAATATTTTTTCAGAGCTAAATGAAGAAAAAAATTATTTTTAATTTGCAACCTGATGGAGGTCAGTATAGATGGACTAATAGACCAAGTCCCACACACTGCTAGAAGCCCAAATATTTTTTCAGAGCTAGATGCAGAAAAAAATTATATTCAGTTTGCAACCTGATGGAGGTCAGTATAGATGGACTAATAGAATGATGCTATGCCCAAAAGATTTTACTTCACTAGGTGCAGTAAAAAAATTGGTATTCTATACACAGGTGTTATATCTTGCAACACAGATAGGCTACTCCACTGACTAACACACTCTGCAATAGGCCAAAAAGGATTAGCTTTGCTAGATTCAGCCAAATGCTGTGAAAAAAACTTGCACAGCACTGGCACAGACCTGCCTGGCAAAAACTGATAGGAACTCATGTAACCTAGTCCTGAAAAGGACTCCAATTACAATTAGTCTTTACTCCCACAACCTATCTATTTAAGAGCACAGACCTCCCTGATAAAAGTCGTAGGAAATGCTGTAACCTAGTCCTTAAAAGGACTGCAATCACAACTATTCCCTACTCCCAAGCTATCTGTATATTTGTGCGAAAATTGGCTTGAAATTAACAAGGTATAGCGCACACAGCAACAGCGGTGCCGTCTAACACGCAGCTGCAGCAGTGAGAAAATGGTGGCGACGGGGAAAATGGCTTGGTCTTATAGGGCAAGGACATGTGACATACACTGCCAATGACACATGCCCTTGCTTGTGTGAAAAAAAGCACTTCGCTCCGTGTGTGCGCTGCTGATAGGCTGACAGATTGCACCTCCCCACTGCAAATGCGGGAAAGAGAAAAAAAAATGGAGATCTTCATTGTTCCTGCAGAGATCCATCCCCTGCCCCTCTCCCCACCCCGCTGTACACTCAAACTGCGTATTAACATTAATTTTCATCATTACTGAGAAAAAATCCAGTTATGATTTTGGTGCACGAACAGTTATCGAACATAACCTCGAACAGCCGAATTTTTCTCAAATTGTTCGTGTTCGCCGAACGGCTCGAACACCGCCCAAAACAGCTCGAATTTGAGATTGGCGAACAGTTCGAGTAGAACAACGCTCATCTCTATTCTTAAGTAGTCTTGCCTTTCATTGGACACACCTGCCAAACTAATTAGCACAGGTGTCTGCAATTGCTTACAGTGATATAAAGAGCCCTGACACACATCACCATCAATGAGTTTAACTGACAAACAAACAAATTCTTCCCTTAACACTTTTTGCATAATAATTTGGAACACAGTGTACATGTGCTTTTCCACAAAACACCAGTGGTTCACGTAGTGAATCTTACAGTTCTAACTTGCCAACCGTGGTCTGTATGGAGTTGTTCAATAAAGGGCCCAAAATTAAGTTAACATAGATGGGAGAGGTCTCTATGAATAGGAATTCCTAAGTATTTGATATCCTGTGAGGGCCAGGCAAAGGGAAAGTTGGACTGGATGGAATCCTATATGGATTTGGGGAGAGAGACATCGAGGGCCTCAGACTTCGCTGCATTGATTTTAAAATTTGACCATGTAACAAAGTGATCTATTTCAGCCATAACAGCATGGATGGATATATGTGATTTAGTGATATATACTAGGACATCATCAGCAAATAGAGAGCACTTGTACTCGGTGCCTCCCACCTCAATCCACCTAATATTGGGGTTATGGCGAATTGATGAGAGCAGGTGCTCCGTCACTAGGATGTATAAGAGAGGGGACAGAGGACATTCCTGCCTTGTCCCATTGGTGATTGTGAAAGGTGATGAAAATGTTCTGATGCACCCCCTGGGCCTTGGGACACCCGGAGCCGGACCCTTTTTGGTGGATGCTGGTGGTTGTAGTCTTCGTGGCGGCGACCCGGTTCCGTGGCTCAGGGTGGTCAAACCAGTGGCGGAACTATTTATGTGGTTTTGATGTTTAAATGTCCGACTACGCCACCCGTGGATTGCGGTCAGAGTGAACCGCCGCTGCAGGGCAGACCGCTGAGGCTGGTGTTGTGGGTGCAGCAGAGCGTAGCATAACTCCCCACGGGAGGAGTATAGCCTCAGGGCAGTGTATGCGGAGGATGGGGGTGATGGTGCAGGGCAGCAGCAGTAACGACACGGAGTCAGCGATGCAGTCCAGGGCCTTTACTCACAGTTATTATTATCCAGACCACGTCTGCAGGTAACGGATGCCCACGTCGTACTGTGCTCACCAGGTGAGGGGCTCAGACAACTCCCAGATAACTTTGGAGCGCCTCACAGGACCCCCTTTGTGTGTCCTTTGTCTGGCCTTTCTTACCAACCCTTCTGTCCGGCTGCCTCGGGCCTCCTCTTGGTAAACTTGGCGCCAGTTTCCCTGACCCTATGTGGTGACTTCCTAGCGGGTGTAACGAGGGGCTGCGCCACATAAAATGTCACAGCCTCCGGTTTCTAGCTGAGGGTCGTTTCCTGCCTCCACTAGTTTCGGGGACCGGTCTCCCCCTTTGGCCTGACCCCTCCACGCAGGTGGATTCGGGCGTGCGGTGGCGACTCGCCCGTCCGCACCCCTGGGATCCCTTCTTTCCTCGTTCCTGGAGCCTTCTCTGCTCCTCTTCCTTCCTTCTCCCTCTTCCAGGCCTGGGCCTCTGTTACTAGGCCCGCCTCCGGAGCAGAGCTCATGCAGAGCCCCTGCTCCCTGCCATTTCTGCTCAGACTTCTCTGCACTGAACTAAGATGGTGCCCACCTTTTATACTCCCTTCTCAATGCACCCAGGAACTGCTTCCTCCCTGCTCCTGCACTACAGGGTTCCCCTTCCTCGGTGTTCCCTCCCCCCACTCCAGCCAGGGACAGGGACTGTCGTGCCCATCTCAGAGGCATATTGGTCGCCCTGCCCCACGGCAATGTAGTGTAATGCATGCAGGTGTCGGGTCCTGATCCACACTCCATCCTTACCTGAGAGTGAGATATCACACCTCTGGGTGAGGTGCAATACCTCTGTAGCAACTGAGCCCTCAGGGTGCTACAGTTCCATTTATCTTCAGCCTAGGTGATGTATTGTGATACAGGGCCGTGATTTTGGCTATAAAAGGGTCCCCTAGACCCCTACCCCAAGCTTTTTAACAGAATCATATATGGCGTGCCAGGAGACTCTATGGAATGCTTTCTCAGCATCCAACGAGAGTATCTAATTACTAATTTTTAACTGCATCTAGCCCAGGAAATACTTTGTGCCTAGTAGCAGTGTCTGCTAGTCAGCGGATTATCCCGGCTGTTAAGCAAGCTACACCACCTGTAGTTTGGACACTTAATTTTTTCAAAGGAAATGCTTCGGGACCACGGGATACTCAGTGAAGAGCATCAGGAGGCACCCCAAGGCATAGGGGCTGGGACTGGCAGTAGGATGCCTTGCGGTGGACAGCCGAGCTCGATCCTTAGAAAAGCTTTTTAACTGCAGCAGCTTTAGTGGACGCTACTGGAGCTGGAATTACGCGGCTGCTGGCATGAGACTTGCCCTCCAATAGATCCTTGTAAATGGATTTAAAGTGTATTCATTCAAATTAGAGAGACAATTTAAATTAAAAAGCTTAGAGCTGCCTCCACCACAGGGGGGCTCGCTCGACCCACCAGCGGACAGGCACCAGTATTGGGAGAGGGGGGCTGGCCGTCAGGGTTCACCGCGGCTCTGGCACAAACCCGGCGACACGGAGGTGGCACGGGCAGGAGCGGACTGAACGTGTCGGCTTCTCACTTTTTGGATTTTAGAAGGGCATGACATGCCTATATCTGTGTCTCCCCCTCCTTTTACTCCTCCACCTCTTTTCTTTTCGCATGACTATATGTACTTGTCACTTTTCCATGTGTTAGTTGTGTCTTCTGAGCAGTTTGTCAGCTTTTGGACACCTTTGAAGGTGTTTTCTATGTGTTTCTAAGTGTTTTTGTTTGCCTGCCATTGGTTTTAACGGTGTTCGAAGGTGTTCGACGAACAGTTCGGCGAACACACGGGTGTTCGACCAACCGAACCGAACTCGAACACTACGGGGGTGGCTCAACACTATCCACCAACTCCTCCTCTTCCACTTGCGCACCACGATCCCCCTCCTCACTTCGTGGCAATTGTGTCTCGTCATCGTCCACCTCTTGTGACAAATTGCCAGCGTCGACTTCCTTTGGCCGTGGCTGTTCAAATATTTGGGCATCACTACATGGGTTCTCCTCTTCCACCACTTCAAGCGGAGCAGGCGAGGGGCACAAATATTGAAATGGACCAGTGAACAGCTCTTCAGAGTGTCCAACTGTGGGATCAGTTGCTGTCTGACGACACTCGGCATGGTGGGAGGAAGGAGCATCAGGGTGAGGAGGAGTATGCGGTCGAGACTCACGGCTACTAAAACTTGACCGTGTGGAAGACAGACAGGAGGTGGTGGTGCCCAGGTAACTGGAACTTTTATCTGCTATCCAATTAATAACCTGTTCACACTGATCAGTTCGCAATACTGGTGTTGTAGTGTTCTTCCCTAGTAATTCAGTCAAGAAGTGGAAGCGAGAAGATGTGGCTGTTGGTTGTGGCACATTTTCACCTTGGCCACGGCCCCGTCCTCTACACGCACCATCACCAGAACGTCCAGTTCCACGTCCCTTGCCACACGCCTTGCCCATTGTAAATGAAGTAAAATAGCTTACACTCGCACTATCAATGGCAAAAGGGTAATAAAAAGTAGATTTCAACCGTGGAAGAGGAAAACCACAGTTCTATTTCTCTGGCCTACACCAGAATATTTTAAACAGATATATTTGTGTCTGAACACTGAGCGAGACACTCAAACTGTTTTTTTTTTAATGTAAAAAAGGCCAAAAACTGGATGATACTGAGATTTGAACCGTGGAACTGTAAAACCACAGTTATAGTTATGTGGCCTACACCAGAATCTTTTAAACAGATATATTTGTGTCTGAACTGTCAGGGAGACACTATTACTGTTTTTTTTTTTAAAGAAAAAAGGCCAAAAGCTAGATAATACAGAGATTTCAACCGTGGGACTGCAAAACCACAGTTTTAGTTATGTGGCCTACATCAGAATCTTTTAAACAGATATATTTGTGTCTGAACTGTCAGGGAGACACAATTACTGTTTTTTTTTTACAGAAAAAAAGGCCAAAAGCTGGATAATACTGAGATTTGAACCATGGAACTGCAAAACCACAGTTATAGTTATGTGGCCTACACCAGAATCTTTTAAACAGATATATTTGTGTCTGAACAGTCAGGGAGACACTATTACTGTTTTTTTGTATGGAAAAAAGGCCAAAAGTTGGATAATACAGAGATTTGAACCGTGGAACTGCAAAACCACAGTTATAGCTATGTGGCCTACACCAGAATCTTTTAAACAGATATATTTGTGTCTGAACAGTCAGCGTGACACTATTACTGTTTTTTTTACTTAAAACAGGCCAACAGCTGGATAATACAGAGATTTGAACCGTGGAACTACAAAACCACAGTTCTAGTTATGTGGCCTACACCAGAATCTTTTAAACAGATATACTGGTGTCTGAACTGTGTGGGGGGGAAATACCAAAAGGTTAATAAGACGCGTATTTGTACAGTCTGACTGAGGAAAAAAAAAATACAGGATTTAGATGAAAAAAAAAGGATTTTTCCTGGCCCCTGAGACCGGGGGATAAGTCTAGCAATTTGACCAGCAGGAGCACACAGGACTGTAATGCACTGTTTGTTGGTATAACCACTGCGTCTCCTATACAGCCTGCCTGCCTGCCTGCCTGATATCTGGGATGGATATTAGTCCTGAGAAGGACTGTTTGTTTGATTTGGCAGGCTTTAGAGACCCTACACTACCTATTTCGCACTATATATCTCTCCCTAACTCAGCAGCACTGACCCTACACTGTCTGATCCTGGGCGACTGTGTCCAAGATGGCGGCGCCCGGTTTTAAATACTCGAGGTGACGCTGTGCGGCCAGCCAATCACTGTAATGCCCACAAACAACATAGCTGCGGCATTACAGTGACTGGCTGGCAATCCCTGCATGTTCATTGGCTCTATAATGAGCGCCAAACATGCAGGGCGGAGACCCGAGGTCCCACCGGGGGTAACCCGGAAATGCTCAGTGCTCGCCGAACATCCCGAGTAGCGAGATGCTCGCTCAACACTAGTCCTATACCATCCACAAGTGCCACCTCCTGCTTTTTAAATTGTTGTGGACACGAGGGAAGTGTTGAAGGGTCCAGCGACCCACTTAGCTACTATGACAACATTATCTGCTGCCAGTGAGGCTACACACCCCCAGCTGGCCCTTCTACAACATCTGGCGCCTCCCCAGTGGCCCACCACAACTTGTGGCGTCACGAACAGGATTCATCTCTGTGCCTGTATCAGAGACTCTGTCCGATTGTGAGCAGTCCCCTCAGTATCTACATCATGAGTGAACACAGCAACAACAGCCACGCTGGTGCTAACAGCCCTGCTGTGCCCATCGCGTACAACATGCCGTTCCCTGTCCCATTTTATCCTGGGACACCCTGGTTTCCACGCTACAAGGGGGAGCCGCACACCTTCAGAGACTTCAGTGACAAGTTGCTGGCTCTCTTTCTGTTTTACGCCCTCCCTGCAGAACATCAGGTGCAGATTCTGCTGGGTCAGCTTGAGGGTGCTACTTCCAGGGAACTTCGATCTTGGCCCCCAACAGAGAAGAAAACGTCTGAGCAAATCTTTGCGAAACTGAGGGATGCCTTTGAGGTTACATCCATATCTGAGGTCAAGATGTGATTCTTTGCAAGACGACAACAGCCAGGTAGACCCTACGTGACTATGCTCTATCCCTCCAAGAGGCTTTCTCCACTGTTCTACAGATTGACCCCCATGAAAGTGTGGACTCTGACAAAATCTTGATAGACCACTTCATAGAGGGGACTTGCTCTGAACTGTCGCAGAGCCAACTCCCCATGCTCTCTGCACAACATCCCAGCTTCACCTTTGCAGACTTCAAGACCCTAGCCATCCATGTCCTTGGCAATGAATATGTACAGGGAAACTATGTCTCCTTTGCTCCTCTAGCTGGGTCTATTACTGTAGCCCCTCCATCTTTCCAGATGACATTGCCAGGTACCATGCAAGCTACACAAGCTGCGCTGACTCCTGCTGTGGACTCCAAGGCATCCCTTGAGGCACAGGACAGAACTCTCTCTCCTCAGCCTCCACCAAGAAGTCTACCTCCAGGCAAAGCTGCTCGCCGTAAGAGACCTTTCTGTCAGCACTGCCACAGATATGGACACACCGAGGCCCAGTGCTATCAGTTAAACAGGCCACCCCCTATGCTGAGGACCACCCCTCGGGAGGAAAAAGAAAAGGTCCAAATGGAGCATCCATGTGGGTGAACATTGGGACTTTAGTGACTTAAATAACCCTCCAGATGTCTGGATGAACATTATAGCTAGTAATGGTCAATCCATACCTCTCCAGGGTTACTGGGAGCCCAGTATTCGGATTGGGGACATTAAGCTCCAAAACAGGGTGTCATTGTAACTGATGTAGAGGATGAGGGTTTTGCTGTAATGGTTCTAGGCATGAATGATCTTAGAAATTGTTTTCCAGAAGTATTGTCTGCCTTGCATACCTCTCTCCCTACAGCTACATCTTCTGATCTCCAGACCATTCAGCATGCCATCCGTGTGCTTGCCGCCCAGCAGAAGTTTGCAAATAGCAAGGGTGAAATTTGTCGTGTCCGCATCCGAGACACCCGACCAGTGATTCTGCAGTTTAATCCAGAAACCATGGTATGGTGCCGTACCCGACCAGGTATTGAAAATCAAGTTTATCAGGCTCTCCTCGAACCAATCCTGCTAGAAGGACAACTAATAGTGAAAGCTGCTCGCAGCATTGTAACTGTCTCCAATGGAAGAGTGCCAGTTCGACTGATTAACTTAAATGATGCACCTTCACAAATTTCATCTAATAGTGCAGTTGTCTCAACTCTCATCAAAAGACATCATCTCAAGTGAAGTAACAGCTAATCAACATTCTACCCAAGCTGCCCAAGACAGTAAGAAGATTACTTCAGACCCATGGTGGACTGGGCTGAATGTGGGAGATGCCACTACTCCAGTAGAGAGAGTCAATGGGGTTCTGAACATTGCCAAACGTTATCATCAAGTATTCAGTAAGCACCCATTGAATTTCAGTAAGACTACTTTGATTCAGCATCAAATCCTCACAGGTGATCATCCTCCCATCAAGGAGCGACGTCATCCCATACCACCTGCGAAGTACCAGCCTATCAAGAAAATGCTTCAAGACATGAAAGAGGCTGATGTCATACATGAAAGTCCAAGCCCTTGGGCCGCACTGCTAGTCCTTGTGAAAAAGAAAGATGGCTCCATCCGTTTCTGTGTGGATTACAGCAAATTGAACAACATCACACACAAGGATGCCTGTTCCTTGCCACAAATTTAAGAGTCCCTGACTGCTCTCGGATCTGCCTCCTACTTCTCTACTCTTGACATAACCTGCGGATACTGGAAAGTTCTCATGGCGCCAGAAGACAGAGAGAAGACTGCCTTTACCACATCAATGGGGCTTTTTGAATTTAATTTTATGCCTTTCGGGCTTTGCAATGCCCCTGCTACGTTCCAACGGCTAATGGAGAGATGTCTTGGCCATGAAAATTTTCAGAGTGTCCTCCTTTACCTTGATGATGTCATTTTCTATTCCTGGACATATGAAGACCACATTCACCATCTGTCTGAAGTCTTCAAGGTACTAAGCCAACATGGCCTCAAAATCAAGCCCTCCAAATGCCACTTGCTAAAACCACGAGTAAACTACCTTGGACATGTGGTAAGTGCGGAAGGGGTACAACCTGACCCTGACAAAATTGCTACAGTTCAAAACTGGAGAACGCCCACTACCGTCAAAGAAGTCAGAAGCTTTTTGGGATTTGCAGGCTACTGCTTTATTTCACACTTTGCTCAAGTGTCTGAACCACTTACTGAGTTGCTACGGAGATGTCCCAAGGAAAACAACAACCGAAGGCTTCCAGTAGACTGGACAAATCATCAAGAAAAAGCATTCCAAACACTGAAAGACCTTCATACCCAGCCACCTATCCTGGCCTATTCTGATTACACTCAGCCATTCCTTTTGTATACAGATGCTAGCCTCCAAGGACTAGATGCTGTTTTGTCCCAGGTCCAGGACAATAAAGAGCGTGTGATTGCTTACTCCAGCCGCAGCCTCAGAAGAACTGAGAAGAATGACAGCAACTACAGTTCGTTCAAGCTTGAACTGCTTGCAGTTGTCTGGGCTGTTACAGAAAAATTCAAGGATTACCTGGCTGCCACGCCCTTTACTGTCTACACAGACAATAATCCGCTAGTGCGCCTGGATACCGCCCGGTTGGGAGCCATGGAACAATGGTGGGCTTTACGCCTAGCGAACTACAAATTCACAGTCAAATACCGCAGTGGCAAATCAAATATCAATGCCGATGCATTGTCCCGGCTGCTTGTTGGAGAAGAACCACCCCAAAATTACATCTGGGAAGAGGTAGAAATGCCTCCTTTCTATTCAAGGTTTGCCCAACAGAGGGCGATCACTGCCGCTGCTGAAAAGGGAGAATCTCATTTCAAGCCACCTGTTGAACCTCTTCAAGAACCTTCCCTGTGGAAGAAATTCCAAGAAGAGAGCAGAGTCCTGGGAGAGCTCCATGACTTCGTTACTACTGGACGAGTTCCAAACCGGCTAAGACAAGCTCATCCTGATGTGAAACTTATCCGCCTCTGGAGACAGATAAAACGCCTATTTGTCCAGAAAGGGCTCATAACGAGAAACACTTTGGACCCTGTCTCAGGCGACAGACTTTACCAAATACTCATTCCCCGGAGAGATGCACGGGTCATCTTTGAAGCCTATCATGATCACTCTGGCCATTTCGGTGTCCAGAAAGCTGAAGCTACCATCTGCCGAAGGTTTTACTGGGTCGGTATGAGAGGAGACATTAAAAGTTGGTGCTGAGGATGTCTCGCCTGTAACATCACAAAAGATGGATGCAGAGATCCAAAAGCTCCCATACACCCTATCAAGTCATAAAAAACAGGAGAAATTGTTGCTCTTGATCATGTGAAATTGGGCCCAACTCGCTCTGGCTATATATATGCCCTCACAACGGTGAACCATTACACAAAGCTTGCTGCTATTGCTCCTGTCAAAGATCTTACAGCCAAAACTGCTTCTGAAGTCTTCTATACTGAGTTCATCCAACACTATGGATGTTCAGACCACATCCTCACTGATCGCGGACCTGCCTTTGAATGTCAACTTTTCCACGAGCTGTGCAAGTACAGAGATTGTAAGAAACTGCGTACCACTGTTTGCCATCCACAAGGTAATGGCCTATGTGAAAAAGTGAACCAAGTCATCATCAGTATGCTGCACACTGCTTCTGCCACCAAGGGACCCGAGTGGCCTGAGATTCTGAAAGATCTTGTCCACATCTACAATAACACCACCCATTGCTCAACTGGTCATACTCCATTTTATCTGATGTTCTGCCGACAAGGGCAGTTGCCTTGAGACTAGGCACTCATACTGTGATGGCACCAATTCCCACACCTCACCTCTATATAATGTGTCCACACTATTACTGTGTCTGTCTTTATCCTCATGTCTCCTTAAATTTTTCCCCACCCCCAATTACAATAAATCTTCGGTCTCTTCAGCTCTAGGGGAGTACTTACCAGACCAATGTTCGAAGGGTGATCAAATGACCTGGCTGCGCTAATGATGTCTCCCTGACCTGGAAGTGCCGGCGTTCAGGGCTTCAGTTTACTCGCTTCTGAAAGACACGAGTACAATTGATTTAATCTCTGAGGTGGCTGTCAACTGGACAGCTGACACAGAGAGTAGCCAACACCCACTCTAGGGGGCGGCAAAAAGCAGCTGCAGGGGAGACATATCAGACTATCGCATCAGGTGGTCCGACGGTGCCACCCAAATGCCTTGCTCGCCCCCCCAGATACACCCCTGTGTTATAAAGGCCCAGGCAGATGATCAGATGAGATCACACCTGGCCACCTGCAAAGCCCAACGTGGAACATCACAGAGTTTAGCAGACCTGTGTAAGGGAAGCAAAGCAGGGATCCGGGACAGATGCATAACACAAGGAATGGGCTAAGATTCCTCAGTAACGATGCCAGGAAGTCATAACAGCCAGAGAAGGTGTACTAATTACTAAAGACGCTTGAGATGAAGGGGTGAATAATTTTGAGACTGCAGTACTCAGTAAAAGTGACATTTTGTGTTGACTATATACATTAATTGATTTTATAATTTGATAGGAACAGATTTAATTTTTTTATATTTCTTTATATTCTATATGCAAAATAATTTCTTTATATTTTATATGCAAAAAGGAGTTTTGAATTTTTTTATTTTTTAACTTTTAAAAGAATTTTATTTGTTAATCCTTTGTGGACTAATAATAATCTTTAAATTATTTGTCTGCATTTTCTATAGCTTGCAATACAACAGTACTATAGTATATGGTGTAAATGATGGCCTCCGAGATGGCAGTCTGGTCATCAACAGGCCCACAGCTTGCATAGTAACCAATTGGCAGCTCGGTATTGTGCCGCAGGGGGGCGATGGGACAACAACAGCTAAATGGTTAAACAGCAGTCATAGGATCAAGCTTTGCTTGCTGCAATTATAGGCAGATAACACTTTTGTTGTCTGCTGCGTGAGGCATGGGTTCAGCTCCTGAATAATAAATAATAATAAATGCTTGTGTTGAACACCTGTCCCGGGTCCAGGCTCTGCTCCCTTCACCTCAGTCCGCTAAACTCTCTTGTGCTCCATGTCAGGCTTTGCAAGTAGCCTGGCATGCTTGTATGTCATCATCTACCTAGGCCTATATAAGGCCTACCAAGACACAGGTGGACTCTTAGTTTGTCTGGGTACCACGACTTGCTAAGTACCTGTTCCTGGACTCTACCTGTCTGTGGTCTCCAGAACCTCTGCGACCTATGTGCGATCTCGATGACCTCTGCTACCTGTGTGCGATCTCGATGACCTCTGCTACCTGTCAGCAGTCTCCAGGACCTCCTCTACCTGTTTGCGATCTCCAGGACCCTTGCTACCTGTCTGTGGTCTCCAGGTCCTCTGTTACCTGTCTGCAGTCTCCAGGACCTCTGCTACCTGTCTGCGGTCTTCAGGACCTCTTCTACCTGTTTGTGGTCACAAAGACCTCTGTTACCGATAGCTCCCAACCGTCCCAGTTTCCGTGGGACTGTCCCTCTTTGAGGGCTCTGTCCTGCGTCCCGTCGTGGCTCAGCTCTTCTTCCGGCTTTAGAGGGTGGTGGGGCAGGTTGCGGCAGTTGAGCAGTGGGCACAGGCAGTAGCCGCCAAGTGTGCCCGCTGCTAAAGAAAATGAATATTCACTCCTCTCCACACCCACTGTCAGCAGCAACCGCTGGCTTCCTGCTGCTGCTCCGCAATCCTGTGTGCCCGCTATTAGAGAGAATAATTGACTCGCCCCCTCGGCCGTGGGGCACTCGGAGCCGGGCAACAGGGCAATAATGGGGTTAGTAGTGGCAAACCGGTCCGTGGCTCAGGGTGGTCAGACCAAACGTTGTGGCTGTCTATTTGTAGGGTTTTAAATGTCCGACTACGCCACCCGTGGATCGCGGTCAGAGTGAATCGCCGCTGCAGGGCAGACCGCTGAGGCTGGTGTTGTGGGTGCAGCAGAGAATAGTATAACTCCCCACGGGAGGAGTGTAGCCTCAGGGTAGTGAGCGTAGATGGACGGGGTTGTGGTGCAGGGCGTCCCAGTACCGTTAGTGCTGGCGCGGTAAGAAACACAACGACAACGTGTTGCAGTCCAGGGTCTTTTACTCACAGTTCGTATACTCCAAGCCACTTCTGTACAGGTAGTGACTGCCCAAGCCGTGCTGCGTCCACCAGGTGAGGGGCTCGGTCAACCCTCAGGCAATTCAGGAGTATGGCACAGGACTCCCTTCTGTCCTCTCTCTGGCTCATGCCCCACCAGTGACTAGTGTTGAGCCACCCCCGTAGTGTTCGAGATCGGTTCGGTTCGTCGAACACCCGTGTGTTCGCAGAACTGTTCGTCGAACTGTTCGTCGAACACCTTCGAACACCGTTAAAACCAATGGCAGGCAAACAAAAACACATAGAAACACATAGAAAACACCTTCAAAGGTGTCCAAAAGCTGTCAAACTGCTCAGAAGACACAACTAACACATGGAAAAGTGACAAGTACATATAGTCATGCGAAAAGAAAAGAGGTGGAGGAGTAAAAGGAGGGGGAGACACAGATATAGGCATGTCATGCCCTTCTAAAATCCAAAAAGTGAGAAGCCGACACGGCCAGTCCGCTCCTGCCCGTGCCACCTCCGTGTCGCCGGGTTTGTGCCAGAGCCGCGGTGAACCCTGATGGCCAGCCCCCTCTCCCAATACTGGTGCCTGTCCGCTGGTGGGTCGAGCGAGCCCCCCTGTGGTGGAGGCAGCTCTAAGCTTTTTAATTTAAATTGTCTCTCTAATTTGAATGAATACACTTTAAATCCATTTACAAGGATCTATTGGAGGGCAAGTCTCATGCCAGCAGCCGCGTAATTCCAGCTCCAGTAGCGTCCACTAAAGCTGCTGCAGTTAAAAAGCTTTTATAAGGATCGAGCTCGGCTGTCCACCGCAAGGCATCCTACTGCCAGTCCCAGCCCCTATGCCTTGGGGTGCCTCCTGATGCTCTTCACTGAGTATCCCATGGTCTCGAAGCATTTCCTTTGAAAAAATTAAGTGTCTAAACTACAGGTGGTGTAGCTTGCTTAACAGCCGGGATAATCCGCTGACTAGCAGACACTGCTACTAGGCACAAAGTATTTCCTGGGCTAGATGCAGTTAAAAATTTGTAATTAGATACTCTCGTTGGATGCTGAGAAAGCATTCCATAGAGTCTCCTGGCACGCCATATATGATTCTCTTAAAAAGCTTGGGGTAGGGGTCTAGGGGACCCTTTTATAGCCAAAATCACGGCCCTGTATCGCAATACGTCACCTAGGCTGAAGATAAATGGAACTGTAGCACCCTGAGGGCTCGGTTGCTACAGACGTATTGCACCTCACCCAGAGGTGTGATATCTCACTCTCAGGTAAGGATGGAGTGTGGATCAGGACCCGACACCTGCATGCATTACACCACATTGCCGTGGGGCAGGGCGACCAATATGCCCCTGAGATGGGCACGACAGTCCCTGTCCCTGGCTGGAGTGGGGGGAGGGAACACTGAGGAAGGGGAACCCTGTAGTGCAGGAGCAGGGAGGAAGCAGTTCCTGGGTGCATTGAGAAGGGAGTATAAAAGGTGGGCACCATCTTAGTTCAGTGCAGAGAAGTCTGAGCAGAAGTGGCAGGGAGCAGGGGCTCTGCATGAGCTCTGCTCCGGAGGCGGGCCTAGTAACAGAGGCCCAGGCCTGGAAGAGGGAGAAGGAAGGAAGAGGAGCGGAGAAGGCTCCAGGAACGAGGAATGAAGGGATCACAGGGGTGCGGACGGGCGAGTCGCCACCGCACGCCCGAATCCACCTGCGTGGAGGGGTCAGGCCAAAGGGGGAGACCGGTCCCCGAACTAGTGGAGGCAGGAAACGACCCTCAGCTAGAAACCGGAGGCTCTGACATTTTATGTGGCGCAGCCCCTCGCTACACCCGCTAGGAAGGCACCACATAGGGTCAGGGAAACTGGCGCCAAGTTTACCAAGAGGAGGCCCGAGGCAGCCGGACAGAAGTGTTGGTAAGAAAGGCCAGACAAAGGACACACAAAGGGGGTCCTGTGAAGTGCTCCAAAGTTATCTGGGAGTTGTCTGAGCCCCTCACCTGGTGAGCACAGTATGACGTGGGCAGCCGTTACCTGCAGACGTGGTCTGGATAATAAGAACTGTGAGTAAAGGCCCTGGACTGCATCACTGACTCCGTGTCGTTACTGCTGCTGCCCTGCACCATCACCCCCATCCTCCGCATACACTGCCCTGAGGCTATACTCCTCCCGTGGGGAGTTATGCTACGCTCTGCTGCACCCACAACACCAGCCTCAGCGGTCTGCCCTGTAGCGGCGGTTCACTCTGACCGCAATCCACGGGTGGCGTAGTCGGACATTTAAACATCAAAACCACATAAATAGTTCCGCCACTGGTTTGACCGCCCTGAGCCACGGAACCGGGTCGCCGCCACGAAGACTACAACCACCAGCATCCACCAAAAAGGGTCCGGCTCCGGGTGTCCCAAGGCCCAGGGGGTGCGTCAGAACATTTTCATCACCTTTCACAATCACCAATGGGACAAGGCAGGGATGTCCTCTGTCCCCTCTCTTATACATCCTAGTGACGGAGCACCTGCTCTCATCAATTCGCCATAACCCCAATATTAGGTGGATTGAGGTGGGAGGCACCGAGTACAAGTGCTCTCTATTTGCTGATGATGTCCTAGTATATATCACTCAATCACATATATCCATCCATGCTGTTATGGCTGAAATAGATCACTTTGTTACATGGTAAAATTTTAAAATCAATGCAGCGAAGTCTGAGGCCCTCGATGTCTCCCTCCCCAAATCCATATAGGATTCCATCCAGTCCAACTTTCCCTTTGCCTGGCCCTCACAGGGTATCAAATACTTAGGAATTCCTATTCATAGAGACCTCTCCCATCTATGTTATCTTAATTTTGGGCCCTTTATTGAACAATTCCATACAGACCACGGTTGGCAAGTTAGAACTGTAAGATTCACTACGTGAACCGCTGGTGTTTTGTGGAAAAGCACATGTACACCGCGTTCCAAATTATTATGCAAAAAGTGTTTAGGAGTGATAAGGGAAGAATTTGTTTGTTTGTCAGTTAAACTCATTGATGGTGATGTGTGTCAGGGCTCTTTATATCACTGTAAGCAATTGCAGACACCTGTGCTAATTAGTTTGGCAGGTGTGTCCAATGAAAGGCAAGACTACTTAAGAAGGCTCTCTCACATTATTAAGCAGCCTACATTTTCTGCCAAAATGGGAAAGAAAAAGGATGTGTCGGCTGCTGAGAAGCAACAAATTGTGGAGTGTTTAGGTCAAGGCATGACTACAATCAACATTGTGCGATTCTCAGGATGAAGTGTCTTGGCAATCAAGAAGTATGTAGCTGATTCACAGTACACACGTGTGCGTGCTGATAAGGGCAAATTGAGGACTCTTTCCTACAGGCAATTACGTCAGGTTGAAAGAGCAGCGGCAAAAAAGCCTTGTCATAGCAGCAGACAAGTTTTTGAAGCTGCTTGTGCCTCCAACGTCCCCCGAACAACAAGATGCAGGGTCCTTCAGAGGTTTGCAGCTGTGCATACGCCATCCTGTCGACCTCCTCTATCCACTTCACACAAGCAGAAACGGCTCCAGTGGGCCAAACATTACATGAAGACTGATTTCAAAACTGTTTTGTTCACGGATGAGTGCCGTGCAGCGCTTGATGGTCCAGATGGATGGAGTGGAGGATGGCTGGTTGATGGACACCCCACGCAAACACGGCTACAGCGCCAACAAGGAGGAGGTGGAGTAATGTTTTGGGCTGGAATCATGGGGAGAGAGATTGTCGGACCCTTTAGGATCCCTGAAGGCGCTAAAGATGAACTCCATAATGTATGTGGATTTTCTCAAACAGCACTTCCTGCCATGGTTCAAGAAGAAGAACCGTGTATTTCACAGCAAGATCATTTTTCTGCATGATAATGCACCATCTCATGCTGCACATAAAACATCTGCATCTCTGGCTGATATGGGCATAAAAGGGGACAAACTTATGGTGTGACCCCCATGCTCCTCTGACCTCTACCCCATTCAGAACCTTTGGAGCATCATTAAAAGGAGTGTCTATGATGGCGGGAGGCAGTTCACATCTAAGCAACAGCTCTGGGAGGGTATTCTGTCCTCATGCAAAACAATTGAAGCAGAAACCATCCAAAACCTGACAAATTCAATGGACGAGAGAGTTCAGAAGCTCCTTTCGAACAAGGGGTCCTATGTGAAAATGTAACATCACCTAGAATAAAGTTTTGAGTTGAAAACTGTTTGATTTCAGTTTCTAACAACCTGCTAATGCTTATAATTTCAAAAATGACAATTTTTTTGGTCTTTATTAAAATGAAAAGGTTGATCGAAAAGTTTGGGGGATCTAAGAGTGTGGCAACCCAGTAGTCATGATTACTTCGAATTCTGGCAATATGAGGGTCATGCTGCAGGTAGTGCAGCAAGAAGGCACTTATGTGTCTTGCGCATCTCGGAGCCCCAAAATTATTTTCCGGGCTAGATGCAGCTAAAAATTATTTTTAATTTTAAATCTGGTGGAGCTTATTATAGATGGCCTAATAGGATCAGTGCTGCACACTGCTACAAAGCCCAAATTATTTTCCAGTCAAGATACAGATAAACATGATTAGTAATTTGAAAGCTTAAAACGTTTGGTAGGGTGATTTTAACCAATCATCAAGCTTTTACTCTCCCCAGGATGACACAGGGGTAGAAAAGTCGTTTCGGATCCATGATTTGTTCATCTTTATGAACGTGAGTCTGTCTACATTATCAGTGGAGAGCCGCGTGCGCTTATCTGTCAGCACACCACCAGCAGCGCTGAACACACGTTCAGACAGAACGCTGGCTGCGGGGCATGACAAGATCTCCAAGGCGTAAGTGGCTAGCTCCGGCCATTTATCCAGATTGGAAGCCCAAAAAGAGCAAGGGTCCAGTGACACAGTCGTGGCTTCAATGTTTACTTGGAGATACTCCTGTACCATCGTCTCTAGGCGTTGACTATGTGTCAGACTTCTTGTCTCCTGTGGCCTTGCAAAGGATGGGCTAAAAAAGTGGTGAAATGATTCCGCAAAATTGATGTTACCAGCAGATACTGTGGTTCTGTTACGGTTTGAGTGCTGAACACTTGACGGTCCCACGGTTGGCAAGTTGGAACGGTGAGATTCACTACGTGCACCACTGGTATTTTGTGGAAAAGCACATGTAAGATTCTGCAACAGTCTCTGCTGATACTCCTGCATGCGTGCATCCCTTACTATGGCAGGAATAATTTCTGCAAATTTACTTTTGTACCGGGGATCTAACAGTATGGCAACCCAGTAGTCAGGATTATTTCTAATTCTCACAATTCGAGGGTCATGTTGCAGGTAGTGCAGCAAGAAGGCACTCATGTGTGTTGCGCATCCAGGAGCACCAAGTCCCTGTTGTGTTGGTGGCGAGGTAACAATCATGCTTCCTTCCTCTGTCCTCTCCCCCCAACCTCGCACAACAGAAATGTGATCAAGGTCTCCCTCATCTGATGAGTCTTCCATCAGTTCGTCCTCCACTTCTTCCTGGGCTCCTGCACCTTCCTCACTAGTTTGGCTGCTACCATGCGCCCTGGTAAAACCATCTCCCCCACCCTCACATGCCTGCCGCCTTGGTGCTGCCGACCTTCTGGACCTTGCAGATGTTAGCCCTTCCGCATACAACTCCTTCTCCTCTACTTCCTCCACCTCCTCTTGTGCCACCACCTGACTCCGAATTCTGTTTAACATGTGCTCCAGCATGTAAATCACCGGAATAGTCATGCTGATAATGGCATCGTCAGCACTAAACATCTTCGTCGCCATTTCAAAACTGTGCAGAAGGGTGCATAGGTCCCTGATCTGAGACCACTCCTCCAGCGTGATTTGCCCCACCTCTGAATCTCGTTGGCCCAGGCTATACGTCAGAACGTATTGCACCAGGGCTTGTCGGTGCTGCCACAGTCGCTGCAACATGTGCAGAGTTGAATTCCACCGGGTAGGCACATCGCATTTTAGCTGGTGAAGTGGCAGGCCCAACGACTTCTGTAGAGATGTAAGTCGCTGAGCTGCGGGATGCGAACGGCGGAAGTGAGCACACAGCGACCGTGCCCTCTGCAGAAGGCCATCTAGTCTGGGATAGTGGGCTAAAAATTGCTGGACAACCAGGTTCAACACGTGAGCCATACAAGGCACGTGTGTGACATTGCCCCGGCGAAGGGCCGCACCCAGGTTTGCAGCATTGTCGCACACGGCCTTCCCTGGTTTCAGGTCCAGTGGAGACAACCATTCATGAAATTGGTTCTCCAGAGCTGACCACAACTCCTCAGCTGTGTGACTCACATTTCCCAGACATTTCAATGTAAAAACCGCCTGATGACGTTGAGCCCTACTGCCAGCATAGTAAGGAGGTGTGCAGGATCCCTTCTGTGCAGTTAGAAAGCTTGTGGCATGACCAGACAGGCTTTGGGTGCAGGTGGAAGACCGAGAGGAGGTTGAGGAGGCAGAAGCAGTGGAGGAACTTTGACATAAAGAGGATTGATGCACAACTCGTGGGGACGGCAAGACTTGGACAGCAGCCCCTTGTCCTGCTGTCACCATAGTTACCCAGTGCCCAGTCAGCGACATGTAACGCCCCTGTCCATACCTACTCGTCCAAGTGTCTGTGGTGAAATGCACCCTGTCACACACAGAGTTTCTCAAACAAGCAGTGATGTTGTGTGCGACATGCTGGTGGAGCGCAGGCACACCTTTCTTTGAGAAGTAGTGCCGACTGGGCATCTGGTACTGGGGCACTGCGACGGACATAAGGTCTCGAAAATCCTCTGTGTCCACCAGGCGGAAAGGCAGCATTTCTGTAGCCAAGAGCTTGCAGATGGTGAAATTCAACCTCTTAGCTTTCTCATGGCTAGGAGGAAATGGTCTTTTACTTGTCCACATCTGAGGGACCGAGGGCTGGCTATTGTGCTTAGACGGGGTTGATAAGGGTGTCCCCGGCAAACTGCCGGTCTGTGAGGAAGATGCAGGCGGACATGTTAGGTTGCCTTGATCCAAAGGTGGTGCTATCGATGTCGGACAGCGCTCAACACCAGCTGGTGTTACCACCTTCAAAGAAAATGATGACCTGCCAATCACGCTGGCTGTTGCGGGTAAAGAGGTGGCAGGTCTGCGCCCCAAAACAGGTGTGACTGCTGTCCCCCCAGTCACAGAGGATGAAGAGGCCGCGGATGCACAAGATATGGCAGACGGTGGTTGGCCCGGCCGGTTAGGCCGCATTGTAGCACACTGAGCTTCCCACTGCAACTTATGCTTCATGTCCATGTGCCGGTTCATGCATGAAGTACTCAAACTATGTATTTTTTGGCCTCTACTTAGCTTTTGCTGACAAATGTTACAGATAACACGAGTTGGGTCATCTTTATCGATCTGAAAAAATGCCCAGGCTATGCAAGGCTTAGCACCCATGCGACCTGAAGAGCCACCACGACTTGTGGTGAGAGGCAGATTTGTGTTTGAGGATGCAGTTGTTGACATGCTTCCAGTACTATGTCTCTGTCCAGGAAGGCGCAACCTGACCTCGTCGTCACTAGCATCTTCCTCCACCTCCTCTGCTGACCTCATCTCTTGGCTGACTGTGGGTTGACAGTAAGTGGGATCTCCGACCTCATCATCATCACCCTGTGCGTTATCACACCCGTCGTCCTCAGAGCCAACCTGTTCCTGCCCTGACAAAAAACTAAAGTTGTCGCTCCAATCAGGTATTTGAGTCTTATCATCGTCTTCCTCATTGTCTCCACCAACAGGAGTTACAGTTTGGGAATGAGGGTCTACATTATGGTCAGAACCTTCTGCGTCTGGTCCTGGATCCGACTCTTAAAGATTCTGGGCATCAGTGCAGATCATTTCCTCGTCTGGATTCACAGAAGCGCTGGAGTCGACCTCTGATTCCCAGGCTATAGTATGAGTAAACAGCTCTGCAGACTCAACCATCTGTTCTACCTCATACTCAGACGGGCAGCTGGAGATTTGGGAGCTGTGAGGAAGCAAGTGCGATTTGGGTGACACCTTTGAGGACTGGAGTATTTGTGATGTTGAAGTTGATGTGGAGGAGAGCCCACTTAAAGGAGCACTTGATATCCGTTGAAGCACCTGCTGTTTTTGTGCCTCATCTGGAATTTGTAGCGATTGGCGTGGCCGTAAGAAAGGGATCTTATCACATTGTCCGCTAAAAGAAGTAGACATTTTAGTTTGGCTGGAAGATGGTCTTTCTTCTGCAGATGTTACTGTTGCTTTAACACCTACCCCATGGACACAACCTTTTTTCCCCTTCCCAACACACCTATTCCCCTTTCCACCAGCAGCAGGCCTTTTTCCACTCATTTTGGTGGTTAACTAATTCACAACTCTGGAGTTGTTTGCACAAAAAAACAATGGATGGTAACCGAGCAGAGCTGAGTGGCCAAACTGTGGTATTAGGCCAAAACTATTGGCTGGGTTAGATGCAGAAATAAATTATTTTGAATTTGCAACCTGATGGAGGTCAGTATAGATGGACTAATAGAGAAAGTCCCACACACTACTAGAAGGCCAAATATTTTTTCAGAGGTAGATGCAGAAAAAAATATATTCAGTTTGCAACCTGATGGAGGTCAGTATAGATGGATTAATAGAACAAGACCCACACACAGCTAGAAGCCCAATATTTTTTCAGAGGTAGATGCAGAAAAAACTATATTCAGTTTGCAACCTGATGGAGGTCAGTATAGATGGACTAATAGAACAAGTCCCACACACTGCTAGAAGCCCAAATATTTTTTCAGAGGTACTGTAGATGCAAATAAAAATTAGTTTTAATTTGCAACCTGATGGAGGTCAGTATAGATGGGCTAATAGAGAAAGTCCGACACACTACTAGAAGGCCAAATATTTTTTCAGAGGTAGACGCAGAAAAAAATATATCCAGTTTGCAACCTGATGGAGGTCAGTATAGATGGATTAATAGAACAAGACCCACACACAGCTAGAAGCCCAATATTTTTTCAGAGGTAGATGCAGAAAAAAATATATTCAGTTTGCAACCTGATGGAGGTCAGTATAGATGGACTAATAGAGAAAGTCCGACACACTACTAGAAGGCCAAATATTTTTTCAGAGGTAGATGCAGAAAAAAATATATTCAGTTTGCAACCTGATGGAGGTCAGTATAGATGGACTAATACAACAAGTCCCGCACACAGCTAGAAGCCCAAATATTTTTTCAGAGGTACTGTAGATGCAGATAAAAATTATTTTTAATTTGCAACCTGATGGAGGTCAGTATAGATGGACTAATAGAGAAAGTCCGACACACTACTAGAAGGCCAAATATTTTTTCAGAGGTAGATGCAGAAAAAAATATATTCAGTTTGCAACCTGATGGAGGTCAGTATAGATGGACTAATACAACAAGTCCCACACACAGCTAGAAGCCCAAATATTTTTTCAGAGGTACTGTAGATGCAGATAAAAATTAGTTTTAATTTGCAACCTGATGGAGGTCAGTATAGATGGACTAATAGAGAAAGTCCGACACACTACTAGAAGGCCAAATATTTTTTCAGAGGTAGATGCAGAAAAAAATATATTCAGTTTGCAACCTGATGGAGGTCAGTATAGATGGACTAATACAACAAGTCCCACACACAGCTAGAAGCCCAAATATTTTTTCAGAGGTACTGTAGATGCAGATAAAAATTAGTTTTAATTTGCAACCTGATGGAGGTCAGTATAGATGGACTAATAGAGAAAGTCCGACACACTACTAGAAGGCCAAATATTTTTTCAGAGGTAGATGCAGAAAAAAATATATTCAGTTTGCAACCTGATGGAGGTCAGTATAGATAGATTAATAGAACAAGACCCACACACAGCTAGAAGCCCAATATTTTTTCAGAGGTAGATGCAGAAAAAACTATATTCAGTTTGCAACCTGATGGAGGTCAGTATAGATGGACTAATAGAACAAGTCCCACACACTGCTAGAAGCCCAAATATTTTTTCAGAGGTACCGTAGATGCAGATAAAAATTAGTTTTAATTTGCAACCTGATGGAGGTCAGTATAGATGGACTAATAGAGAAAGTCCGACACACTACTAGAAGGCCAAATATTTTTTCAGAGGTAGATGCAGAAAAAAATATATTCAGTTTGCAACCTGATGGAGGTCAGTATAGATGGACTAATACAACAAGTCCCACACACAGCTAGAAGCCCAAATATTTTTTCAGAGGTACTGTAGATGCAGATAAAAATTAGTTTTAATTTGCAACCTGATGGAGGTCAGTATAGATGGACTAATAGAGAAAGTCCGACACACTACTAGAAGGCCAAATATTTTTTCAGAGCTAGATGCAGAAAAAAATTATATTCAGTTTGCAACCTGATGGAGGTCAGTATAGATGGATTAATAGAACAAGACCCACACACAGCTAGAAGCCCAATATTTTTTCAGAGGTAGATGCAGAAAAAAATATATTCAGTTTGCAACCTGATGGAGGTCAGTATAGATGGACTAATAGAACAAGTCCCACACACTGCTAGAAGCCCAAATATTTTTTCAGAGGTACTGTAGATGCAGATAAAAATTAGTTTTAATTTGCAACCTGATGGAGGTCAATATAGATGGACTAATAGAGAAAGTCCGACACACTACTAGAAGGCCAAATATTTTTTCAGAGCTAGATGCAGAAAAAAATTATATTCAGTTTGCAACCTGATGGAGGTCAGTATAGATGGATTAATAGAACAAGACCCACACACAGCTAGAAGCCCAATATTTTTTCAGAGGTAGATGCAGAAAAAAATATATTCAGTTTGCAACCTGATGGAGGTCAGTATAGATGGACTAATAGAACAAGTCCCACACACTGCTAGAAGCCCAAATATTTTTTCAGAGGTACTGTAGATGCAGATAAAAATTAGTTTTAATTTGCAACCTGATGGAGGTCAATATAGATGGACTAATAGAGAAAGTCCGACACATTACTAGAAGGCCAAATATTTTTTCAGAGCTAGATGCAGAAAAAAATTATATTCAGTTTGCAACCTGATGGAGGTCAGTATAGATGGACTAATAGAGAAAGTCCGACACACTACTAGAAGGCCAAATATTTTTTCAGAGGTAGATGCAGAAAAAAATATATTCAGTTTGCAACCTGATGGAGGTCAGTATAGATGGATTAATAGAACAAGACCCACACACAGCTAGAAGCCCAATATTTTTTCAGAGGTAGATGCAGAAAAAACTATATTCAGTTTGCAACCTGATGGAGGTCAGTATAGATGGACTAATAGAACAAGTCCCACACACTGCTAGAAGCCCAAATATTTTTTCAGAGGTACTGTAGATGCAGATAAAAATTAGTTTTAATTTGCAACCTGATGGAGGTCAGTATAGATGGACTAATAGAGAAAGTCCGACACACTACTAGAAGGCCAAATATTTTTTCAGAGGTAGATGCAGAAAAAAATATATTCAGTTTGCAACCTGATGGAGGTCAGTATAGATGGATTAATAGAACTAGACCCACACACAGCTAGAAGCCCAATATTTTTTCAGAGGTAGATGCAGAAAAAAATATATTCAGTTTGCAACCTGATGGAGGTCAGTATAGATGGACTAATAGAACAAGTCCCACACACTGCTAGAAGCCCAAATATTTTTTCAGAGGTACTGTAGATGCAGATAAAAATTAGTTTTAATTTGCAACCTGATGGAGGTCAGTATAGATGGACTAATAGAATGATGCTATGCCCAAAAGATTTTACTTCACTAGGTGCAGTAAAAAAATTGGTATTCTATACACAGGTGGTATATCTTGCAATACAGATAGGCTACTCCACTGACTAACACACTCTGCAATAGGCCAAAAAGGATTAGCTTTGCTAGATTCAGCCAAATGCTGTGAAAAAAACTTGCACAGCACTGGCACAGACCTGCCTGGCAAAAACTGATAGGAACTCATGTAACCTAGTCCTGAAAAGGACTGCAATTACAATTAGTCTTTACTCCCACAACCGATCTATTTAAGAGCACAGACCTCCCTGATAAAAGTCGTAGGAAATGCTGTAACCTAGTCCTTAAAAGGACTGCAATCACAACTATTCCCTACTCCCAAGCTATCTGTATATTTGTGCGAAAATTGGCTTGAAATTAACAAGGTATAGCGCACACAGCAACAGCGGTGCCGTCTAACACGCAGCTGCAGCAGTGAGAAAATGGTGGCGACGGGGAAAATGGCTTGGTCTTATAGGGCAAGGACATGTGACATACACTGCCAATGACACATGCCCTTGCTTGTGTGAAAAAAAGCACTTCGCTCCGTGTGTGCGCTGCTGATAGGCTGACAGATTGCACCTCCCCACTGTAAATGCGGGAAAGAGAAAAAAAAATGGAGATCTTCATTGTTCCTGCAGAGATCCATCCCCTGCCCCTCCCCCCACCCCGCTGTACACTCAAACTGCGTATTAACATTCATTTTCATCATTACTGAGAAAAAATCCAGTTATGATTTTGGTGCACGAACAGTTATCGAACATAACCTCGAACAGCCTCTTCTCTAGGCCTACTTCTCCTTCCTTCCTCCTCTCTGGCCCCAGCCTTTTCTCTAGGCCTGCCTCTGAGCAGAGCTCCTACAGAGCCTCTGCTCCCTGCCACCTCTCCACTGAACTTCTCTCTTTTTCTCTCAGAACTAAGATGGTGCCCACCTTTTATACCTCCTCCTCTGTGTGTGAGCTCAGATGACCAGCACCCAATGAGCTCCTACCTATGCTCAGAACCCAACCCCTATCTGCTCCTACACCACTGGGTTTTCCTCCCCCCTCCCCACTCCAGCCAGGGACATAGTCAGATGTGCCTGCATATATATTTAAATGGGAGCACCGTAGAGCTGTCCCCCGGAAATGGGGTGTGTGTGGTGTATGCAGCTAACTGAGCCCTGGTCCACACTCCATCCTTACCTGGGAGTGGAATATCACTCCTCTGGTTGAGGTGCAATACCCCTGTAGCAACCGAACCCTCGGGCCGCTACATTAATACTCACTCTTCTTCACTCCTATGGGCGTGGAGAGGAGTGAATATTCATTCTCTTTAGTAGCGGGCAAAGCGGATCGCCGAGCAGCAACAGGAGTGTGGCCGCTGCTGTGTGCGCTATTAAGGAGAACGACTATTCACTCCTCTCCATGCCCATAGTCCCAGTGTGGAAAGGAGTGAATATCCTCGCAACTCACCTTGGCATCTGAGGGCGCATGGCAATGATGTCATGTGCTGCTCAGATGCAGACATGAGCTGCTGGCAGACAGGACGCAGCACTGGAGCAGGGCAAAGGGGAGGAAGGAAGGTGAGTAGAATTGTTTATTTTTTTCATGTGTGCAGTGATGGGGGCCATGTATATCAGGATTAGGTCTAAGGGGGCCATGCATAGTAGAATTGGGATTGAGGGGGCCATGCATTCCAGGATTGGGTCTGAGGGAGCAATGTATACCAGGATTGGGTCTGAGGGGGCCATGCATACCAGACTGAGTTAGAGGGGGCCACGCATACCAGGATTGGATCTGAGGAGGCCATGCATACCAGGATTTTGGATGAGGAGGCAATGCATACCAGGATTGGGGATGAGGAGGCCATGCATACCAGGAATGGGGATGAGAGCTGTCTGCTGAATGCCCCTCATTACCAGCGCCCCTCTGACAACTCCTCCTGCCAGGGGAGAAAGAAATGGTAAATGGGCATTTATTAAGGTTGCGGCCAGGGGCCTGTTCAAAATTTTCTGCTGAAACATACTTGAGAAAGAAGAACACATCCCACAAGAGCTCAGAGCAGGTTTCTTAGTGTGTGAGATGTAATGATACAGCCCTGATCTATTGGTCTAACCTCCTGCATGACTAGAAAGTGCTGGAAGTAGAGCACAGATGACTAACACATTTCAGATAAGGTCCCTTCATGGAAGGGGCAGCACAACTGAGTTTAGCTGTGTCACATTACAAACCTTTTTATCAGCTCTCCAGCTCTCATAGCATTGTCACCTTTGTTGTACTACCTGCTCCCACACTGCCTGTCCAGAGATGTGTCAGTAATCATACTTATATCTTCTGTACTTTTAATCTGTACTTATATCTTCTGAACTTGTAATCGCTCTTCAGTGAGATCACAGCAGGCTGTCATTACATCTTAAACAGGATAGCCCAGAATAGGATACTACTGTGCCAGATGTAATGACAGCCCTGTTCTTATCTCATTTCAGAGCGATTACAAGTTTTTGAGTATAAAAAATGAATAAAACTGGAAGTGACAAAAAGTGCACTAGGGTCTTATCTGTGTAAAAAGTGTGGAGAGAAAATGCATTGGCGTGCTTACATGGTCGGGTTGTGAGCACACAACCACTGAAAGAAGCTTAGGCTGCTGCAGACACATGAGAGAGAAATCAAAGGTGCTGGAATAATTTCGGTTCACCTGCGCTGCCATCAATAGATGATAAGAACGAACAGGAGTCCGAAAGTAAGTTTCTGCAGTTTATTGGTCAAAGCGTTTTGGAGTTTCAAACTTCTTCATTAGGAAAAACAGAATTATGATTACATCTGACACTGAGAAATTTGCTCTAAGTTATTGTAAGGGCGTGCTCTTTCTCAACTGTGTTGCTGTCTGCTTATGATTGGGCAACATCATGCAGGAGGATGAAGAACACGCCTTCAGTGCAAACTATTTGATAACACCCACGTGAACTGAACAAAAGTTAACTCATTGGGTTCCAAATTCTTGGCTTGTTGTTATATCCTCAATTGAGAGGCAAAATAAAAGAAAAATGGATTTATTCCTCCCTGAAGCTACTATTACATTGTGTGCCCAGTTCAACATGAAAAAAATTGTTGAAAGATCCTTTTTAATATTTTCTCAGGGTTTAGTGTTCCTTTAAAAATATTCAAAGTTTTTGTAAATTACTAGTCCCTTCTATTTTTTAAACTTTTTTTTTAAATATTGAAAATCATTGTACATTTGAAGAAAAATAACAAAGAAAAAATATAAAATATCAGCCATAACACAATGTTTTCTACATTGTAGCAGCTACTGGCAATTACTGTACTTCAATGTCACACACTTTCCGCTATCATGAAATGATCATGAAATGTTTAAGCTGTTATAGCCTAGGATAACTAAGCTTTTTTTCCAGAGTTGAAAGGCCAATTATTTCTTATATCATTGTGGACTTTTACTCAAACTATTGAATATGTTCTTATATAATAATTTGCATTTCTGCAAAACTTCCAGCAGATGGCGGTGTTTCCAAAGAAGTCACAGAATAATCTAACTGCCTAAACAAATAAAAAATAAACTTTCTGTAGGAAATAGACTAAACTAATAAAATTCAACATAAACTTTACAATCTAATGTGAATATGAGGCTTATGGACACAATAAATTCTGATAAGAGAAAAAAAACAGAACTGAATGTACAATTTTTATTACACTGTGAATGATAACTGTCTGAAAACTGTGACAGCAGTTTACTGCAAGGGTCTAGGAATCTCAGATATGGGAAGTTGATTGGTGAGGACCTCACGCAAGTGAGCCATTCTGGATGTCCATTTGTCTGTCTGCTTCTGACTTGGACAATGTTCAACTCCTCAGATTCCATAAATTGCCAACATCAGGCAGCACTGAGTGCAAAAAAGTTCCTTACCGGACAAAAATAATTTGAAACTTTGGTACTTTTTTCATATAAGGTTCCCCAATGACAAACTGATCATAGAGCACACTTTCTCTTCGGCCCATAGTCATCTGCTGTAATCTGTGGGGCTTCAATTTCCCTACACTGCCACCCGAGGGGAAAATAAATATTACACAGATTTCACATACTGATGGGTACTGAAAAGCGAAAAGGTATCTGCTTACTGCTCTAATTAATAGATGAGGGTCCTGAATAGTTGATCAACTGCCCTATTAATTAAAGTGGATATTTTACCAGATTTCACAATGCAAACTTCTTACATTATTAAATAGATCTCTTAGTCGTGATGAGGCTGGTATACTTGCTTTGAAAATCTATGTCAGAACAGCTGTAAAACCCTTATGTAGATTTAACTGCTTCCAGATGACCCATAAACTTAAAGGGAAGCTGTTCTGTTCAAGCAGAGGTATATCCAGGCACCACTCCTTCACACTGTATTTGCAGTCGTTAGGTCAGTATATCAATGTATATGCTCCTTGATCCATTTGGTGGTGCATATAGCCAAGTCCATATAGGCAATCACTCAATAAGAAAAATGAAAGGCAGCACTCACCGAATCATAAATAAAAAGTCCTTTATTCCTGTGCAAGGGACTTCATAGCGTGCGGCAGGTATCGGGAAGAGCAGACAAGGGAGCAGCGCAGAGGACTATGGCCATTTCACACCTTCCAGTGCTTCTACAGGTCCAAGGACCGCGAAAGGTCCTTGGACCCGTAGAAGCACTGGAAGGTGCGAAACGGCCATAGTCCTCTGCTTCTCCCTTGTCTGCTCTTCCCGATACTTGCCGAACGCTATGAAGTCCCTTGCACAGGAATAAAGGACTTTTTATTTATGATTCAGTCAGTTCTGCCTTTCATTTTTCTTATTGAGTGATTAAAGGGAAACTGTCACCAGAAAAAATGCTATTAACCTAAAGAAATGGGATTCATTTGCAGGTCAATAGTGTAGCTAACCTGCCCGGAGCACACACTTAGCCGTACACTGCAGAGAGTAAATGAACTTCATTTTCCCCAGCAGTGGTCCAGTTTCAGTCACGGGGGCGATGCCAACGTCGGTTTAGTCTCCGCTCAGAAAATACAGAGCGTTGGTTGCAACCGCGCCCCTGCACTGACTGACACTGGCTCTGGATTGGGTCCGGCTGTCAGTCAGGGCCGGGAGCACAATTAGAGCCGCTGCTCTGTATTCTCAGACTGAACTAGTGCCAGCACCAGCCCCGTGACTTAAACAGGAATGCTGCGGGGGGGAATAAAGTTAATTTTCTCCCCATAGCATTCAGCTATGTGCAGGCGCCAGCAGATTAGTAATGCTATTAACCTGCAGATAGAGCCCATATCTGCAGGTTAATGATATTTTTTCTGTTGACAGGTTCCTTTTAAAATGTCCAAGTGGTCCACATTTTACTTTGCACTGACGTTCAAAAATGTCAATGCAGAGTAAGATGCTGTTATGAGATCTTGAATCTGCAGCAGCAGGAGAGTGAAGCCAGCCAACAGGTGCAGCTGTACTCCCCACAGAAAAGGCAGAAAGGGTTTATTACTATCTCTGCCTTATGGATTGCTGCACAAGCTCTGTGTATATAGTATAGGAAGCACTGACAGTGCTTCCTTCTCTGAACCCAGCAATTATATGATCATCGGGTGTAGTGAAAAAGCAGCAGCTGCTGGTCCTAAGAGACCTACTCAGTTCTACTATGCAGGCAGGATGCTGCAGTTCTCCTGTAACTGGGGTTAATATACCAGCCCCAGTTGAAGGGAAAATAAACAATAAAAAGAATGTATTAATATAAAAAATTCACCCCCCTCACACGCCCTAAAAGAAAAGTCGTTTAAGACCTTATGGGGACACAGTATGTGAAATAAATGAAAAACTAAGTCAACAAAAAAGCAAGAAAAAAAAAAAGACTCTGTGCAAGACTGAATCATTGTTTGAAGCCCCGCTCTATTGGAAAAAATTATGTCTAATGTATAAAAATAATAACTACATGAAGGGGACTGCAATGAAAAATGTTTATAGCGGTCCTCTGTGGTTGTAAAAATATAAAAAATGAAAAATGCGAAAAACTGCCACGTACTTTGTATTTTTTTTTACATTTTTTTTACATTTTTCCCTGATATCAGCAAAACAAAAAAAGGGAATATTAAAATGACATAAAAAATTAAACCCCATGTATGGAGAGAAAAAGCAAAAATTAAATGATTATCCAAATGAGAAAAAATAAATGTAAAAGTCGTTAAAAGCAAATTTACTAAAAAATTTATTCATTGACTTTTAGCAATAGATCAGTTAAAAACGGATGAAACGTTGAACAAAAAAAATATGCCTTTTGTTTTTCTTCCATTTTTAAAGGATCCCCATAGACTTCAACGCCTTCACTATTGGGCAATTTGTCCTTTTTTGCACTTCTATTTATTTTCTTCTCTTTTAAAAGAGCAATACGTTTTTTATCTTTTTCCACAGTCATAGTTGTATGATGGCTATTCCATAACTTTTTAACTTTTCACTTATGGAGCTGTGTGAGGTCTTTTTTTGTTGTTTAGCGAGAAACTGAAAAAACAGCAGTCCTGGGGTTTCAATTTTATTTCTAATTACGATGTTTACCATTTGGGTTAAGTAATTTGATATTTTTATAGGTCGGACTTTTACAGATGTGGCAATACCAAATATGCTTATTCATTAAATGTTATTATTTTTTTTATTAATTGGGGGAAAAGGGATTATTAAAATGTTTATATATATTTTTTCTATGATTTTAATATTTATTTTGTCCATTTTGGGGACTTTGCTATTGGCTATTGTCTGTCTGCTTGTTCTATATACTGCAATACTGGACACAGGATCACAAAGATGACGGCTGTTTGCTTGTTGAAGATATCTTGGTGTGCCAATGGGAGCCGATATGCGGGGCCACTCATGATCATATCATTTAAATTATTCAACTGTTAGTAATTGAAAATGGAACTTATATGGTTTAGGCTGGGGGTCACACAATGGTATTTTCTCTTGTCCGAGAGAATCGGGTGATTATGCATATCACACTTTGATCAGAGTTTGATCAGAGTGTGATCATAGCGTGATCCGATTCTTTTGGATGAGGAGATGATGGAGAAATTTTTTTTTCAATCCTCTCCATTCTGTCAGTCTATGAAAATTGGACTGCACTCAGATGTCATCCGATTGCAATCCGATGTTTTCCACGGCCTCATTGACTTGCATGGTTGAGTGCGATCAGAATATCAGATTGAACTTGTGCATACTGGGATTTCTTCTTGGACTGGCCCTGTTCGAAAAAAATATCCGACATGTGCACAGCACCATGGAATAACATTGGTCTGAGCGCGATCCCATGTTTTGCTGGATTGCACTCAGACCAAAAAATACAGTTGTCAGCACGAGCCCTAAACATCAGCAATTGGAACAAGCTCCAGTCATTGCTGCTGCATCTAAATGCTAGCTATGTATAACAGCCGGCATCTCCTAAATGTGATGCAGGCTCAGCTTCTATGTGGCGCCCCTGAGGGTTCAGTCGCCACAGAGGTACTGCACCTCACCCAGAGGTGTGCTGTCTCCTTCTCTCAGGTAAGGAGGGAGTGCTGCCCAGAACCCCAACACCTGCATCCAACACTACACTGCTCCAGGCCGGCTGGAGGGGCAACATGCGTGCGTAGAGCTGAGCCCTGACCCTGGCTGGAGTGGGGGGGAACCCAAAGGTAGGGGGAACCAGTAGTGGGTGTGGGTGGAGGAAGTAGTTTAGGGGAGCACTTTGACAGTAGGTATAAAAAGGGAAGCCATGTTAGGGTGGCAGTTCAGTTCAGAAGAACAGTTCAGGAAGACAGTCAGGGAACAGAGTCTCTTTAGGAGCTCTGCCCCACAAGTTGGGGCCTAGTGCTAGAGGCCCATGAGGGGAGCAGAGGAGTAGGCTCCGTTCTAGTAAAGGGATCCCAGGGGGTACGGTGAGTGCGGGACGGCACCCGTAAGCCCCGAATCTGTCAGAAGACAGAGGGATCGTAGGTCGCAAGAAGGGGACCGGCCCCTGGACCAGTCGTGTAACTCCAAGTCTCGGCTGGAAAAACCGGAGGCTTCTGGCTTATATAGTCAGTTGCCAAAAGCCTCATTCTATTCTCCGCGAGGGTCAAGCAGGTCTGGGAACTCCAGTAAGACAGGAGGGACTTCAGAGCACCCGAGCGGGATTGAGAGTGGGGAAGCGCAGGGCAGGAGGGAGAAGACCCAGCGTGAAGACGGTCTAGCAAAGAACACAAGAAAGTGGAGTTCCGTCAGGTGCTCCTAATTTGCCTGAGGAAGAGCTGAACCCCTGCCTGGTGAACGCAGAGCGACGTGGGGAGGCTGGCACCCGTACAGTGCTCCAGTGGAACTGTCATAAGAACTGTGAGTAAAGACTCGGATGACTGCACCGTACTGCCTCCGTTCATTCTTTCATCTGCGCCCTCTTGCCTTGAACTACAACGCCCAGCGCAACCCACCCCATTCACACTGCCCTGAGGCCCGCTCCACCTGTGGGGAGACGTTCCATCATAAGCTGCCCTAACATCTGCCTCAGAGGACTGCTCCGTAGCGGCGGCTCCCTTTAGCCGCATTCCATAGGTGGCGTCATGAACACTTTACAAATCCCCTATAAATAATCCCCCTTTTTGGTGACCGCCCTGGGCCACGGATCGGGCCAGCCACCGTGATATCCCCCACCGGCATCCATAGGCCCGGACGCCGAGTACCCTATTGCCCTGGGGGCGAGTCATCTGCACCTGCTTCATATACCAGCAGCCGACATGTGACGTACTATTACATCACATTTAATCAGTTAATGGCCGATTCTGATCCGCAAAACGGATGATAATAGGGTATGCCCTCAGTTTCGCAGATTGGACACATGGATGTGTGCATGAATGAAATAACCTCCATGGGTCAGCGTGCTGTCCATATATACAGTGGGGGGAAAAAGTATTTAGTCAGCCACCAATTGTGCAAGTTCTCCCACTTAAAAAGATGAGAGAGGCCAGTAATTGACATCATAGGTAGACCTCAACTATGAGAGACAAAATGAGAAAACAATTCATGAAAATCACATTGTCTGGTTTGGAAAGAATTTTTTTTTTAAATTTTGGTGGAAAATAAGTATTTGGTCAATTACAAACAAGCAAGATTTCTGGCTCTCACAGACCTGTAACTTCTTCTTTAAGAGGCTTATCTGTCCTCCACTCATTACCTGTAGTACTGGCACCTGTTTGAACTTGTTATCAGTATAAAAGATACCGGTCCGCAACCTTAAACTGTCACACTCCAAACTCCACTATGGTGAAGACCAAAGAGCTGTCGAAGGACACCAGAAACAAAATTGTAGCCCTGCACCAGACTGGGAAGACTGAATCTGCAATAGGCAAGCAGATACCTTCTGGACATCTGTCATGTCTTCCCCATGATTTTGGAGCCTACTGATACAGACTAAGGCACCTTTTTAAATGCTTAGGAAGCATTTGCAGGTGCATTTTGTTAATTATTCCAATTTACTGAGATAATGACTTTTGTGTTTTCATTGGCTGTAAGCCATAATCATCAACATTAACAGAAATAAACACTTGAATTAGATCACTCTATTTGTAATGACTCTATATAATATATGAGTTTCACTTTTTGTATTGAAGAACTGAAATAAATGAACTTTTTGATGCTATTGTAATTTAGTGAGATGCACCTGTAGTCAAATACTTTAATTAAGAAAGGTGCCCTGTTCTTAAGACATCACCGGTAGCCCTGGGTCCTATCAACAAAGGAGAAGGTTTACCCAACTTTGTGTCAACACAAGAGAAAGTATCCTGTGTAGTGTTGAGCGAGCATGCTCGACACTGCTCGGTACTCGCCCGAGCATCTCACTACTCGGGATGTTCGGCGAGCACCAAGCATTTCTGGGTTATTCAGGCGGGAGCTCGGGTCTCTGCCCTGCACGTTTGGCGCTCTTTACAGAGCCAATGAACATGCCGGGATTGCCAGCCAGTCTCTGTAATGCCGCAGCCATGTTGTTTATGGGCATTACAGTGATTGGCTGGCCGCACAGCATCACCTCGAGTATTTAAAACCGGGCGCCGCCATCTTGGACACAGTCATAGTCATAGTCATAGTTTGTAAAGCCGAATAAAGACTTGCGTCCATCAAGTTCGACCTGTTAGTTCTGTAATTGCTAAAGTTGATCCAGAGGAGGGCAAAAACCCCAAATGATTTGGCCAATCTTCACCTGAGGAAAAATTCCCTCCCGACTCTGAAACCAGCAGTCAGAATAAATCCCTGTATCAACCTACTATTTTATTTTATTTTTAAGTATATGCTGAAATCTGCCTGGTATCTAGAAATGCATCCAGTCCCCGCTTGAACTGGTGTAGTGAATCCGACATTACCGTCTCCTCACTCAGTGAATTCAATATTCTCACTGCTCTTACCGTAAAGAACCCCTTCCTATGCTGGTGCTGAAACCTTTTCTCTTCCAGTCTTAGTGAGTGCCCTCTTGTTACCGTAATATCCCTCCTTTTGAACAAATCCCGGGCAAGATCTCTATACTGTCCCCTAACATATTTGTACACATTTATTATGTCCCCCCTCAACCTTCTCTTTTCCATGCTGAATAGTTCTAGTTTTGACAACCTCTCTGGGTATTGCAGTCCCTCCATTCCCTTTATTAATTTTGTTGCCCTCCTTTGTACCTTTTCAAGCTCATTTATATCCTTTCTATATATTGGGGCCCATAACTGAGCACAGTATTCCAAGTGTGGTCTGACCAGTGCTTTGTACAGTGGAAGAACAATGTTCTCATCCTTTGCAGCTATACCTCTTCTGATACATCCCATTACCCTGTTTGCCCTTACAGCAGCGGCCTGACTTTGGGCACTCCAATTTAGTTTGCTATCAATCAAGATGCCCAAGTCTTTCTCCATCTCTGAATTCCCCAATGATTTCCCATTCAGTGAGTACTGGTGACTTCCATTTTTCCTTCCCATAAGTATGACCTTACATTTCTCCTCGTTAAACCTCATTTGCCATTTAATGCTCCACCTACCCAGCTTATCCAAATCCCTCTGCAGGTCTGCACTGTCCTCTTTTGTATTAATTGTTTTACATAACTTTGTGTCATCTGCAAATATTGATATTTTACTATTTATCCCATTGACTATGTCGTTAATAAAGATATTAAATAACATTGGGCCTAGTACAGACCCCTGTGGTACCCCACTAGTGACGCTTACCCAATCTGAGTATATTCCATTTATAACCACCCTCTGCCTTCTATCCTTTAGCCAGTTAGCTACCCACTTGCAGACATTTTCCCCCAGCCACATCATTCTCATTTTGTATACCAACCTATTATGTGGCACGCTATCGAACGCTTTTGAGAAGTCGAGATACACGACATCCACTGGTTCCCCCTGATCTACTCGAGAGCTAACCTCCTCGTAGAAGTCAATCAGGTTTGTGTGGCAGGAGCGATTCCTCATGAATCCATGTTGGTTCGGGATTAAAAGATTATTAGCATCAAGATGCTCCGTAATTGCCTCTTTAATGAAGCTTTCAAAAATTTTGCCCACAACGGACGTCAGACTCACCGGCCGATAGTTTCCGGCGTCACTTTTCGCTCCCTTTTTGAATATTGGCACTACATTCGCCTGTCGCCAATCAAGTGGCACAGACCCAGTCTCAACAGAGTCCTTAAATATAAGATATAACGGTCTGTCTATCACATTACTTAGTTCCCTTAGTACCCGTGGGTGTATGCCATCAGGTCCTGGTGATTTGTTTATTTTAATGTTACTGAGGCATTTCTGTACCCCAGCTTGGGTTAGATTTGTCATACTTAGTGGTGGATTAAGCTTGTCACTTCTCATTTCTCCTGTTAGTTCTATTTCCTTTGTGAAAGTTGTCGAAAAAAAATTATTTAATAGATTAGCTTTATCCTCATCTTTCTCTATGATTTTGCCTTCCTCACTTTTTATCGGTCCAATATTATCCGATTTAATCCTTTTACTATTTATATACGTAAAGAACAGTTTGGGATTTGATCTACTTTCCCTAGCAATACGTCTCTCTGTTTCCTCCTTCGCTATTTTTATTTGTTTTTTACAGGTTCTCGTTTTTTCCTTGTAACACATTAGCGCCTCCTTACTGTTTTCCTGTTTTAATCTCTTGAATGCCTGTTTTTTGCTATTTAATGCCCCTTTTACGTTCTTGTTCAACCATATTGGTTTCCTCTTATTTCTGGCCCTTTTATTCCCATACGGTATATATCTCTCGCACTGAGTATTCAGAATTCTTTTGAAGGTTTCCCATTTACTATTCGTATTCCTTTGATTAAGAACTTTGTCCCAGTCAATAAGTTGAAGGCTTTCTTTCAGCTGATCAAACTTCGCCCTCCTAAAGTTTAATGTTTTTGTTTTTCCCTTATTGATAACCCTACTGAAGGGCATTTTGAAGTCGATAATATTATGGTCGCTATTACCTAGGTGCCCCCCTATCTGTACCTCAGTTATTCTATCAGGCCTATTAGTCAATATTAAGTCCAACACGGCCTTCCCTCTCGTTGGTTCCTGCACTAGTTGGGAGAGATAATTATCCTTAATATTTGTCAAGAACCTTTTTCCTCTCTGAGATCTACAGGTTTCTGTTTCCCAGTCAATATCCGGGTAGTTGAAATCCCCCATTACAATCACTTCATTATGTTTTGCTACTTTGTCTATTTGTCCTAATAGCAGATTCTCATTCTCCTCTGTTATATTTGGTGGCTTATAGCAGACCCCCAGTAATATTTTATTATTATTTTTAGTTCCCTCTATCTCTACCCACATGGACTCGACCCCCTCTTCTCCCTCTCCTATATCTTCCCTTAGTCTGGGTTTTAGACATGACTTTACATATAAGCAGACTCCTCCGCTTTTCCCCTGTTTCCGGTCCCTTCTAAATAAACTATAATCTAATAAATTTACTGCCCAGTCGTAGCTATCGTCTAGCCAAGTGTTATGCACACGCCCGGGCTAAGCGGCGTGTGCGTGGGATTGGTAGTGATTCCACTGGACCGTGCCGGAGAGTGAATGCCTGGAGGGGCGTGACTAAGTATACACCCGATCCGACCAGGGTCGCACGACGGCATACGACGCCAGTGCACCAAGGAGGAACCGAGCAGAGGGACCAGGTGCTACTCCAGGACAGACCCCGGACACGGCTGTTGACCCACACAGGGGAATACAGGAACAGGCTGGTAGGCTGGCACACAGACTGGTATGCAGGCAGGCGGGTATGCAGGCAGGGGGGTAAAGGCAAGCACAGCTAGAGTGCAGACAGGGAGGCACTAGCAGGTAGGAACACAGGCGGGATAGGACCCAGTACACACCGGGACTCAGGAACAATACAGGCAGAGGGTTACAGGCAAGCACAGCTAGAGTGCAGACAAGGCTGAGCAGGGAGGACAGGGCTCTGTTCACACGGAACAGACAGGAAGGGAAAGACAGAGCCAGATACTCACACAGTACTTGCAGAGAAAACAAGCAGGAGTTAGGTACGAGTTCAGACTCTGCAGAAAAAGGATGGGAACGGACATAGAGGCAAAACAGGTAAAGGACAGGAGAGTGTTCAGACTGGAACTGAGTGTACGGAGGAGACCGACACTGCAGCGGGATACAGGAGCGGGTCTGGGAATACGGCCCCCAGAGAGGCGGAACGAACAGGCAAGGAGCGTGTTCAGACAGGACAGACCAGAAACAGGAGCGGGTCTAGGAAATCGGCCACTAGAAGGCGGAACGAACAGGCAAGGAGCGTGTTCAGACAGGACAGACAAGAGAACACAGAAAGGACTCAGTTCAGACACGGGAACTAATACCGCAAAGCAGGAGACATACAGGACTTAGTTCAGACACGGGAACTAATACCGCAAAGCAGGAGACATACAGGACACAGTTCAGACACGGGAACTGATACAAAAAGCAGGAGACATACAGGACTCAGTTCAGACACGGGAACTGATACAAAAAGCAGGAGACATACAGGACTTAGTTCAGACACGGGAACTAATACCGCAAAGCAGGAGAAATACAGGACTCAGTTCAGACACGGAAACTGATACAAAAAGCAGGAGACATACAGGACTCAGTTCAGACACGGGAACTGATACAAAAAGCAGGAGACATACAGGACTCAGTTCAGACACGGGAACTAATACCGAAAAGCAGGAGACATACAGGACTTAGTTCAGACACGGGAACTAATACCGAAAAGCAGGAGACATACAGGACTTAGTTCAGACACGGGAACTAATACCGCAAAGCAGGAGACATACAGGACTAAGTTCAGACAGGCCTGGAAATACAGCCTCCAGGAAAGGCAGACAAGGAAACAAAGACGGGACCTGGCACCTTCAGAGTGCAAGCACACACTGAAGGAAAACACTTATGCTCAGGCAGGGATAGAAGGGAGCTGCTGAGCTATATACCAAGTGTCAGAAAGCAATAGGCTGAGGACGCACAAGGGGTGTGACCCACAGCAGGTACAAAAAGCAGGAAGTGATCGGGCGCCACCCTTAAGCAGCAGAGACAGACACAAACAGACAGCATGGAGGGAAGCCAGAGAGACATTCCGGACAGGAGATCAAGTGCGCGCTCCTGCACAGTGGGAAATGGACCACTATGCAAGGACGCCGCCAGGTATGTTACAGTACCTCCCCCCTTACGCCCCCTCTTCTTCAGACCTGCCAGAATCTTCCGCAGGGAATTCGAGGACCAGTCGTTCACTGGGTTGGAGGGGGACAGAGACTTGAGGGTAATCTCTGCTTCGAGGTACATCTTGTCAAGCTCACAGGAAAAAATAGATGGGTTATCAGGTACATAATGAGGAAAAGTCACTGTCTCTTTGTTATCTGGTGGTACCCCGGAGGATTCAGGAAACAACTGGAGGTCCTCCGCTGGGTCAGAAGAGTGCAGAGGCTCAGAGAAAACAACTGCTTCAGAGTACACTAGGTCGGACTCACTGGAGGAAGCAGGCGAGGTATCGGGTACCGAGTATAGGAAAGTCTCTGTCCATTCACCACCAGGTGGCACCCCGAAGGGTTCTGAACACAACTGGAGGTCCTCCGCCTGGTCGGAGGGGTGTAGAGACTCGGGAGTAACCTCTGCTTCGGAGTACACTAGGTTGGACTCACTGGAGGAAGCAGGCGAGGTATCGGGTACCGAGTATAGGAAAGTCTCTGTCCATTCACCACCAGGTGGCACCCCGAAGGGTTCTGAACACAACTGGAGGTCCTCCGCCTGGTCGGAGGGGTGTAGAGACTCGGGAGTAACTTCTGCTTCGGAGTACACTAGGTTGGACTCACTGGACGAAGCGAGCGAGGTATCAGGTACAGAGTATAGGAGAGTCTCTGTCCTTTCGTTACCAGGTAGCACCCCGAAGGGTTCAGGAGACAACTGGAGATCCTCCGCCTGGTCGGAGGGGTGTAGAGACTCGGAGGTAACTACCACTTTGGGGTACCCATTGTCAGGCTCACAGGACGAAGCGGACAAAGTATTGAGTACCGGGTGTAGAGAAGTCTCTCTCCATTTGTCATCGAGTGGTATCCCGGAGGATTCAGGAGGCAACAGGGGATCCTCCGCCAGGTAGTAGAGGTGCACAGACTCAGAGGTAACCACAGCTTTGGAGCATCCTTGGACATGCACACCGGTTAAAGAGAGAGAAGCATCTGATGCCGGGTGCAGGAAGTTCTCCTGTGTGGAGTCTGGATGGGCAGAAGTCTCTTCGGGCAGGAGAACTGGTGCACTACCCACGCACATTACCCATTGGGGTTTCTCCGGGACACAGGGAGATGAAGCTTCAGTAGGGACTTCAAGGTTGGGGTCAGGAGGTCTCAGGGAGGACAGACCCTGGCGTGACGGCTTTCCTCTACGTCTAGCACGTCTGGACTGCCTCTTGAGGTTGAGAGAAGTATTCCGGAAAGCGTAGTCACCCTGTGAGGATTCTAGGTGGGCAGTAGTCTCATTGGGCTGGAGGACTATTGCGCTACCCACACACATTACCCATCGGGGCTGCTCCGGGATATTGGGAGGTGAAGCTTCAGCAGGAGCCTCCGGGTTAGGATCATCGAAGACCATTAGAAAGGCCACCAGGAAGGCCATTAGGTCCCGGAGGATCGGATCCTGTGTTTCATATAGGGGGTTGATCCATTCCAAGGCATCACCCGCCAGGTAAGACATCATAAAGGCCACTTTAGCCCAATCGGAAGGAAAGTAGAGAGGGTAGGCCTTAAAGTGTAGCATGCATTGCTCCACAAATGCACGACACTGTCTTGGATCCCCATAGTAACGTGGCGGATCCGCAGGAACGAGAGCTGATAGATCCATCTGGACGGTGCGTAATTTCGCCTGGAACTCAGCTAAGAGAAAAAAAATTTATTTATTTATTTTAATGCATATATTCGCTGGAAAACTTCTCAGAGGGCGAAGGCCGTGGGGCTCAACGGGAACCATGGCCTGAGCATGCTGTTATGCACACGCCCGGGCTAAGCGGCGTGTGCGTGGGATTGGTAGTGATTCCACTGGACCGTGCCGGAGAGTGAATGCCTGGAGGGGCGTGACTAAGTATACACCCGATCCGACCAGGGTCGCACGACGGCATACGACGCCAGTGCACCAAGGAGGAACCGAGCAGAGGGACCAGGTGCTACTCCAGGACAGACCCCGGACACGGCTGTTGACCCACACAGGGGAATACAGGAACAGGCTGGTCGGCTGGCACACAGACTGGTATGCAGGCAGGCGGGTATGCAGGCAGGGGGGTAAAGGCAAGCACAGCTAGAGTGCAGACAGGGAGGCACTAGCAGGTAGGAACACAGGCGGGATAGGACCCAGTACACACCGGGACTCAGGAACAATACAGGCAGAGGGTTACAGGCAAGCACAGCTAGAGTGCAGACAAGGCTGAGCAGGGAGGACAGGGCTCTGTTCACACGGAACAGACAGGAAGGGAAAGACAGAGCCAGATACTCACACAGTACTTGCAGAGAAAACAAGCAGGAGTTAGGTACGAGTTCAGACTCTGCAGAAAAAGGATGGGAACGGACATAGAGGCAAAACAGGTAAAGGACAGGAGAGTGTTCAGACTGGAACTGAGTGTACGGAGGAGACCGACACTGCAGCGGGATACAGGAGCGGGTCTGGGAATACGGCCCCCAGAGAGGCGGAACGAACAGGCAAGGAGCGTGTTCAGACAGGACAGACCAGAAACAGGAGCGGGTCTAGGAAATCGGCCACTAGAAGGCGGAACGAACAGGCAAGGAGCGTGTTCAGACAGGACAGACAAGAGAACACAGAAAGGACTCAGTTCAGACACGGGAACTAATACCGCAAAGCAGGAGACATACAGGACTTAGTTCAGACACGGGAACTAATACCGCAAAGCAGGAGACATACAGGACACAGTTCAGACACGGGAGCTGATACCGCAAAGCAGGAGACATACAGGACTCAGTTCAGACACGGGAACTGATACAAAAAGCAGGAGACATACAGGACTCAGTTCAGACACGGGAACTGATACAAAAAGCAGGAGACATACAGGACTTAGTTCAGACACGGGAACTAATACCGCAAAGCAGGAGAAATACAGGACTCAGTTCAGACACGGAAACTGATACAAAAAGCAGGAGACATACAGGACTCAGTTCAGACACGGGAACTGATACAAAAAGCAGGAGACATACAGGACTCAGTTCAGACACGGGAACTAATACCGAAAAGCAGGAGACATACAGGACTTAGTTCAGACACGGGAACTAATACCGAAAAGCAGGAGACATACAGGACTTAGTTCAGACACGGGAACTAATACCGCAAAGCAGGAGACATACAGGACTAAGTTCAGACAGGCCTGGAAATACAGCCTCCAGGAAAGGCAGACAAGGAAACAAAGACGGGACCTGGCACCTTCAGAGTGCAAGCACACACTGAAGGAAAACACTTATGCTCAGGCAGGGATAGAAGGGAGCTGCTGAGCTATATACCAAGTGTCAGAAAGCAATAGGCTGAGGACGCACAAGGGGTGTGACCCACAGCAGGTACAAAAAGCAGGAAGTGATCGGGCGCCGCCCTTAAGCAGCAGAGACAGACACAAACAGACAGCATGGAGGGAAGCCAGAGAGACATTCCGGACAGGAGATCAAGTGCGCGCTCCTGCACAGTGGGAAATGGACCACTATGCAAGGACGCCGCCAGGTATGTTACACCAAGTCTCTGTTATACCTACGATGTCATACCTCTCCTCCGATATAAGCGCCTGCAGCTCATCCGCCTTATTGGTCAGGCTTCTTGCGCTGGTCAGCATGCAAGATAAAACTTTGGGGTTATTTAGCATCCTATTCTTCTCTAACGATCTAACTGTACTTTCCCCACCCCCCTCTCCACCCTCATTATATTCACTTCTCCCCTTCCCCCTTGCTTGCCTCACATCCCACCTATTTCCTTGGTTCCCCCCCCCCGTCTCTAGTTTAAAAACTCCTCCAACCTATTAGCCATCTTCTTCCCCAGCACCGCTGCACCCTCCCCATTTAGGTGCAGCCTGTCCCTACGGTAGAGCCTGTAGCCGACCGCGAAGTCGGCCCAGTTCTCCATGAACCCAAACCCTTCTGCCTTGCACCAACTCTTTAGCCACTTATTCACCTCCCTAACTTCCCGTTGGCGCTCCTGTGTGGCTCGCGGGATTGGTAGTATTTCTGAGAAAACTACCTTGGAGGTCCTTGCCCTAAGCTTCCTACCTAGGTCCCTGAAATCATTTTTAAGGACCCTCCATCTACCACTCACTTTGTCATTGGTGCCGTTGTGGACCATGACCGCTGGGTCTTCGCCAGCCCCACCCAGTAACCTGTCAACCCGATCCGCGATGTGCCGGACTCGAGCGCCAGGGAGGCAGCACACCGTTCGGCGATCCCGGTCTTTGTGACAGATTGCCCTGTCTGTCCCCCTAATAATAGAGTCACCCACTACCAGAACCTGTCTTGCCTGCCCTACACTTCCCCCCTTCCCCTCATTACTGGAGCATACACTCCCCCGGCGGTCAGAGGATCTGTCGTGCTCCAATAATGCCGGTTCTGAACCAGCCTTCCTATACTTCTTCCCTCTATCCCTCCTAACTGTTATCCAGCTCCCTGCCTGTTCAGCCTGCACTTCCCCTCTATGCTCCACCCCCAGTATTGACCCATTGAGTGTCTGCTCGGTGAGCAGCAAACTCCGTTCCATGTTGTCGATGCTCCTCAGTAGTGTTGAGCCACCCCCGTAGTGTTCGAGTTCGGTTCGGTTCGTCGAACACCCGTGTGTTCGCCGAACTGTTCGTCGAACTGTTCGTCGAACACCTTCGAACACCGTTAAAACCAATGGCAGGCAAACAAAAACACATAGAAACACATAGAAAACACCTTCAAAGGTGTCCAAAAGCTGACAAACTGCTCAGAAGACATAACTAACACATGGAAAAGTGACAAGTACATATAGTCATGCGAAAATAAAAGAGGTGGAGGAGTAAAAGGAGGGGGAGACACAGATATAGGCATGTCATGCCCTTCTAAAATCCAAAAAGTGAGAAGCCGACACGGCCAGTCCGCTCCTGCCCGTGCCACCTCCGTGTCGCCGGGTTTGTGCCAGAGCCGCGGTGAACCCTGACGGCCAGCCCCCCTCTCCCAATACTGGTGCCTGTCCGCTGGTGGGTCGAGCGAGCCCCCCTGTGGTGGAGGCAGCTCTAAGCTTTTTAATTTAAATTGTCTCTCTAATTTGAATGAATACACTTTAAATCCATTTACAAGGATCTATTGGAGGGCAAGTCTCATGCCAGCAGCCGCGGTAATTCCAGTTCCAGTAGCGTCCACTAAAGCTGCTGCAGTTAAAAAGCTTTTATAAGGATCGAGCTCGGCTGTCCACCGCAAGGCATCCTACTGCCAGTCCCAGCCCCTATGCCTTGGGGTGCCTCCTGATGCTCTTCACTAAGTATCCCATGGTCCCGAAGCATTTCCTTTGAAAAAATTAAGTGTCTAAACTACAGGTGGTGCAGCTTGCTTAACAGCCGGCATAATCCGCTTACTAGCAGACACTGCTACTAGGCACAAAGTATTTCCTGGGCTAGATGCAGTTAAAAATTTGTAATTAGATACTCTCGTTGGATGCTGAGAAAGCATTCCATAGAGTCTCCTGGCACGCCATATATGATTCTCTTAAAAAGCTTGGGGTAGGGGTCTAGGGGACCCTTTTATAGCCAAAATCACGGCCCTGTATCGCAATACGTCACCTAGGCTGAAGATAAATGGAACTGTAGCACCCTGAGGGCTCGGTTGCTAAAGACGTATTGCACCTCACCCAGAGGTGTGATATCTCACTCTCAGGTAAGGATGGAGTGTGGATCAGGACCCGACACCTGCATGCATTACACCACATTGCCGTGGGGCAGGGCGACCAATATGCCCCTGAGATGGGCACGACAGTCCCTGTCCATGGCTGGAGTGGGGGGAGGGAACACTGAGGAAGGGGAACCCTGTAGTGCAGGAGCAGGGAGGAAGCAGTTCCTGGGTGCATTGAGAAGGGAGTATAAAAGGTGGGCACCATCTTAGTTCAGTGCAGAGAAGTCTGAGCAGAAGTGGCAGGGAGCAGGGGCTCTGCATGAGCTCTGCTCCGGAGGCGGGCCTAGTAACAGAGGCCCAGGCCTGGAAGAGGGAGAAGGAAGGAAGAGGAGCGGAGAAGGCTCCAGGAACGAGGAATGAAGGGATCCCAGGGGTGCGGACGGGCGAGTCGCCACCGCACGCCCGAATCCACCTGCGTGGAGGGGTCAGGCCAAAGGGGGAGACCGGTCCCCGAACTAGTGGAGGCAGGAAACGACCCTCAGCTAGAAACCGGAGGCTCTGACATTTTATGTGGCGCAGCCCCTCGCTACACCCGCTAGGAAGGCACCACATAGGGTCAGGGAAACTGGCGCCAATTTTACCAAGAGGAGGCCCGAGGCAGCCGGACAGAAGTGTTGGTAAGAAAGGCCAGACAAAGGACACACAAAGGGGGTCCTGTGAAGTGCTCCAAAGTTATCTGGGAGTTGTCTGAGCCCCTCACCTGGTGAGCACAGTACGACGTGGGCAGCCGTTACCTGCAGACGTGGTCTGGATAATAAGAACTGTGAGTAAAGGCCCTGAACTGCATCACTGACTCCGTGTCGTTACTGCTGCTGCCCTGCACCATCACCCCCATCCTCCGCATACACTGCCCTGAGGCTATACTCCTCCCGTGGGGAGTTATGCTACGCTCTGCTGCACCCACAACACCAGCCTCAGTGGTCTGCCCTGTAGCGGCGGTTCACTCTGACCGCAATCCACGGGTGGCGTAGTCGGACATTTAAACATGAAAACCACATAAATAGTTCCGCCACTGGTTTGACCGCCCTGAGCCACGGAACTGGGTCGCCGCCACGAAGACTACAACCACCAGCATCCACCAAAAAGGGTCTGGCTCCGGGTGTCCCAAGGCCCAGGGGGTGGGTCAGAACATTTTCATCACCTTTCACAATCACCAATGGGACAAGGCAGTGATGTCCTCTGTCCCCTCTCTTATACATCCTAGTGACGGAGCACCTGCTCTCATCAATTCGCCATAACCCCAATATTAGGTGGATTGAGGTGGGAGGCACCGAGTACAAGTGCTCTCTATTTGCTGATGATGTCCTAGTATATATCACTCAATCACATATATCCATCCATGCTGTTATGGCTGAAATAGATCACTTTGTTACATGGTAAAATTTTAAAATCAATGCAGCGAAGTCTGAGGCCCTCGATGTCTCCCTCCCCAAATCCATATAGGATTCCATCCAGTCCAACTTTCCCTTTGCCTGGCCCTCACAGGGTATCAAATACTTAGGAATTCCTATTCATAGAGACCTCTCCCATCTATGTTATCTTAATTTTGGGCCCTTTATTGAACAACTCCATACAGACCACGGTTGGCAAGTTAGAACTGTAAGATTCACTACGTGAACCACTGGTGTTTTGTGGAAAAGCACATGTACACTGCGTTCCAAATTATTATACAAAAAGTGTTTAGGAGTGATAAGGGAAGAATTTGTTTGTTTGTCAGTTAAACTCATTGATGGTGATGTGTGTCAGGGCTCTTTATATCACTGTAAGCAATTGCAGACACCTGTGCTAATTAGTTTGGCAGGTGTGTCCAATGAAAGGCAAGACTACTTAAGAAGGCTCTCTCACATTATTAAGCAGCCTACATTTTCTGCCAAAATGGGAAAGAAAAAGGATGTGTCGGCTGCTGAGAAGCAACAAATTGTGGAGTGTTTAGGTCAAGGCATGACTACAATCAACATTGTGCGATGATCAGGATGAAGTGTCCTGGCAATCAAGAAGTATGTAGCTGATTCACAGTACACACGTGTGCGTGCTGATAAGGGCAAATTGAGGACTCTTTCCTACAGGCAATTACGTCAGGTTGAAAGAGCAGCGGCAAAAAAGCCTTGTCATAGCAGCAGACAAGTTTTTGAAGCTGCTTGTGCCTCCAACGTCCCCCGAACAACAAGATGCAGGGTCCTTCAGAGGTTTGCAGCTGTGCATGCGCCATCCTGTCGACCTCCTCTATCCACTTCACACAAGCAGAAACGGCTCCAGTGGGCCAAACATTACATGAAGACTGATTTCAAAACTGTTTTGTTCACGGATGAGTGCCGTGCAGCGCTCGATGGTCCAGATGGATGGAGTGGAGGATGGCTGGTTGATGGACACCCCACGCAAACACGGCTACAGCGCCAACAAGGAGGAGGTGGAGTAATGTTTTGGGCTGGAATCATGGGGAGAGAGATTGTCGGCCCCTTTAGGATCCCTGAAGGCGCTAAAGATGAACTCCATAATGTATGTGGATTTTCTCAAACAGCACTTCCTGCCATGGTTCAAGAAGAAGAACCGTGTATTTCACAGCAAGATCATTTTTCTGCATGATAATGCACCATCTCATGCTGCACATAAAACATCTGCATCTCTGGCTGATATGGGCATAAAAGGGGACAAACTTATGGTGTGACCCCCATGCTCCCCTGACCTCTACCCCATTCAGAACCTTTGGAGCATCATTAAAAGGAGTGTCTATGATGGCGGGAGGCAGTTCACATCTAAGCAACAGCTCTGGGAGGGTATTCTGTCCTCATGCAAAACAATTGAAGCAGAAACCATCCAAAACCTGACAAATTCAATGGACGAGAGAGTTCAGAAGCTCCTTTCGAACAAGGGGTCCTATGTGAAAATGTAACATCACCTAGAATAAAGTTTTGAGTTGAAAACTGTTTGATTTCAGTTTCTAACAACCTGCTAATGCTTATAATTTCAAAAATGACCATTTTTTTGGTCTTTATTAAAATGAAAAGGTTGATCGAAAAGTTTGGGGGATCTAAGAGTGTGGCAACCCAGTAGTCATGATTACTTCGAATTCTGACAATATGAGGGTCATGCTGCAGGTAGTGCAGCAAGAAGGCACTTATGTGCCTTGCGCATCTCGGAGCCCCAAAATTATTTTCCAGGCTAGATGCAGCTAAAAATTATTTTTAATTTTAAATCTGGTGAAGCTTTAGTATAGATGGCCTAATAGGATCAGTGCTGCACACTGCTACAAAGCCCAAATTATTTTCCAGTCAAGATACAGATAAACATGATTAGTAATTTGAAAGCTTAAAACGGTTGGTAGGGTGATTTTAACCAATCATCAAGCTTTTACTCTCCCCAGGATGACACAGGGGTAGAAAAGTCGTTTCGGATCCATGATTTGTTCATCTTTATGAACGTGAGTCTGTCTACATTATCAGTGGAGAGCCGCGTGCGCTTATCTGTCAGCACACCACCAGCAGCGCTGAACACACGTTCAGACAGAACGCTGGCTGCGGGGCATGACAAGATCTCCAAGGCGTAAGTGGCTAGCTCCGGCCATTTATCCAGATTGGAAGCCCAAAAAGAGCAAGGGTCCAGTGACACAGTCGTGGCTTCAATGTTTACTTGGAGATACTCCTGTACCATCGTCTCTAGGCGTTGACTATGTGTCAGACTTCTTGTCTCCTGTGGCCTTGCAAAGGATGGGCTAAAAAAGTGGTGAAATGATTCCGCAAAATTGATGTTACCAGCAGATACTGTGGTTCTGTTACGGTTTGAGTGCTGAACACTTGACGGTCCCACGGTTGGCAAGTTGGAACTGTGAGATTCACTACGTGCACCACTGGTATTTTGTGGAAAAGCACATGTAAGATTCTGCAACAGTCTCTGCTGATACTCCTGCATGCGTGCATCCCTTTCTATGGCAGGAATAATTTCTGCAAATTTACTTTTGTACCGGGGATCTAACAGTGTGGCAACCCAGTAGTCAGGATTATTTCTAATTCTCACAATTCGAGGGTCATGTTGCAGGTAGTGCAGCAAGAAGGCACTCATGTGTGTTGCGCATCCAGGAGCACCAAGTCTCTGTTGTGTTGGTGGCGAGGTAACAATCATGCTTCCTTCCTCTGTCCTCTCCCCCCAACCTCGCACAACAGAAATGTGATCAAGGTCTCCCTCATCTGATGAGTCTTCCATCAGTTCGTCCTCCACTTCTTCCTGGGCTCCTGCACCTTCCTCACTAGTTTGGCTGCTACCATACGCCCTGGTAAAACCATCTCCCCCACCCTCACATGCCTGCCGCCTTGGTGCTGCCGACCGTCTGGACCTTGCAGATGTTAGCCCTTCCGCATACAACTCCTCCTCCTCTACTTCCTCCACCTCCTCTTGTGCCACCACCTGACTCCGAATTCTGTTTAACATGTGCTCCAGCATGTAAATCACCGGAATAGTCATGCTGATAATGGCATCGTCAGCACTAAACATCTTCGTCGCCATTTCAAAACTGTGCAGAAGGGTGCATAGGTCCCTGATCTGAGACCACTCCTCCAGCGTGATTTGCCCCACCTCTGAATCTCGTTGGCCCAGGCTATACGTCAGAACGTATTGCACCAGGGCTTGTCGGTGCTGCCACAGTCGCTGCAACATGTGCAGAGTTGAATTCCACCGGGTAGGCACATCGCATTTTAGTCGGTGAAGTGGCAGGCCCAACGACTTCTGTAGAGATGTAAGTCGCTGAGCTGCGGGATGCGAACGGCGGAAGTGAGCACACAGCGACCGTGCCCTCTGCAGAAGGCCATCTAGTCTGGGATAGTGGGCTAAAAATTGCTGGACAACCAGGTTCAACACGTGAGCCATACAAGGCACGTGTGTGACATTGCCCCGGCGAAGGGCCGCACCCAGGTTTGCAGCATTGTCGCACACGGCCTTCCCTGGTTTCAGGTCCAGTGGAGACAACCATTCATGAAATTGGTTCTCCAGAGCTGACCACAACTCCTCAGCTGTGTGACTCACATTTCCCAGACATTTCAATGTAAAAACCGCCTGATGACGTTGAGCCCTACTGCCAGCATAGTAAGGAGGTGTGCAGGATCTATTCTGCGCAGTTAGAAAGCTTGTGGCATGACCAGACAGGCTTTGGGTGCAGTTGGAAGACCGAGAGGAGGTTGAGGAGGCAGAAGCAGTGGAGGAACTTTGACATAAAGAGGATTGACGCACAACTCGTGGGGACGGCAAGACTTGGACAGCAGCCCCTTGTCCTGCTGTCACCATAGTTACCCAGTGCCCAGTCAGCGACATGTAACGCCCCTGTCCATGCCTACTCGTCCAAGTGTCTGTGGTGAAATGCACCCTGTCACACACAGAGTTCCTCAAAGAAGCGGTGATGTTGTGTGCGACATGCTGGTGGAGCGCAGGCACACCTTTCTTTGAGAAGTAGTGCCGACTGGGCATCTGGTACTGGGGCACTGCGACGGACATAGGGTCTCGAAAATCCTCTGTGTCCACCAGGCGGAAAGGCAGCATTTCTGTAGCCAAGAGCTTGCAGATGGTGAAATTCAACCTCTTAGCTTTCTCATGGCTAGGAGGAAATGGTCTTTTACTTGTCCACATCTGAGGGACCGAGGGCTGGCTATTGTGCTTAGACGGGGTTGATAAGGGTGTCCCCGGCAAACTACCGGTCTGTGAGGAAGATGCAGGCGGACATGTTAGGTTGCCTTGATCCAAAGGTGGTGCTATCGATGTCGGACAGCGCTCAACACCAGCTGGTGTTACCACCTCCAAAGAAAATGATGACCTGCCAATCACGCTGGCTGTTGCGGGTAAAGAGGTGGCAGGTCTGCGCCCCAAAACAGGTGTGACTGCTGTCCCCCCAGTCACAGAGGATGAAGAGGCCGCGGATGCACAAGATATGGCAGACGGTGATTGGCCCGGCCGGCTAGGCCGCATTGTAGCACACTGAGCTTCCCACTGCAACTTATGCTTCATGTCCATGTGCCGGTTCATGCATGAAGTACTCAAACTATGTATTTTTTGGCCTCTACTTAGCTTTTGCTGACAAATGTTACAGATAACACGAGTTGGGTCATCTTTATCGATCTGAAAAAATGCCCAGGCTATGCAAGGCTTAGCACCCATGCGACCTGAAGAGCCACCACGACTTGTGGTGAGAGGCAGAGTTGTGTTTGAGGATGCAGTTGTTGACGTGCTTCCAGTACTACGTCTCTGTCCAGGAAGGCGCAACCTGACCTCGTCGTCACTAGCATCTTCCTCCACCTCCTCTGCTGACCTCATCTCTTGGCTGACTGTGGGTTGACAGTAAGTGGGATCTCCGACCTCATCATCATCACCCTGTGCGTTATCACACCCGTCGTCCTCAGAGCCAACCTGTTCCTGCCCTGACAAAAAACTAAAGTTGTCGCTCCAATCAGGTATTTGAGTCTTATCATCGTCTTCCTCATTGTCTCCACCAACAGGAGTTACAGTTTGGGAATGAGGGTCTACATTATGGTCAGAACCTTCTGCGTCTGGTCCTGGATCCGACTCATAAAGATTCTGGGCATCAGTGCAGATCATTTCCTCGTCTGGATTCACAGAAGCGCTGGAGTCGACCTCTGATTCCCAGGCTATAGTATGAGTAAACAGCTCTGCAGACTCAACCATCTGTTCTACCTCACACTCAGACGGGCAGCTGGAGATTTGGGAGCTGTGAGGAAGCAAGTGCGATTTGGGTGACACCTTTGAGGACTGGAGTATTTGTGATGTTGAAGTTGATGTGGAGGAGAGCCCACTTAAAGGAGCACTTGATATCCGTTGAAGCACCTGCTGTTTTTGTGCCTCATCTGGAATTTGTAGCGATTGGCGTGGCCGTAAGAAAGGGATCTTATCACATTGTCCGCTAAAAGAAGTAGACATTTTAGTTTGGCTGGAAGATGGTCTTTCTTCTGCACCTACCCCACGGACACAACCTTTTTTCCCCTTCCCAACACGCCTATTCCCCTTTCCACCAGCAGCAGGCCTTTTTCCACTCATTTTGGTGGTTAACTAATTCACAACTCTGGAGTTGTTTGCACAAAAAAACAATGGATGGTAACCGAGCAGAGCTGAGTGGCCAAACTGTGGTATTAGGCCAAAACTATTGGCTGGGTTAGATGCAGAAAAAAATTATTTTTAATTTGCAACCTGATGGAGGTCAGTATAGATGGATTAATAGACCAAGTCCCACACACTGCTAGAAGCCCAAATATTTTTTCAGAGCTAGATGCAGAAATTTTTTTTATTCAATTTGCAACCTGATGGAGGTCAGTATAGATGGACTAATAGACCAAGTCCCACACACTGCTAGAAGCCCAAATATTTTTTCAGAGCTAGATGCAGAAAAAAATTATTTTTAATTTGCAACCTGATGGAGGTCAGTATAGATGGACTAATAGACCAAGTCCCACACACTGCTAGAAGCCCAAATATTTTTTCAGAGCTAGATGCAGAAAAAAATTAGTTTTAATTTGCAACCTGATGGAGGTCAGTATAGATGGACTAATAGACCAAGTCCCACACACCGCTAGAAGCCCAAATATTTTTTCAGAGCTAGATGCAGAAAAAAATTATTTTTAATTTGCAACCTGATGGAGGTCAGTATAGATGGACTAATAGACCAAGTCCCACACACTGCTAGAAGCCCAAATATTTTTTCAGAGCTAGATGCAGAAAAAAATTAGTTTTAATTTGCAACCTGATGGAGGTCAGTATAGATGGATTAATAGACCAAGTCCCACACACTGCTAGAAGCCCAAATATTTTTTCAGAGCTAGATGCAGAAAAAAATTATTTTTAATTTGCAACCTGATGGAGGTCAGTATAGATGGACTAATAGACCAAGTCCCACACACCGCTAGAAGCCCAAATATTTTTTCAGAGCTAGATGCAGAAAAAAATTATTTTTAATTTGCAACCTGATGTAGGTCAGTATAGATGGACTAATAGACCAAGTCCCACACACTGCTAGAAGCCCAAATATTTTTTCAGAGCTAGATGCAGAAAAAAATTATTTTTAATTTGCAACCTGATGGAGGTCAGTATAGATGGACTAATAGACCAAGTCCCACACACCGCTAGAAGCCCAAATATTTTTTCAGAGCTAGATGCAGAAAAAAATTATTTTTAATTTGCAACCTGATGTAGGTCAGTATAGATGGACTAATAGACCAAGTCCCACACACTGCTAGAAGCCCAAATATTTTTTCAGAGCTAGATGCAGAAAAAAATTATTTTTAATTTGCAACCTGATGGAGGTCAGTATAGATGGACTAATAGACCAAGTCCCACACACCGCTAGAAGCCCAAATATTTTTTCAGAGCTAGATGCAGAAAAAAATTATTTTTAATTTGCAACCTGATGGAGGTCAGTATAGATGGACTAATAGACCAAGTCCCACACACTGCTAGAAGCCCAAATATTTTTTCAGAGCTAGATGCAGAAAAAAATTATTTTTAATTTGCAACCTGATGGAGGTCAGTATAGATGGACTAATAGACCAAGTCCCACACACTGCTAGAAGCCCAAATATTTTTTCAGAGCTAGATGCAGAAAAAAATTATTTTTAATTTGCAACCTGATGGAGGTCAGTATAGATGGACTAATAGACCAAGTCCCACACACCGCTAGAAGCCCAAATATTTTTTCAGAGCTAGATGCAGAAAAAAATTATTTTTAATTTGCAACCTGATGGAGGTCAGTATAGATGGACTAATAGACCAAGTCCCACACACCGCTAGAAGCCCAAATATTTTTTCAGAGCTAGATGCAGAAAAAAATTATTTTTAATTTGCAACCTGATGTAGGTCAGTATAGATGGACTAATAGACCAAGTCCCACACACTGCTAGAAGCCCAAATATTTTTTCAGAGGTAGATGCAGAAAAAAATTATTTTTAATTTGCAACCTGATGGAGGTCAGTATAGATGGACTAATAGACCAAGTCCCACACACCGCTAGAAGCCCAAATATTTTTTCAGAGCTAGATGCAGAAAAAAATTATATTCAGTTTGCAACCTGATGGAGGTCAGTATAGATGGACTAATAGAATGATGCTATGCCCAAAAGATTTTACTTCACTAGGTGCAGTAAAAAAATTGGTATTCTATACACAGGTGTTATATCTTGCAACACAGATAGGCTACTCCACTGACTAACACACTCTGCAATAGGCCAAAAAGGATTAGCTTTGCTAGATTCAGCCAAATGCTGTGAAAAAAACTTGCACAGCACTGGCACAGACCTGCCTGGCAAAAACTGATAGGAACTCATGTAACCTAGTCCTGAAAAGGACTCCAATTACAATTAGTCTTTACTCCCACAACCTATCTATTTAAGAGCACAGACCTCCCTGATAAAAGTCGTAGGAAATGCTGTAACCTAGTCCTTAAAAGGACTGCAATCACAACTATTCCCTACTCCCAAGCTATCTGTATATTTGTGCGAAAATTGGCTTGAAATTAACAAGGTATAGCACACACAGCAACAGCGGTGCTGTCTACACTCAAACTGCGTATTAACATTAATTTTCATCATTACTGAGAAAAAATCCAGTTATGATTTTGGTGCACGAACAGTTATCGAACATAACCTCGAACAGCCGAATTTTTCTCAAATTGTTCGTGTTCGCCGACCGGCTCGAACACCGCCCAAAACAGCTCGAATTTGAGATTGGCGAACAGTTCGAGTAGAACAACGCTCATCTCTACTCCTCAGTACCGCTATCTGAGCACTTCGATCCAGAATTTGGGCTTCCAAGTGCACGATATGCTCACATCTCTCGCAGCAGTATGGATCCTCGAGCGCTTGCTCACGGAATGCATACATTGCGCAAGATGTACACTGCACGGCTCCGGCCAAAATGGACGTCCTTCTAAATATGGGGATACAGTCAGTATATATATACAAGTACAAAACACAATTATTTATATATAGGTGTATGGACGGGGATCAATTAGGGATGTGCAAGTGTATCAATTAGATATCGGCGGGGGATCAGTTAAGTATCAAGTATGGACGGGGGAATCAAATAAGTAGGTCAGGTGGATTAATTAAGTAAAAAGTAAAGTAAAGAAAGAATGAAATACAGTCAGCAATTCAGTCCTAAGTCCTCCCTTCCAAACTCCCTGAATCCAAAGTCACTGAAACACAAGTCACACACTTACTTTCATTCGCACTTACGCTCCGGACACACGCAGCTCGTTCACACTCGCAAACTAAGAGATTTAAAGAGTTTTTTTTTGTTTTTTGTTTTTTTTTTCTTCCTTTTCCAGCAATGTACCCTTCACCTCAATGCACTTCCAAAGGACTTGATGTCCAACCAGCTGCCCCTTATAAACCCTTGATTATGACCCCTTCCCCTTAATTAACCCCTTGTGAGTAAATCTACACCTCAGGATTTTAGTGCAATGTAGTTAACCCTTAAATACACAGGTAGTAAACTAAGAAACTAAAACTGTAGTGAGAAAATAGGTTTTAAAAAGCCCAATAAATCTAAACAGGTAGAAAAGCACTCAGCAGGTCACAATGCAGCACTCACCGCAATTCACACAGGTATTTTCTGCAGGATTCCCAAATACCAGTCGCCCGCGATCAGACAGTGTAGGGTCAGTGCTGCTGAGTTAGGGAGAGATATATAGTGCGAAATAGTTACTGTAGGGTCTCTTAAACCTGCCAAATCAAACAAACAGTCCTTCTCAGGACTAATATCCATCCCAGATATCAGGCAGGCAGGCAGACTGTATAGGAGACGCAGTGTTTATACCAACAAACAGTGAATTACAGTCCTGTGTGCTCCTGCTGGTCAAATTGCTAGACTTATCCCTCGGTCTCAGGGGGCCAGGAAAAATCCTTTTTTTCATCTAAATCCTGTATAATTTTTTTTTTCCTCAGTCAGACTGTACAAACACGAGTCTTATTAACCTTTTGGTAAAAAATTGAGTGTGTCTGTGACTGTTCAGACACCAATATATCTGTTTAAAAGATTCTGGTGTAGGCCACATAACTATAACTGTGGTTTTGCAGTTCCACGGTTCAAATCTCTGTATTATCCAGCTGTTGGCCTTTTTTCCGTCAAAAAAAACAGTAATAGTGTCACGCTGACTGTTCAGACACAAATATATCTGTTTAAAAGATTCTGGTGTAGGCCACATAACTATAACTGTGGTTTTGCAGTTCCACGGTTCAAATATCTGTATTATCCAGCATTTGGCCTTTTTTCCGTAAAAAAAAACAGTAATAGAGTCTCGCTGACTGTTCAGACACAAATATATCTGTTTAAAAGATTCTGGTGTAGGCCACATAACTATAACTGTGGTTTTGCAGTTCCACGGTTCAAATCTCTGTATTATCCAGCTTTTGGCCTTTTTTTCGTCAAAAAAAACAGTAATAGTGTCACGCTGACTGTTCAGACACAAATACTGTATATCTGTTTAAAAGATTCTGGTGTAGGCCACATAACTATAACTGTGATTTTGCAGTTCCACGGTTCAAATCTCTGTATTATCCAGCTTTTGGCCTTTTTTCAGTAAAGAAAAACAGTAATAGTGTCTCGCTGACTGTTCAGACACAAATATTTCTGTTTACAAGATTCTGGTGTAGGCCACATAACTATAACTGTGGTTTTGCAGTTAAACGGTTCAAATCTCAGTATTATCCAGCTTTTGGCCTTTTCTCAGTAAAAAAAACAGTAATAGTGTCTCACTGACTGTTCAGACACAAATATATCTGTTTAAAAGATTCTGGTGTAGGCCAGATAACTAGAACTGTGGTTTTGCAGTTCCATGGTTCAAATCTCAGTATTATCCAGCTTTTGGCCTTTTTTCCGTAAAAAAAAAACAGTAATAGTGTCTCCCTGACTGTTCAGACACAAATATATCTGTTTAAAAGATTCTGGTGTAGGCCACATAACTATAACTGTGGTTTTGCAGTTCCACGGTTCAAATCTCTGCATTATCCACCTTTTTTGCATAAAAAAAAAAAATTGAGTGTCTCGCTCAGTGTTCAGACACAAATATATCTGTTTAAAAGATTCTGGTGTAGGCCAGAGAAATAGAACTGTGGTTTTCCTCTTCCACGGTTCTAATCTCTTTTTTATTACCCTTTTTTCATTGATAGTGCTAGTGTAAGCTATTTTACTTCATTTACAATGGGCAAGGCGCATGGCAAGGAACGTGGAACTGGACGTTCCGGTGATGGTGCGTGTAGAGGACAGGGCCGTGGCCAAGGTGAAAATGTGCCACAACCAACAGCCACATCTTCTCGCTCCCACTTCTTGACCGAATTACTAGGGAAGCAAACTACAACACCAGTATTCCGAACTGATCAGTGTGAACAGGTTATTAATTGGATAGCAGATAATACTTCCAGGTACCTAGGCATCACCACCTCCGGTCTGTCTTCCACACGGTCAAGTTTTAGTAGCCGTGAGTCTCGACCGCATACTCCTCCTCACCCTGATGCTCCTTCCTCCCACCATGCCGAGTGTCATTAGACAGCAACTGATCCCACAGTTGGACACTCTGAAGAGCTGTTCACTGGTCCATTTCCATATTTGTGCCCCTCGCCTGCTCCACTTGAAGTGGTAGAAGAGGAGATCCCATATAGCGATGCCCAAATATTTGAACAGCCACAGCCACAGGAAGTCGACGCTGGCAATTTGTCACAAGAGGTGGACGATGACGAGACACAATTGCCACGAAGTGAGGAGGAGGATCGTGGTGCGCAAGTGGAAGAGGAGGAGGTGGTGGATGATCTAGTAACTGACCCAACGTGGCAGGAGGGCACGCAGAGCGATGCCAGCAGCACGCAGGGGGAGGGAGGCAGAGTACCCCAACAGGCAGGAAGAAGCAGTGTGGTGGCCGCACACAGAAGGCGGGCAACCGTTCCCCGTAACACCAACACGAGGGACGTTGCCAGTACAATCGGTAGGTCTTCCAGAGTCTGGAATTTTTTTAAAGACTCTGCTGATAACCCCAAAAAGGCCATTTGTACCACCTGCTAGGCCAGCATCAGCAGGGGTGACAAAACTACCAGCCTGACCACCACCAGCATGATCAGGCACATGTCAGCAAAGCACCCGACTTTGTGGGGTGAACCCCGGGGTCCACGACCAGTGTCAGCGGGTGTCACCACTGCTTAATCCGCTGTTGTGCATGTAAGAGAACCCCCTGTTGTGCGTGCAAGGCAATCCCCTGTCCATACTGCATGCAAGGATGCCCACTCCTCTCAGTCTTCACTTGTTATGGCAGTTTCTCAAGAAACAGCATCAACGTCCACGTCCCACCGCAGCGTTCAATTGTCCATATCCCAGAGCTTTGAACGAAAGCGCAAATTCGCAGCCAATGCCCCACAGGCCACAGTCCTAAATTCGCACATTTCACGACTGCTTGCGTTGGAAATGCTGCCTTTTAGGCTGGTGGAGACGGAATCCTTCCGCAACCTTATGGCGGTGGCTGTCTCTCGGTACTCGGTCCCCAGCCGACACTATTTTGCCCGGTGTGCCATCCCCGCACTACACAAGCACGTGTCCCAAAACATCTGCCGTGCCCTCAACAACGCAGTTACTGGGAGAGTCCACCTGACAACGGACACGTGGACAAGTGCTTGTGGCCAGGGATGGTACATCTCCCTGACGTCACACTGGTTAAACATAGTGGAAGCCGGGACCCAGTCGGACCTTGGGACTGAACACATCCTCCCCACACCGAGGATTGCGGGCCCTATGTCAGTCAGAGTTACCCCCACAGTGTACAGCTCTTGTGCATCATCCTCCTCCTCCTCCACATGTTTAGCCTCCATCTCAGATATCACCACATCAGTTACAAGCTGGAAGCACAATAGTGCCTCAGCCAAGCGGCAACAGGCTGTGCTGAAACTCATAAGCTTAGGTGATAAACCTCACACTGCTTGTGAGTTGTGGACAGCTGTGAAAGAGCAGGCAGATCTGTGGCTGAGACCGCTGAACCTACATCCAGGCATGGTCGTGTGTGACAATGGCCGTAACCTGGTGGCGGCTCTGAGGCGAGGCGAGATCACACACGTACCATGCCTGGCTCATGTGCTTAACCTCGTGCTTCAGCGGTTTCTTAAATCGTACTCCGAGTTGCCAGATCTGCTCGTCAAAGTACGCTGCCTGTCAGCTCATTTTCGGAAGTCGGCTACAGTTTCCGCCGCCCTTGCTGTGTTGCAGCAGGGTTTGCCGCTTCCGGCACACCGACTGGTTTGTGATGTCCCCACACGTTGGAACTCTACCCTCCACATGTTGCAAAGGATTTGTGAACAGAAGAGAGCAGTTGTGGAGTACCAGCTGCAACAAGGCCGTCGATATTCAGGTCAGACTCCACACATAAGACCTCAGGAGTGGACCTGGATGTCTGACATATGTACCATTCTGACAAACTTTGAGGAATCCACCAAGATGGTGAGTGGTGATGAAGCCATCATTAGCATCAGCATCCCACTTGTCTGTCTTTTGCAGAGAATTAAAGAGGAGGCATTGCAGCCAGAGTATGATGAGATGGATCAAGAAGCCGTAACAGGCGATTACACACAGCCCAGCCTCATCTCATCCCAATGTGCATTGGGGGACAATGAGGGAGAGGAGGAGGAGGAGGAGGAGGAAGAACAGGAGCTGGTATCATGCGCTGTAGGCGGTAGTACCTGTACAACTGTCATACCGTCGGTTCAGCGTGGGTGGCCTGAGGACAGGGGGGAGGAGGAGGAGGAGGAGAGCATGGTCAGTCGTCATCTTGGTGAGGACACGGAAGTCTTGCCCGTTACCAGTCTAGCACGCATGGCTGACTTTATGTTACGCTGCCTTAACTGTGACCCTCGCGTTGTCAGAATGTTGGGTGGCAGTCATTACTGGTTGGTGACACTTTTAGACCCTCGCTACAAGGAGAACTTTCACTCTCTTATTCCTGAGGTGGAGAGGTCTACAAAAATGGGTCAGTACCACAAGGCCCTTGCTGCAGAACTGTTTAAAAAATTCCCATCTGAACACTCTAGCGACAGAGGTCACAGTTCGTTGCCCAACCAAGGCGTACAGGCGAGAGAGACGCAACTCCAATCCAGCAGAGGCAGGGGAACACTGTCAACGTTCTGGGACAGTTTTCTGAGACCCGCCCAGCTTACAGGCCCTGAGGCGCGGGATACTCTCACAAGGAGTGGAAAGTTTCAAAAGATGGTGAGGGAGTACCTTGCCGACCGTACCAGCGTCCTCCGTGATTTCTCTGTGCCTTTTAATTATTGGGTATCCAAGCTGGACTCTTGGAATGAACTCGCTCTGTACGCCTTGGAGGTCCTGGCCTGCCCTGCCGCTAGCGTGTTATCGGAGCGTGTTTTTAGTGCTGCTGGGGGAATTATAACTGATAAGTGCACTCGGCTGTCAACTGACAATGCTGACAAGCTGACCCTTATCAAAATGAACAAGGGCTGAATTGGGCCAGACTTCTCATCACCACCAAATGACAGCAGAGTAGCATAAAGTCAAATCCACTGTGTTATTTCGGGAGGTGTATTCCCATGCACCGCTTCACACCCACACATGGGTATACGCTTCCTTATTTCGGCTGTATTTTGCTCTTCTCCTTATCCTCAGCCTCCACTACCACTATACCACCAGGGTGACCGTGGTCCGTGTTGCCAGCATTGCAAGTTCCTCCGTCCTAATTTTTGGCAGCTTTTACTTCGAAGGCATAGGCAAAGACTGTGGGAGACCCACTCCCCAAAAATGGGAATAATGTTTTTAATATGCTGTACTGCATGACTCTTGTAAGGAGCATGAAAACCGTCTTGTTAAACCTCTCTGAACTCCACAGCTCTTAAAAGGGGCATTAAAACCGTCTTGTTAAGCTACTGTGACCTCCACCACTCTGCCAAGGGGCATTGATATTGTCTTTTTATTCCACTGCGACCTCCACCACTCTTACAAGGGGCATTAAAACTGTCTTGTTAAGCTACTGTGACTTCCATGTCTCCTCCAAGGGACATTAAAAGCATCTTGTTAAACCACTCTGAACTCCACAGCTCTTCCAAGGGGCATTAAAACCGTTTTCTTAAGCTACTGTGACCTCCACCACTCTTCCAATGGGCTTTGATATTGTCTTTTTATTCCACTGCGACCTCCACCACTCTTCCAAGGGGCATTAAAACTGTCTTGTTAAGCTACTGTGACCTCCACCACTCTTCCAATGGGCTTTGATATTGTCTTTTTATTCCACTGCGACCTCCACCACTCTTCCAAGGGGCATTAAAACTGTCTTGTTAAGCTACTGTGACCTCCACGTCTCTTCCAAGGGGCATTAAAACCGTCTTGTTAAACCACTCTGTACTCCACAGCTCTTCCAAGGGGCATGAAAACCGTCTTGTTAAACCACTCTGAACTCCACAGCTCTTCCAAGGGGCTTTAAAACATTCTTGTTAAGCTACTGAGACCTCCACCACTCTTCCAAGGGGCATTGATATTGTCTTTTTATTCCACTGCGACCTCCACCTCTTTTCCAAGGGGCATTAAAACTATATTGTTAAGCTACTGTGACCTCCACGTCTCTTCCAAGGGGCATTAAAACCGTCTTGTTAAACCACTCTGAACTCCACAGCTCTTCCAAGGGGCATTAAAACCGTCTTGTTAAGCTTCTGTGACCTCCACGTCTCTTCCAAGCGGCATTAAAACCGTCTTGTTAAACCACTCTGAACTCCACAGCTCTTCCAAGGGGCATTAAAACCGTCTTGTTAAGCTTCTGTGACCTCCACGTCTCTTCCAAGGGGCATTAAAACCATCTTGTTAAACCACTCTGAACTCCATAGCTCTTCCAAGGGGCATGAAAACCGTCTTGTTAAGCTACTGTGACCTCCACGTCTCTTCCACGGGGCATTGATATTGTCTTTTTATTCCACTGCGACCTCTACCACTCTTCCAAGGGGCATTAAAACCGTCTTGTTAAACCACTCTAAACTCCACAGCTCTTCCATGAAATATTGTTTTTAATTACCTCTAACCTCCACGACTCTTCCAACGGGCATTACATTTCCTCCTAATTTTAGTCAGCTTTTGCTTTTCAATGCATAAGCGAAAACTAAGGGAGACCACCTCCCCAATAATGGGTAGAAGGTTTTTAGTACGCTGTAATCCACGTCTGTTTCAAGGGGCATTGCAGTTCCTCATAATTTTTGGAAAGCCTTCCATTCACTGCTTAGTCCAACAGTGTACAGGAGACCCAGTTGCTATAAATGGAAAAAATGGTTTAGTTAAGGCCCTCTGACCTCCATGTCACTTCCAATGGGCATTGGAGTGCCTCGAAATTTTTGGTAGGCATTGCACTCACTTTATGCCCTATAACTATGTAGACGAACCGCTCCTTTTGGTACAGAAACATATCCTACAAGACATGTGTGGTTGACTGTATCCATTAATGTATCTCCTTCATTAATTTCAAACATATATTATATAAAATAATCATATTCATTCATATTTGATCAATGTTTTTATTAAATCACAGCAAACAGAAAAGTGATAATATCTTCTATATACCCCCTGAGGAAGCAATATACGCGACACGCGCGTTGGGGTGCTGGATAATGTGGTAGCCTTTAACATGGCACATGGTTGGTAATACAATGTTCTACTTGAATATAATATGCTAACTGTTTACTATGATATATAAATGTTCAATGTAGCACTGCATTGGGGTACAGAACAGTGTGGTAACCTATATGATTGATCATACTGTGCTCTACTAAATGCTTTATTAAATATAATAAGCTAACTTCTACCATGGTATATACTTGTTGACTTAATTAAGTGTAGAACATTATGGTGTATACAATCTAACCTACAAACTTAGAAGGATTTTTATGTTAAAATGTAGTCAATATGTGATGTGAATGATCTAATTGTTGTTCTGATTCAGGACATTTGATTTGTAATCCTTTATGTCTCTATCTACTTACTGTTCTGATTCAGGACATTTGATCTGTAACCTTCTATATTTCTATGTGTATAACCATTGATACTTATGACTATTCAGATGTCTTAGGCTATATATATATATACCACATTGCCCGAAAAGGGTTTTAAATGTTTTTATGGGTACAATGAAGATTTTTATAGAAGATATTATCACTTTTCTGTTTGCTGTGATTTAATAAAAACATTGATCAAATATGAATGAATATGATTATTTTATATAATATATGTTTGAAATTAATGAAGGAGATACATTAATGGATATTGTTTTTTGGGGGTAACTCCTTATAATATAATTAATGGACCTATATATCCATATTTTTCTAATTACTTATGTGTGGTTGACTGGCCTGATATTGATGTGAATGGTCCCTGTTCCTCCTGCTTTTTCTCCTTTGCCACCACCTTATCCATCATTCATCACCTGAAGCTTTGTTTTAACGGGAGTCATAGAACTGGGATAGTAGCAGGAAAACATCCAGCAATCCTCGGAGGAGGTAGGATATGCGCCAAAACGCTGACCACCTCAGGCCTAGCCGCTACTACATACATGCGCTTTCATTCCAAGGAACAGAAAGCTAAGGAGATGGATGGCCTCATGATCATGAATAATTTACTCGTTGTGTAGGAGGCCGACCACTGCTGCTGTCTACCTTCTGAACTTTGTGTTGAAGCCTGATTGACCCAGGACCCGCAATCCTCTATGTCTGGAGGACGTGTTACATCCCAGTGTCCAACTGTGTCCCAGCTTCCACAATATTAACCCAGTGTGAAGGTGTCAGTCAGATTGACCAACCCTGGCCACATTCACTTGTCCACGTGTTTGTGGTTAGGCTGTCCTTCAAATAGGGGCGGCTGGGGACCGGTTATGGACACCCGGCCACCCCCAGGCGGCTGGGGACCGTGTGTGGGCACCCTGCCGGGGGGCGGCTAGGGACCGAGTATGGACACCCGGCCGCCCCCTGGCTGCTGGGGACCAAGCGTGGACACCCGGCCGCCGTGCGGCTGGGGACTGAGTATGGATACCAGGCCGGCGACGCAGCCATGACGTGGTGGCCAGATTCCACCTCCACATGCCTAAAAGGCCCAATTTCAAGTGCAAGCAAGCTAGCAGTATGCTATTGCAGCCTGGGGGCAGGTGGGTGGCAGGCTGCATACTTGTGCTTGCATTGTAAGGAAAGGGGGAGGTACAATAGAACACTGCCCTGGGACAAGGACTTGCATGGGGATAGTTGCAAGTCTGCATCTTCTGATGCGGCAAGGATCACTTCTGATGGGCACACTTTTAAGCAGTGACCTGGGTGTCAGAGATGCTTCCAGGGGTCTTCCCCATGCTGTTCCCATGTCTTTTCAGCACTGTATGCATGTGTCACACAGCACATGGCCAGATAAGATTGTAAAATGTTAAAATGACATTTCCCGGTGAATGCATTTGTCACTGTTGAAAGCAATACAAAAGTGCAAAAACGCATAAAAAATGCTACTTGTGATCATAGCATGGAGGAGTATTTTTATTTTTGGTTATTTATTTTACCTTATACACAAGTCTTTACCCTGGAAAGGATGTTCCTTAACATATATCACAGGAAAACCGTTTCAGTTTAGTTTTTGAACGTTTTATTGTGAGCCCGTAAAAGTGGCTTAATACCTCTGACCACGTTGTTGACAGCAGTGACCTGGGGGTCATAAATGCTTCCTGGGGCGATCTCCATGCTGTCCCCATGTCATTTGAACACTGTCACTATCATTTTGGGCACTTTTTAGGCTTTCTACAGACTGCTGGGGGTGCCGCCGCAATAATGCTCGGGTCTCCCATAGGCTAACATTGGGCTAGTTGCTCGGGTCGAGCACCCGAGTATCACAGTGAGCTCGGCCCAAGCTTCGAGCACCCGAGCATTTTAGTGCTCGCTCAACACTAATCCTGTGTAAACATGTCATCAACATTGTGTGTTAAAGGGGCTCGCTGACTGGTACATTTTTCTAACTAAGCTAGGGCCATTCTTTGTCACTGTAGTTGCAAAGATACTGTAGACAAGGGATGCCAAACTCAAATACACAGAGGGCCAAAATTAAAAACTTGGACAAAGTAGCGGGCCAACCTTGATATTTGGTAAAAAAAATGTGTACAATCGAGGAAGTTTTTCCCTATCATCAAATATGTAAACAAACTTAAAGGGGTTGTCCACAAACAAAGTACATTTTAATTAATAAATCTTAAGAGACAGACCACATGACTGAAGCATTGGGTAATTCCTCACGGGCAGGAGAAATCATGGGGACCCATAGAAGAAGTTCTAATTGGGCCCTGGTCCTCTCCAAAAAAAACGTTAATATTCAGTCCCAGAAGAACATGTCTCACAACTTTGCAGCCCTTACAAAGTAATATTCCTTCTATTGAAGCTCCTAGATTGCCCTTTCATTGCCCCCATAAAGTATGATGCTAACAAAAGTGCCCCCCAAAAACAGTATGATACCCCTACAGTGAATTCCTCCAGAGTACCCTCCACATGCTCCCAAACTCCCCTGGCAAAGTATGGTGACCCCAACACAGTATGATGACCCAACTGTGATCCACATATAACCCTTCATACAGTATAATGGGACCGCCTATATAGTTCTCCATAAAGAATAACGAGCCCCACATAGACCTCCATACAGTAAAATGGCCCCACATAGTCCTCCGTATAGTATAATGGGCCCCACATAGTCCTCCATACAGAATAATGGGCCCCACATAGTCCTACATACAGAATAATGGGCCCCACATAGTCCTCCATACAGAATAATGGCCCCACAAAGTCCTCCATACAGAATAATGGGCCCCACATAGTCCTCCATACAGAATAATGGCCCCACATAGTCCTCCAAACAGAATAACAGGCCCCACATAGTCCTCCATACAGAATAATGGGCCCCACATAGTCCTCTATACAGAATAATGGGCCCCACATAGTCCTACATACAATATCATGGGCCCCACATAGTCCTCCATACAGTTTAATGAGCCCCACATAGTCCTCCATACAGAATAATGGGCTCCACAGTCATCCATACAGAATAAATGGCCCCACATCGTCATCTATACAGAATAATGGCCCCACATCGTCCTCCATGCAGAATAATGGGCCCCACATAGTCCTCCATACAGAATAAGGGCCCCACATAGTCCTCCAAACAGAATAACAGGCCCCACATAGTCCTCCATACAGAATAATGGGCCCCACATAGTCCTCTATACAGAATAATGGGCCCCACATAGTCCTACATACAATATCATGGGCCCCACATAGTCCTCCATACAGTTTAATGAGCCCCACATAGTCCTCCATACAGAATAATGGGCTCCACAGTCATCCATACAGAATAAATGGCCCCACATCGTCATCTATACAGAATAATGGCCCCACATCGTCCTCCATGCAGAAAAATGGGCCCCACATAGTCCTCCATACAGAATACTGGCCCCACATAGTCCTCCATACAGAATAATAGGCCCTACATAGTCCTCCATACAGAATAATGGGCCCCACATAGTCCTCTATAAAGAATAATGGGCCCCACATAGTCCTCTATACAGAATAATGGGCCCCACAGAGTCCTCCATATAATATCATGGGCCCCACATAGTCCTCCATACAGTATAATGAGCCACACATAGTCATCCATACAGAAGAATGGGCCCCACAGTTATCCATACAGAATAAATGGCCCCACATCGTCATCTATACAGAATAATGCCCCACATAGTCCTCCACGCAGAATAATGGGCCCCACATAGTCCTTCATACAGAATAATGGCCCCACATAGTCCTCCATACAGAATAATAGGCCCTACCTAGTCCTCCATACAGAATAATGGGCCCCACATAGTCCTCTAAAAAGAATAATGGGCCCCATAGTCATCCATACAGAATAAATGGCCCCACATTGTCCTCTATACAGAATAATGGCAACACATAGTCCTCCATGCAGAATAATGGGCACTACATAGTCCTCTATACAGAACAATGGGCCCCACATAGTCCTCCGTACAGTATAATGGGCTCCACATAGTTCTCCATGCAGAATAATTGGCCTCATATATTACTCCATACAGAATATTGGTACCACATAGTCCTCCATACAGAATAATGGCCCCGCATAATCCTCCATACAGAATAATGGCCCCACATAGTCCTCCACACAGTATAATAGGCACCACATGATTCTACATGCAGAATAATGGCCCCACATAGCCCTCTATAAAGAATAATGGGCCCCACAGTCATCCATACAGAATAAATGGCCCCACATTGTCCTCTATACAGAATAATGGCAACACATAGTTCTCCATGCAGAATAATGGGCACCACATAGTCCTCTATACAGAACAAAGGGCCCCACAAAGTCCTCCACACAGTTTAATGGGCCCCACATAGTTCTCCATGCAGAATAATGGACCACACATGGTTCTACATAAAGAATAATAGTCCCACATAGTCCTCCATACAGAATAATGGTCCCACATAGCCCTCCATGGAGAATAATGGGCACCACATAGTCCTCTATACAAAACAATGGGTCCCACATAGTCCTGCACACAGTATAATGGGCCCCACATAGTTCTCCATGCAGAATAATGGACCCCACATGGTTCTCCATACAGTATAATGGGCCCCACATAGTTCTCCATGCAAAATAATGGCCCCACATAGTCCTCCATACAGAATAATGGCCCCACTTAGTCCTCCATTCAGAATAATAGCCCCACATAGCCCTCCATACAGAATAATGGCCCCACATAATCTTCCATACAGAAAAATGGCCCCCACATAGTCCTTGATACAGAACAATGGCCACACATAGTCCTTCATACAGAATTATGCCCCCACATAGTCCTCCATACAGAAAAATGGCCCCACATAGTCCTCCATACAGAATAATGGCCCCACATAATCCTCCATACAGAATAATGGCCCCACATAGTCCTTCATACAGAATAATGGCCCCACATAGTCCTCCACACAGTATAATGGGCCCCACATAGTTCTTCATGCAGAATAATGGCCCCACATAGTCCTTCATACAGAATAATGGCCCCACATAGTCCTCCACACAGTATAATGGGCCCCACATAGTCCTACATACATAATAATGGCCCCACATAATCCTCCATACAGAATAATGGCCCCACATAGTCCTTCATACAGAATAATGGCCCCATATAGTCCTCCATACAGTATAATGGGCCACACATAGTTCTCCATGAAGAATAATGGGCCTCATATATTACTCCAAACAGAATAATGGTCCCACATAGTCCTCCATACAGAATAATGGCCCCACATAATCCCCCATACAGAATAATGGCCCCACATAGTCCTCCATACAGAATACTGGCCCAACATAGTCCTCCATACAGAATTATGCCCCCACATAGTCCTCCATACAGAATAGTGGCCCCACATAGTCCTCCATAGAGAATAATGGCCCCACATAATCCTCCATAGAGAATAATGGCCCCACATAGTCCTCCATACAGAATATTGGCACCACATAGTCCTCAATACAGAATACTGGCCCAACATAGTCCTCCATACAGAATAATGGGCCCCACAGTCATCCATATAGTATAATGGGCCCCACATAGTCCTCCATACAGAATAATGGCCCCACATAATCCTCCATACAGAATAATGACCCCACATAGTCCTCCATACAGAATAATGGCACGAGATAGTCCTCAATACAGAATACTGGCCCAACATAGTCCTCCATACAGAATAATGGGCCCCACATAGTCCTCCATACAGTATAATGGGCCCCACATAGTCCTCCATAAAGAATAATGGCCCCACATAATCCTCCATACAGAATAATGGCCCCACATAGTCCTCCATACAGAATAATGGCACCACATAGTCCTCAATACAGAATACTGGCCCAACATAGTCCTCCATACAGAATAATGGGCCCCACATAGTCCTCCATACAGTATAATGGGCCCCACATAGTTCTCTATACAGAATAATGGCCCCACATAGTCCTCCATGCAGAATAATGGGCACCACATAGTCCTCTATACAGAGCAATGGGCCCCACATAGTCCTCCATGCAGTATAATGGGCTCCACATAGTTCTCCATGCAGAATAATGGGCCTCATATATTACTCCATACAGAAGAATGGTCCCATATAGTCCTCCATACAGAATAATGGCCCCACATAGTCTTCTATACAGAACAATGGGCCCCACATAGTCCTCCATACAGTATAATGGGCCCCACATAGTTCTCCATGCAGAATAATGGACCCCACATGGTTCTCCATACAGTATAATGGGCCCCACATAGTTCTCCATGCAGAATAATGGGCCTCATATATTACTCCATACAGAATAATGGTCCCACTAGGTCCTCCATACAGAATAATGGTCCCACATAGTCCTCCATGCAGAATAATGGGCACCACATAGTCCTCTATGCAGAACAAAGGGTCCCACATAGTCTTCCACACAGTATAATGGGCCCCACATAGTTCTCCATGCAGAATAATGGACCCCACATGGTTCTCCATACAGTATAATGGGCCCCACATAGTTCTCCAAACAGAATAATGGCCCCACATAGTTCTCCATACAGAATAATGGCCCCACATAGTCCTCCATTCAGAATAATAGCCCCACATAGTCCTCCATACAGAATAATGGCCCCACATAATCTTCCATACAGAACAATGGCCCCCATATAGTCCTCCATACAGAACAATGGCCCCACATAGTCCTCCATACAGAATTATGTCTCCACATAGTCCTCCATACAGAATTATGGCCCCACATACTCCTCTATACAGAATAATGGCCCCACATAATACTCCATACAGAAAAATGACCCCACATAGTCCTTCATACAGAATAATGGCCCCACATAGTCCTCTACACGGTATAATGGGCCCCACATAGTCCTCCATGCAGAATAATGGGCCTTATATATTGCTCCAAACAGAATAATGGTCCTACATAGTCCTCCATACAGAATAATGGCCCCACATAATCCTCCATACAGAATAATGGCCCTACATAGTCCTCCATACAGAATAATGGCCCCACATTGTCCTCCATACAGAATAATGGCCCCACATAGTCCTCCATTCATAATAATAGCTCCACATAGTCCTCCATACAGAATAATGCCCCCACATAATCTTCCATACAGAACAATGGCCCCACATAATCCTCCATACAGAACAATGGCCCCACATAGTCCTCCATACAGAATTATGGCCCCACATAATCATCCCTACAGAATAATGGCCCCACATAGTCCTTCATACAGAATAATGGCCCCACATAGTCCTCCACACAGTATAATGGGCCCCACATAGTCCTCCATACAGAATAATGGCCCCACATAATCCTCCATACAGAATAATGGCCCCACATAGTCCTTCATACAGAATAATGGCCCCACATAGTCCTCCATACAGTATAATGGGCCACACATAGTTCTCCATGCAGAATAATGGGCCTCATATATTACTCCAAACAGAATAATGGTCCCACATTGTCCTCCATACAGAATAATGGCCCCACATAATCCCCCATACAGAATAATGGCCCCACATAGTCCTCCATACAGAATACTGGCCCAACATATTCCTCCATACAGAATTATGCCCCCACATAGTCCTCCATACAGAATAGTGGCCCCACATAGTCCTCCATAGAGAATAATGGCCCCACACAATCCTCCATACAGAATAATGGCCCCACATAGTCCTCCATACAGAATAATGGCACCACATAGTCCTCAATACAGAATACTGGCCCAACATAGTCCTCCATACAGAATAATGGGCCCCACAGTCATCCATATAGTATAATGGGCCCCACATAGTCCTCCATACAGAATAATGACCCCACATAGTCCTTCATACAGAATAATGGCCCCACATAGTCCTCTACATGGTATAATTTGCCCCACATAGTCCTCCATACAGAATAATGGCCCCACATAATCCTCCATACAGAATAATGGCCCCACATAGTCTTTCATACAGAATAATGGCCCCACATAGTCCTCCATACAGTATAATGGGCCCCACATAGTTCTCCATGCAGAATAATGGGCCTCATATATTGCTCCAAACAGAATAATGGTCCGACATAGTCCTCGATACAGAATAATGGCCTCACATAATCCTCCATACAGAATAATGGCCCCACATTGTCCTCCATACAGAATAATGGCCCCACATAGTCCTCCATTCAGAATAATAGCTCCACATAGTCCTCCATACAGAATAATGGCCCCACATAGTCCTCCATACAGAACAATGGCCCCAAATAGTCCTCCATACAGAATTATGCCCCCACATAGTCCTCCATACAGAATAATGGGCCCACATAGTCCTCCATACAGAATAATGGCCCCACATAATTAGTGTTGAGCCACCCCCGTAGTGTTCGAGTTCGGTTCGGTTCGTCGAACACCCGCGTGTTCGCCGAACTGTTCGTCGAACTGTTCATCAAACACCTTCGAACACCGTTAAAACCAATGGCAGGCAAACAAAAACACATAGAAACACATAGAAAACACCTTCAAAGGCGTCCAAAAGCTGACAAACTGCTCAGAAGACACAACTAACACATGGAAAAGTGACAAGTACATATAGTCATGCGAAAAGAAAAGAGGTGGAGGAGTAAAAGGAGGGGGAGACACAGATATAGGCATGTCATGCCCTTCTAAAATCCAAAAAGTGAGAAGCCGACACGTTCAGTCCGCTCCTGCCCGTGCCACCTCCGCGTCGCCGGGTTTGTGCCAGAGCCGCGGTGAACCCTGACGGCCAGCCCCCCTCTCCCAATACTGGTGCCTGTCCACTGGTGGGTCGAGCGAGCCCCCCTGTGGTGGAGGCAGCTCTAAGCTTTTTAATTTAAATTGTCTCTATAATTTGAATGAATACACTTTAAATCCATTTACAAGGATCTATTGGAGGGCAATTCTCATGCCAGCAGCCGCGTAATTCCAGCTCCAGTAGCGTCCACTAAAGCTGCTGCAGTTAAAAAGCTTTTATAAGGATCGAGCTCGGCTGTCCACCGCAAGGCATCCTACTGCCAGTCCCAGCCCCTATGCCTTGGGGTGCCTCCTGATGCTCTTCACTGAGTATCCCGCGGTCCCGAAGCATTTCCTTTGAAAAAATTAAGTGTCCAAACTACAGGTGGTGTAGCTTGCTTAACAGCCGGGATAATCCGCTGACTAGCAGACACTGCTACCAGGCACAAAGTATTTCCTGGGCTAGATGGTGTTAAAAATTTGTAATTAGATACTCTCGTTGGATGCTGAGAAAGCATTCCATAGAGTCTCCTGGCACGCCATATATGATTCTCTTAAAAAGCTTGGGGTAGGGGTCTAGGGGACCCTTTTATAGCCAAAATCACGGCCCTGTATCGCAATACGTCACCTAGGCTGAAGATAAATGGAACTGTAGCACCCTGAGGGCTCGGTTGCAACAGAGGTATTGCACCTCACCCCGAGGTGTGATATCTCACTCTCAGGTAAGGATTTAGTGTGGATCAGGACCCGACACCTGCATGCATTACACCACATTGCCGTGGGGCAGGGCGACCAATATGCCCCTGAGATGGGCACGACAGTCCCTGTCCCTGGCTGGAGTGGGGGGAGGGAACACTGAGGAAGGGGAACCCTGTAGTGTAGGAGCAGGGAGGAAGCAGTTCCTGGGTGCATTGAGAAGGGAGTATAAAAGGTGGGCACCATCTTAGTTCAGTGCAGAGAAGTCTGAGCAGAAGTGGCAGGGAGCAGGGGCTCTGCATGAGCTTTGCTCCGGAGGCGGGCCTAGTAACAGAGGCCCAGGCCTGGAAGAGGGAGAAGGAAGGAAGAGGAGCGGAGAAGGCTCCAGGAACGAGGAACGAAGGGATCCCAGGGGTGCGGACGGGCGAGTCGCCACCGCACGCCCGAATCCACCTGCGTGGAGGGGTCAGGCCAAAGGGGGAGACCGGTCCCCGAAACTAGTGAAGGCAGGAAACGACCCTCTGCTAGAAACAGGAGGCTGTGACATTTTATGTGGCGCAGCCCCTCGCTACACCCGCTAGGAAGGCACCACATAGGGTCAGGGAAACTGGCGCCAAGTTTACCAAGAGGAGGCCAGAGGCAGCCGGACAGAAGGGTTGGTAAGAAAGGCCAGACAAAGGACACACAAAGGGGGTCCTGTGAAGCGCTCCAAAGTTATCTGGGAGTTGTCTGAGCCCCTCACCTGGTGAGCACAGTATGACGTGGGCAGCCGTTACCTGCAGACGTGGTCTGGATAATAAGAACTGTGAGTAAAGGCCCTGGACTGCATCACTGACTCCGTGTCGTTACTGCTGCTGCCCTGCACCATCACCCCCATACTCCGCATACACTGCCCTGAGGCTATACTCCTCCCGTGGGGAGTTATGCTACGCTCTGCTGCACCCACAACACCAGCCTCAGCTGTCTGCCCTGGAGCGGCGGTTCACTCTGACCGCAATCCACGGGTGGCGTAGTCGGACATTTAAACATCAAAACCACATAAATAGTTCCGCCACTGGTTTGACCGCCCTGAGCCACGGAACCGGGTCGCCGCCACAGAGACTACAACCACCAGCATCCACCAAAAAGGGTCCAGCTCCGGGTGTCCCAAGGCCCAGGGGGCGCGTCAGAACATTTTCATCACCTTTCACAATCACCAATGGGACAAGGCAGGGATGTTCTCTGTCCCCTCTCTTATACATCCTAGTGACGGAGCACCTGCTCTCATCAATTCGCCATAACCCCTATATTAGGTGGATTGAGGTGGGAGGCACCGAGTACAAGTGCTCTCTATTTGCTGATGATGTCCTAGTATATATCACTCAATCACATATATCCATCCATGCTGTTATGGCTGAAATAGATCACTTTGTTACATGGTCAAATTTTAAAATCAATGCAGCGAAGTCTGAGGCCCTCGATGTCTCCCTCCCCAAATCCATATAGGATTCCATCCAGTCCAACTTTCCCTTTGCCTGGCCCTCACAGGGTATCAAATACTTAGGAATTCCTATTCATAGAGACCTCTCCCATCTATGTTATCTTAATTTTGGGCCCTTTATTGAACAACTCCATACAGACCACGGTTGGCAAGTTAGAACTGTAAGATCCACTACGTGAACCACTGGTGTTTTGTGGAAAAGCACATGTACACTGTGTTCCAAATTATTATGCAAAAAGTGTTTAGGAGTGATAAGGGAAGAATTTCTTTGTTTTTCAGTTAAACTCATTGATGGTGATGTGTGTCAGGGCTCTTTATATCACTGTAAGCAATTGCAGACACCTGTGCTAATTAGTTTGGCAGGTGTGTCCAATGAAAGGCAAGACTACTTAAGAAGGCTGTCTCACATTATTAAGCAGCCTACATTTTCTGCCAAAATGGGAAAGAAAAAGGATGTGTCGGCTGCTGAGAAGCAACAAATTGTGGAGTGTTTAGGTCAAGGCATGACTACAATCAACATTGTGCGATGATCAGGATGAAGTGTCTTGGCAATCAAGAAGTATGTAGCTGATTCACAGTACACACGTGTGCGTGCTGATAAGGGCAAATTGAGGACTCTTTCCTACAGGCAATTACGTCAGGTTGAAAGAGCAGCGGCAAAAAAGCCTTGTCATAGCAGCAGACAAGTTTTTGAAGCTGCTGATGCCTCCAACGTCCCCCGAACAACAAGATGCAGGGTCCTTCAGAGGTTTGCAGCTGTGCATACGCCATCCTGTCGACCTCCTCTATCCACTTCACACAAGCAGAAACGGCTCCAGTGGGCCAAACATTACATGAAGACTGATTTCAAAACTGTTTTGTTCACGGATGAGTGCCATGCAGCGCTCGATGGTCCAGATGGATGGAGTGGAGGATGGCTGGTTGATGGACACCCCACGCAAACACGGCTATAGCGCCAACAAGGAGGAGGTGGAGTAATGTTTTGGGCTGGAATCATGGGGAGAGAGATTGTCGGCCCCTTTAGGATCCCTGAAGGCGCTAAAGATGAACTCCATAATGTATGTGGATTTTCTCAAACAGCACTTCCTGCCATGGTTCAAGAAGAAGAACCGTGTATTTCACAGCAAGATCATTTTTTTGCATGATAATGCACCATCTCATGCTGCACATAAAACATCTGCATCTCTGGCTGATATGGGCATAAAAGGGGACAAACTTATGGTGTGACCCCCATGCTCCCCGACCTCTACCCCATTCAGAACCTTTGGAGCATCATTAAAAGGAGTGTCTATGATGGCGGGAGGCAGTTCACATCTAAGCAACAGCTCTGGGAGGGTATTCTGTCCTCATGCAAAACAATTGAAGCAGAAACCATCCAAAACCTGACAAATTCAATGGACGAGAGAGTTCAGAAGCTCCTTTCGAACAAGGGGTCCTATGTGAAAATGTAACATCACCTAGAATAAAGTTTTGAGTTGAAAACTGTTTGATTTCAGTTTCTAACAAATTGCTAATGCTTATAATTTCAAAAATGACCATTTTTTTGGTCTTTATTAAAATGAAAAGGTTGATCGAAAAGTTTGGGGGATCTAAGAGTGTGGCAACCCAGTAGTCATGATTACTTCGAATTCTGACAATATGAGGGTCATGCTGCAGGTAGTGCAGCAAGAAGGCACTTATGTGTCTTGCGCATCTCGGAGCCCCAAAATTATTTTCCGGGCTAGATGCAGCTAAAAATTATTATTAATTTTAAATCTGGTGAAGCTTTAGTATAGATGGCCTAATAGGATCAGTGCTGCACACTGCTACAAAGCCCAAATTATTTTCCAGTCAAGATACAGATAAACATGATTAGTAATTTTAAATCTGGTGGAGCTTATTATAGATGGCCTAATAGAATCAGTGCTGCACACTGCTACAAAGCCCAAATTATTTTCCAGCCAAGATACAGATAAACATGATTAGTAATTTGAAAGCTTAAAACGGTTGGTAGGGTGATTTTAACCAATCATCAAGCTTTTACTCTCCCCAGGATGACACAGGGGTAGAAAAGTCGTTTCGGATCCATGATTTGTTCATCTTTATGAACGTGAGTCTGTCTACATTATCAGTGGAGAGCCGCGTGCGCTTATCTGTCAGCACACCACCAGCAGCGCTGAACACACGTTCAGACAGAACGCTGGCTGCGGGGCATGACAAGATCTTCAAGGTGTAAGTGGCTAGCTCCGGCCATTTATCCAGATTGGAAGCCCAAAAAGAGCAAGGGTCCAGTGACACAGTCATGGCTTGAATGTTTACTTGGAGATACTCCTGTACCATCGTCTCTAGGCGTTGACTATGTGTCAGACTTCTTGTCTTCTGTGGCCTTGCAAAGGATGGGCTAAAAAAGTGGTGAAATGATTCCGCAAAATTGATGTTACCAGCAGATACTGTGGTTCTGTTACGGTTTGAGTGCTGAACACTTGACGGTCCCACGGTTGGCAAGTTGGAACTGTGAGATTCACTACGTGCACCACTGGTATTTTGTGGAAAAGCACATGTAAGATTCTGCAACAGTCTCTGCTGATACTCCTGCATGCGTGCATCCCTTTCTATGGCAGGAATAATTTCTCCAAATTTACTTTTGTACCGGGGATCTAACAGTGTGGCAACCCAGTAGTCAGGATTATTTCAAATTCTCACAATTCGAGGGTCATGTTGCAGGTAGTGCAGCAAGAAGGCACTCATGTGTGTTGCGCATCCAGGAGCACCAAGTCCCTGTTGTGTTGGTGGCGAGGTAACAATCATGCTTCCTTCCTCTGTCCTCTCCCCCCAACCTCGCACAACAGAAATGTGATCAAGGTCTCCCTCATCTGATGAGTCTTCCATCAGTTCGTCCTCCACTTCTTCCTGGGCTCCTGCACCTTCCTCACTAGTTTGGCTGCTACCATGCGCCCTGGTAAAACCATCTCCCCCACCCTCACATGCCTGCCGCCTTGGTGCTGCCGACCGTCTGGACCTTGCAGATGTTAGCCCTTCCGCATACAACTCCTCCTCCTCTACTTCCTCCACCTCCTCTTGTGCCTCCACCTGACTCCGAATTCTGTTTAACATGTGCTCCAGCATGTAAATCACCGGAATAGTCATGCTGATAATGGCATCGTCAGCACTAAACATCTTTGTCGCCATTTCAAAACTGTTCAGAAGGGTGCATAGGTCCCTGATCTGAGACCACTCCTCCAGCGTGATTTGCCCCACCTCTGGATCTCGTTGGCCCAGACTATACGTCAAAACATATTGCACCAGGGCTTGTCGGTGCTGCCACAGTCACTGCAACATGTGCAGAGTTGAATTCCACCGGGTAGGCACATCGCATTTTAGCCGGTGAAGTGGCAGGCCCAACGACTTCTGTAGAGATGTAAGTCGCAGAGCTGAGGGATGCGAACGGCGGAAGTGAGCACACAGCGACCGTGCCCTCTGCAGAAGGCCATCTAGTCTGGGATAGTGGGCTAAAAATTGCTGGACAACCAGGTTCAACACGTGAGCCATACAAGGCACGTGTGTGACATTGCCCCGGCGAAGGGCCGCACCCAGGTTTGCAGCATTGTCGCACACGGCCTTCCCTGGTTTCAGGTCCAGTGGAGACAACCATTCATGAAATTGGTTCTGCAGAGCTGACCACAACTCCTCAGCTGTGTGACTCACATTTCCCAGACATTTCAATGTAAAAACCGCCTGATGACGTTGAGCCCTACTGCCAGCATAGTAAGGAGGTGTGCAGGATCCCTTCTGCGCAGTTAGAAAGCTTGTGGCATGACCAGACAGGCTTTGGGTGCAGGTGGAAGACCGAGAGGAGGTTGAGGAGGCAGAAGCAGTGGAGGAACTTTGACATAAAGAGGATTGACGCACAACTCGTGGGGACGGCAAGACTTGTACAGCAGCCCCTTGTCCTGCTGTCACCATAGTTACCCAGTGCCCAGTCAGCGACATGTAACGCCCCTGTCCATGCCTACTCGTCCAAGTGTCTGTGGTCAAATGCACCCTGTCACACACAGAGTTTCTCAAAGAAGCGGTGATGTTGTGTGCGACATGCTGGTGAAGCGCAGGCACACCTTTCTTTGAGAAGTAGTGCCGACTGGGCATCTGGTACTGGGGCACTGCGACGGACATAAGGTCTAGAAAATCCTCTGTGTCCACCAGGCGGAAAGGCAGCATTTCTGTAGCCAAGAGCTTGCAGATGGTGAAATTCAACCTCTTAGCTTTCTCATGGCTAGGAGGAAATGGTCTCTTACTTGTCCACATCTGAGGGACCGAGGGCTGGCTATTGTGCTTAGACGGGGTTGATAAGGGTGTCCCCGGCAAACTGCCGGTCTGTGAGGAAGATGCAGGCGGACATGTTAGGTTGCCTTGATCCAAAGGTCGTGCTATCGATGTCGGACAGCGCTCAACACCAGCTGGTGTTACCACCTCCAAAGAAAATGATGACCTGCCAATCACGCTGGCTGTTGCGGGTAAAGAGGTGGCAGGTCTGCGCCCCAAAACAGGTGTGACTGCTGTCCCCCCAGTCACAGAGGATGAAGAGGCCGCGGATGCACAAGATATGGCAGACGGTGGTTGGCCCGGCCGGCTAGGCCGCATTGTAGCACACTGAGCTTCCCACTGCAACTTATGCTTCATGTCCATGTGCCGGTTCATGCATGAAGTACTCAAACTATGTATTTTTTGGCCTCTACTTAGCTTTTGCTGACAAATGTTACAGATAACACGAGTTGGGTCATCTTTATCGATCTGAAAAAATGCCCAGGCTATGCAAGGCTTAGCACCCATGCGACCTGAAGAGCCACCACGACTTGTGGTGAGAGGCAGAGTTGTGTTTGAGGATGCAGTTGTTGATGTGCTTCCAGTACTACGTCTCTGTCCAGGAAGGCGCAACCTGACCTCGTCGTCACTAGCATCTTCCTCCACCTCCTCTGCTGACCTCATCTCTTGGCTGACTGTGGGTTGACAGTAAGTGGGATCTCCGACCTCATCATCATCACCCTGTGCGTTATCACACCCGTCGTCCTCAGAGCCAACCTGTTCCTGCCCTGACAAAAAACTAAAGTTACCGCTCCAATCAGGTATTTGAGTGTTATCATCGTCTTCCTCATTGTCTCCACCAACAGGAGTTACAGTTTGGGAATGAGGGTCTACATTATGGTCAGAACCTTCTGCGTCTGGTCCTGGATCCGACTCATAAAGATTCTGGGCATCAGTGCAGATCATTTCCTCGTCTGGATTCACAGAAGCGCTGGAGTCGACCTCTGATTCCCAGGCTATAGTATGAGTAAACAGCTCTGCAGACTCAACCATCTGTTCTACCTCATACTCAGACGGGCAGCTGGAGTTTTGGGAGCTGTGAGGAAGCAAGTGCGATTGGGGTGACACCTTTGAGGACTGGAGTATTTGTGATATTGAAGTTGATGTGGAGGAGAGCCCACTTAAAGGAGCACTTGATATCCGTTGAAGCACCTGCTGTTTTTGTGCCTCATCTGGAATTTGTAGCGATTGGCGTGGCCATAAGAAAGGGATCTTATCACATTGTCCGCTAAAAGAAGTAGACATTTTAGTTTGGCTGGAAGATGGTCTTTCTTCTGCAGATGTTACTGTTGCTTTAACACCTACCCCACGGACACAACCTTTTTTCCCCTTCCCAACACGCCTATTCCCCTTTCCACCAGCAGCAGGCCTTTTTCCACTCATTTTGGTGGCTAACTAATTCACAACTCTGGAGTTGTTTGCACAAAAAAACAATGGATGGGAACCGAGCAGAGCTGAGTGGCCAAACTGTGGTATTAGGCCAAAACTATTGGCTGGGTTAGATGCAGAAAAAAATTATATTCAATTTGCAACCTGATGGAGGTCTGTATAGATGGATTAATAGAACAAGTCCCACGCACAGCTACAAGCCCAATATTTTTTCAGAGGTAGATGCAGAAAAAAAATATATTCAGTTTGCAACCTGATGGAGGTCAGTATAGATGGACTAATAGAGAAAGTCCCACACACTGCTAGAAGGCCAAATATTTTTTCAGAGCTAGATGCAGACAAAAAATTATTTTGAATTTGCAACCTGATGGAGGTCAGTATAGGTGGACTAATAGAACAAGTCCCACACACTGCTAGAAGGCCAAATATTTTTTCAGAGCTAGATGCAGAAAAAAAATATATTCAGTTTGCAACCTGATGGAGGTCTGTATAGATGGATTAATAGAACAAGTCCCACACACAGCTAGAAGCCTAAATATTTTTTCAGAGGTAGATGCAGATAAAAATTATTTTTAATTTGCAACCTGATGGAGGTCAGTATAGATGGACTAATAGAGAAAGTCCCACACACTGCTAGAAGGCCAAATATTTTTTCAGAGCTAGATGCAGATAAAAATTATATTCAATTTGCAACCTGATGGAGGTCAGTATAGATGGACTAATAGAACAAGTCCCACACACAGCTAGAAGCCCAAATATTTTTTCAGAGGTACTGTAGATGCAGATAAAAATTATTTTAAATTTGCAACCTGATGGAGGTCAGTATAGATGGACTAATAGAGAAAGTCCCACACACTGCTAGAAGGCCAAATATTTTTTCAGAGCTAGATGCAGATAAAAATTATTTTTAATTTGCAACCTGATGGAGGTTAGTATAGATGGACTAATAGAGAAAGTCCCACACACTGCTAGAAGGCCAAATATTTTTTCAGAGCTAGATGCAGATAAAAATTATATTCAATTTGCAACCTGATGGAGGTCAGTATAGATGGACTAATAGAACAAGTCCCACACACAGCTAGAAGCCCAAATATTTTTTCAGAGGTACTGTAGATGCAGATAAAAATTATTTTTAATTTGCAACCTGATGGAGGTCAGTATAGATGGACTAATACAACAAGTTCCACACACAGCTAGAAACCCAATATTTTTTCAGAGGTAGATGCAGAAAAAAATATATTCAGTTTGCAACCTGATGGAGGTCAGTATAGATGGAGTAATAGAACAAGTCCCACACACAGCTAGAAGCCCAAATATTTTTTCAGAGGTAGATGCAGATAAAAATTATTTTTAATTTGCAACCTGATGGAGGTCAGTATAGATGGACTAATAGAGAAAGTCCCACACACTGCTAGAAGGCCAAATATTTTTTCAGAGCTAGATGCAGATAAAAATTATATTCAATTTGCAACCTGATGGAGGTCAGTATAGATGGACTAATAGAGAAAGTCCCACACACTGCTAGAAGGCCAAATATTTTTTCAGAGCTAGATGCAGATAAAAATTATATTCAATTTGCAACCTGATGGAGGTCAGTATAGATGGACTAATAGAACAAGTCCCACACACAGCTAGAAGCCCAAATATTTTTTCAGAGGTACTGTAGATGCAGATAAAAATTATTTTTAATTTGCAACCTGATGGAGGTCAGTATAGATGGACTAATAGAGAAAGTCCCACACACTGCTAGAAGGCCAAATATTTTTTCAGAGCTAGACGCAGAAAAAAATTATATTCAGTTTGCAACCTGATGGAGGTCAGTATAGATGGACTAATAGAGAAAGTCCCACACCCTGCTAGAAGGCCACATATTTTTTCAGAGGTAGATGTAGAAAAAAATATATTCAGTTTGCAACCTGATGGAGGTCTGCATGGATGGATTAATAGAACAAGTCCCACACACAGCTAGAAGCCCAATATTTTTTCAGAGGTAGATGCGGAAAAAAATATATTCAGTTTGCAACCTGATGGAGGTCAGTATAGATGGACTAATACAACAAGTCCCACACACAGCTAGAAGCCCAATATTTTTTCAGAGGTAGATGCAGAAAAAAATATATTTAGTTTGCAACCTGATGGAGGTCTATATAGATGGATTAATAGAACAAGTCCCACACACAGCTGGAAGCCTAAATATTTTTTCAGAGGTAGATGCAGAAAAAAATATATTCAGTTTGCAACCTGATGGAGGTCAGTATAGATGGACTAATACAACAAGTCCCACACACAGCTAGAAGCCCAATATTTTTTCAGAGCTAGATGCAGAAAAATTTTTTATTCCATTTGCAACCTGATGGAGGTCAGTATAGATGGACTAATAGAATGATGCTATGCCCAAAAGATTTTACTTCACTAGGTGCAGTAAAAAAATTGGTATTCTATACACAGGTGGTATATCTTGCAACACAGATAGGCTACTCCACTGACTAACACACTCTGCAATAGGCCAAAAAGGATTAGCTTTGCTAGATTCAGCCAAATGCTGTGAAAAAAACTTGCACAGCACTGGCACAGTGATGTAACCTAGTCCTGAAAAGGACTCCAATTACAATTAGTCTTTACTCCCACAATCTATCTATTTAAGAGCACAGACCTGCCTGATAAAAGTCGTAGGAAATGCTGTAACCTAGTCCTTAAAAGGACTGGAATCACAACTATTCCCTACTCCCAAGCTATCTGTAGATTTGTGCGAAAATTGGCTTGAAATTAAAAAGGTATAGCGCACACAGCAACAGCGGTGCCGTCTAACACGCAGCTGCAGCAGTGAGAAAATGGTGGCGACGGGGAAAATGGCTTGGTCTTATAGGGCAAGGACATGTGACATACACTGCCAACGACACATGCCCTTGCTTGTGTGAAAAAAAGCACTTCGCTCCGTGTGTGCGCTGCTGATAGGCTGACAGATTGCACCTCCCCACTGTAAATGCGGGAAAGAGAAAAAAAAAATGGAGATCTTCATTGTTCCTGCAGAGATCCATCCCCTGCCCCTCCCCCCACCCCGCTGTACACTCAAACTGCGTATTAACATTAATTTTCACCATTACTGAGAAAAAATCCAGTTATGATTTTGGTGCACGAACAGTTATCGAACATAACCTCGAACAGCCGAATTTTTCTCAAATTGTTCGTGTTCGCCGAACGGCTCGAACACCGCCCAAAACAGCTCGAATTTGAGATTGGCGAACAGTTCGAGTAGAACAACGCTCATCTCTACACATAATCCTCCATACAGAATAATGGCCCCACATAGTCCTCTATACAGAATAATGGCACCACATAGTCCTCAATACAGAATACTGGCCCAACATAGTCCTCCATACAGAATAATGTGCCCCACAGTCATCCATACAGTATAATGGGCCCCACATAGTCCTCCATACAGAATACTGGCCCCACATAATCCTCCATTCAGAATAATGGCCCCACATAGTCCTCCATACAGAATAATGGCACCACATAGTCCTCAATACAGAATACTGGTCCAACATAGTCCTCCATACAGAATAATGGGCCCCACATAGTCCTTCATACAGTATAATGGGCCCCACATAGTCCTTTATACAGAATAATTGCCCCACATAATCCTCCATACAGATTAATGGCCCCACATAGTCCTCCATACAGAATAATGGGCCCCACATAGTCCTCCATGCAGAATAATGGCCCCACATAGTCCTCCGTTTCATGCAACTTTTGCTTCCACATCTTGTATGTTTAACTTGTGCCTAGTTGACTGTAGATTGAGTTAACTGTCAATCCATCAGTGAGCACGGTCTGATGGCAGGATGTGCAACACTCAATTTTGTTTTCTGAAATTTTTACTAAAGTGATTTATGACCACTTCTAAGATTAAATTAATGTTGATGAAGTCATAAATCAGCTTAAAGGAGTCCAGGAGAAAAAAAGATATAGACTCTGCTGTCAAAAGGAGGTCACTGATGGATTTACTGTTAACTCATTGAGCCACCAGCTATGTAAAGTGGTACATAGAGACTGTAAAAGCCAGACTTTTCAAAATTTTACATTTTTTTGGGCCAAAAAATACATGCATTTTGTTATAAAATAATTACGTCAAAGGTATTTATATCCTTAAGTTTTTATTTTTAAAGGGATTGTCTAATCGGCATTCTTCGGGAGCAGACAGGGAAGCTATGTGCTCCTGAAGACAGACAGTTCAGACTAACGACATGGCCGCACTGCTGGTCTGAACTATGTGCTCTCCAGTGCTGCAAGGAGATAAAGCTTTGAGGCTGTAGCATCAGAGAAGTAATCCAGTGCTGGAGAGCCAGCATTGCAAGCTGTAGATGCGCCTTGCCCAGGAAACTGGCCACTTCTGATAGCCACAAAGGAGGCTGGTGAGCTAGGCAACAAGTAGTAAACTATTAAATAAAAAAATCCTCCATTCTTGAAAATGAGGGGATTTTGAACAAAAGCTAAATTGCAATGTTGCTTGTGTTTATAAGCACTTCACAGCTTTACCTACATAAGAAGTTGAGACAACTCTTGTGATTTCTAAGAAAACAGATTTTGTTATGAATATTAGCTGTAGAAACTATATTTTCCATGTTTTTGTAAGGTAACTTGTCACATTGTTTTGGCTCTCTATGCCAGCTAAAGGCTTGTATTAAGGTTTTTTACATGAACAGAGCCTACGCGTTTCAAGTGGTTAACCCACTCTTAGGCTATGTTCCCACATGTTGTGTTTTTTTTTCAGTCAGAAATCTGCAGCAAAACTCGTCTCTGGCAGGAAATCAGCTGCATCAAATCTGCAGGTGCGTTTTTACTGCGTTTTTTTCAGCTTTTTCTTCACCACCCATTACTTCCTATGGGTGAAAAAACGCTGAAAAAACGCTGAAAGAAGTGACATGCTCTATTTTCCAAGATCACAACCAAGGCACAAAATACACAGCAAAAAACACAAGATGGGAACAGAGAATTCTGGTTTCTCATAGACTTTGCTGGTACTGCAAAACGCAGCTGAAAATTTGCATCAAAAGTACCTTTTTTTTGTAACCATAAAAGCTTGAAAAGGGTTCTTTGTAACCGAAACGTCACCATGCCACATGGACTAATAACAGCCCAGTTTTTCTGTTTGTATAATTGGAGGGCTGACTGCTTTTTATTTTTTACCTATCCTTTAATATCTATCTATCTATCTATCTATCTATCTATCTATCTATCTATCTATTATCTATCTATCTATAATCTATCTATCTATTATCTATCTATCTGTTCCTTATCTATCTATCTACCATCTATCTACTATCTATCTATTTATCTATCTATCTATCTATCATCTATCTATCTATGTATCACTCTATTATCTATTTATTATCTATTATCTGTCTATCTATCTATCTATCTATAATCTATCTCGCTATCTATCATATATCACTCTATTATCTATCTATCTATCTTTCTATCTATCTATCTATCTATCTACTATCTATCTGTTCCTTATCTATCTATCTACTATTTATCTACTATCTATCTGTTCCTTATCTATCTATCTACTATCTATCTACTATCTATCCTTCTATCTATCTATCTATCTATCTATTTATCTATCTATCTATCTATCTATCTATGTATCACTCTATTATTTATCTATTATCTATTATCTGTCTGTCTATCTATCTATGTGTCCCTTATCTATCTATCATCTATCGCTCTATTATCTATCTATCTATCTATCTATCTATCTATCTATCTATCTCTCTGTCCCTTATCTATCTATCTATGTAAATACTTTTATGCCAAAAATGACAAAAGTATTCTCGGAGTGATACCTTTATTGGCTAACCAGAAAAAAAATATATATATATATTTTTCTGGTTAGCCAATAAAGGTATCACTCCGAGAATACTTTTGTCATTTTTGGCATAAAAGTATTTACATTGATTTTTCTGGCTAACCACAATCTAACTTTGCATTGTCTATCTATCTATCTATCTATCTATCTATCTATCTATCTATCTATCTATCTATCTATCTATCTATCTATCATATATCGCTCTATTATCTATCTATTTATCTATCTATCTATCTATCTATCATCTGTCTATCTATCTATCTATCTATCTATCTATCATATATCGCTCTATTATCTATCTATTTATCTATCTATCTATCTATCATCTGTCTATCTATCTATCTATCTATCCATCTATCTATCTATCTATCTATCATCTCTCTCTGTATCTGTAATAATTCAACAGTTTGGGAAACCTTCTTACTTACAAGTAACTGAAAATAAAATCAAATGGTTCCTCTGTCAATACTAAAAGATTTATTAGTCTTGTTGTAGGAACGTAGTGGAAATCTAGTCTTTATCTACCAAATAATGCATTATCCCGTGAGTATCAGGGATAGTGAAACTCGGTTAATAATTGATATATTGCCTTAAGTTTCCTGGAGATCATCTGTTTTTTAATGGCCTTTCTAACTGATTGTGGGCATTGTATTAATAATAATAATCTGATGTATTCCATCTATTATCTTCTGTGTACACAATGTGTGAATATACGCGGCCACTATAAGTATGCCACTGCTTCAACTTTTTCTTAGGTTTTTTGTATGTAGCAATATTGAATTATGATGGATTTAACTAGTTTTTTTTTATATTGTTCCACATATAGAACTTTTTAAAAGGGGGTCGTATGAGCTTTTCTGTAGTTCTCCAGCTGCAAGTGCTATAAATGAAAAAAATATCCAAAACTCGCTTTTTATATACCCTGACACTGCCGCACAGCCTCTATTGTGGTCTCTAGTAATCTTTGTTTACTCGTCTTGCAGAGATGATTTACCATCCATGTGTGTGACCGCTGCTGACAAACACTGACCTTAGTGCTCTTGTACCATGCAGGCATAATTACCAAGACTAGAGATGAGCGGATCAGGCAAAATTCTGATCTCAAGTGAACTCATCCTAGTTTCATCCAAAAAGAAAGGATGATATTCATCTCAATTGTCATCCATCAGCAACCAGTATGGCATCCGTTTTGCACATCCACATACTTATCCATCATGCAATACTATCAGGAAGGCATCTGATTTTCTCAAAATTTATACTACAGCTGGTCAACAACCCCAAACATATGGCTAACATCATTAAAGGATTCGTCCACTACTAGGACAACCCCTTCTTGATCTAAATATTTAGCCTCGATAAAATAAAAAAGTCTATACTCCCCTCCCGTACTGGCACCGATCCATCTGTGTCAGCACTCGTGTTCACAGGGCTCTCATGCGGTTGTGATGACACATGGTGCCCGGCGCCCAATTAGGCTGGAGTCCCTGTCCCTGCCTTTGTACAAATTGAACATGAAGCGGAAGTCCGTGTTGCAGCTGATCTTTGGCTTCCTCTTCATGTTCAATTCATATAAAGATGGGGACAGTAACTCCAGCGCTGATTGGGCACCGGGCACCACGTGTCATAACAACCTCATGTGAGCCCCGGGAACACGAGTGCCGACACTGCTGGAATGGCGCTGGCACAGGAGGTGAGTATAGGCTTTTTTATTTTATCGGGGCCAAACATTTAGATCAAGAAGGGGTTGTTCTGGTAGTGGACAAACCCTTTAAGATCTAGGAGAACTAGAAGAACATGAAGTCCTGGATGTGATGATTTGACCCCACAGAGCCCTGATCTCACCATCATCCAGTCTGTCCGGGATCACATGAAGAGACATAAGTATTTGGGCCAGCAACTTTCACAGAAGATCTGTGGTCAGTTCTCCAAGATGTTTGGAGCAACCTTGTGCCGATTTCCATCACAAACTTTGTGCAATTAGCAAGAAGAAATGATGTATTGATGCTGTTTTGGAGGCAAATGCTGGACGGCCACCACAAATATTGATTTAACTGAGATTTCTCTTTTGTGCATTCACTTTGCCTTTTGTTAATTGATAAAAATGAACTATTAACACTTTTATTTTTAAAAGGTTTCTTACTTTACAGAATTTTCTCCACACCTGCCCCAAATGTTTATATAGCACTGTATATTTCTTTCTTTCTATTCCTTGGAAAGAAATATTCAATTTTTTTGGGCGTTGTAAAATGAAATGATACAATTCTGACTTCCTGGAGCAGCCACTTGGGGAATCCTGCTAAACACTGACTTTTTAGGTCATGGGGACTCAGACTCGTCCATCACATGCCAGATAGAGAAGTGTGATCAGTCACTCTACAGAACACTTTTCCACTGCTCCAGAGTCCAATTGTGGCTGCTTTACAACACTTTATCTGACACTTGGCAATGTGCTTGGTGATGTAAGGTTTGCATACAGCTGCTTGGCCATGGAAATCCATCACACCACAGTTTTTGTGTGGCTAGTAATGCCGGTGGAAATTTGGAACTCCGAAGTTATGGAGTCAGCAGAGCGGTGGTGACTTTTCTGCTGAATGAAAAACCTTAATTCAATGAAATTCAATGAGAAAGACATGTTTCCTGATAATTTTGTCATATAGTGTGACTTTCATTTATTATTAGGGGGTCCATACAGGTTGCAGGTTGTACTTTGAATCCATATGCTTTACATGTACGAACAAAATACTGCATTCTGAAGCCTCTACCATTTGCATGCAGTTGTGCTGTAAAGTTCCTGCATTCATGATACAAAACGTTCCACGTAGAGATGAGCTAATGTATTTGAGTGGAATTGAATTCTACTTGAATATTACAAAAATCTGCATTCACCAATATGCAATATCTTGCTTCTGCGTGGATTCAGCAAAGTGGTGGCCACTGCCTGCCATTTTGCTGAACTGTAAAATGCCATTAGTAGGTTAAAAAAAATTCTTATTTTTGCTTAACTGCTCACTTCTCCGGCCCCTCTGCTTCTTACCAACACTTGTCCAGTCCTCGTCACATCTTCATATTACTGCCGCTTGTACTGGATTCTTGGGCCTGTTCAAGCTGGGTTTGGCTCTCATGCTACCCGGGACATTTCTGCACAGGAGCACGCAACGTCATGGCGCACGATGTGATCTCATGACTTTGTGACCTTATGCACACTTGGGTAGAACCATTCCGGGCATCATCAGAGCTAGAAGTCCCGACCCAACGTGAAGAGAACCACAGGATGAGCGGTGGTGGTAAGAAGATGCGACGAAGATTGGACAGGTGACAAGTGAGGACCGGAGGAGCTGGAGAGCTGAGCGGTCAGGTGAGTATAAGTATTTTTTTTTATTTTTTACTTTTTATGTCTATTGTACAACACCAGAGCTTGTTTAGGAATATTCAATTTGTGCAGAATAACTTCTCTGAGAATCAAATTTTTCATGAAAATCTGCGCGAACAAGTGAATTCGAATTTTGCTGGATCAACTCATCTTTAGTTACATGTATAAGCAGCAGCCGTAGATGTTATAATATTGAAAAAATATAACCTAAATACTAGAAATGAGAATAAACCCCACAACAACAACGTGTATATATTATATACTAGACATTATAATTTATCTATGGGAAAACATTATATTTTATTGCTACATATGTTGTCATCACACATTGTACAACCGCAATATTTCCATACGAAATGGAGTTGCTTTTTATTCTTTTTTGTTAAAGTCACCATGGAGCCCTAGCCGTTGGGGCATTATATTAAAACATAGTAAATTAATTAAAGCTCCGAGTCTTAGTTTATTTATTTAATATTATTAAAGATGATTCTCTAATTGCTAAATAACATCTTCATTGTTTTATGGAATTGTGCCTTTTGCCATGGGAAACCTATATCGTCAGTGTATGCTAAACCCCCACTGCTCTATAGATGGCAGTAAAAGCCACAGATTCTGAAAGTATAAAATAAGCTTTTTTTTTTAAAAAAAGCATAAATACCAAGCAAAGTCAAACCAGGGAAGCGCATACACATTTAGCATAATATTTGCACTGATATGTTTATGCCTATGAGATTTCGTAATTATGATAGTAGTTAAAGCTAAATGAAAACCTTCCTTTAAAATTTGTGATTGTTTTTCAATTACAAGTAATGCTGTTGACAAAACAACTGTCCACAATTAGGGTAATGGTCCCGTATACACATATATTATATGCACATACAAATACATACAAACAGAGAGTCATGTTTGGAACGTCGCTGTATTTATTGCTCCAATGCAGTGGAAGATAAAGCAATTTTGTAAATTGTCTTAGTCTCAAATCTCCTTCTTTTTGATGTTCACAGCTCCTATTCAGGTCATGCAAGTAAACCATGTCTGACCCATCATACTTCCTTCCATCTGCCCTCTGGATTTTACTAAGAAACATTAATTTAGCAAAAAGTATGTAAATGAACAAAAAAAGAGGATAAGATCAGAAAAAAAGTGTTTGTGGTCTGATACAATGGAGATGCAGTGATCTGCATGGGAGCTGTATACACACAGGGGCTGATTCATCAATCAAGCTCGTGCTACACAAGTCTTGACAGAGTACACGGCGCCAGATTCTTTGAGAGGACCACGCCACTTAATAAATTCAGCTCCTCTAATAAGGGGTGCGCGCCTGCTCTAATAAAGGGTGCGCATCTCTGTATGCTGCACCAGAAATGCTACTCCAGTTCGGCACCAGAGTAGCATTTCTGTTATAGAAAACACCGGCAGATTTGATGAATTTAGCCATGACCCATCCTGCCACAGCTCCTCCTTAGCTCGGCCCATTTCGGCAGAGCTGACCCAAAGTGGTGTGAAAACGCAATTTTTTTTGCACAAAAATGTTGGAACTCTTCAAGCCTTTTGTGCCACTTTTGTGGCTTAAAAGCTTTAAAGAATTTGTCCTAAAGTAAAAAAAAGCAGGACATTTTTTTCTAATCATGACTTTTTGTTATCTACTAGCTGATTATTTTTCATAATAGGAGCTTTACAGTAGTTATGAAAATAGTTGTAAAATTACATACATCACTTTTGGCAAAGTCTACGGAACATATTGATGGAACGACATACAAAATTTCATTGTAGCCCATAAACCAGCACTGCCATATTTCAATGCTGCCCGACTTCTTGAGTAAAACAATAACCCAATGTAAGGATTCTGCCTGAGCTGTCAGTATGTTGAGTGACAGTTTAGCTGCCCAATCAGGGCTGGGACATGCTGTGGCTTTCTCCATTTGTCTGCTATTCGAGTGATTACCTGACTATTTAGTTGGCTCTCTGCCTCCAATTATTGCCAGTTGTAGTTTTGCTCAAATGGTTTGTGCTTGCTCTGTTCTCTGTATTTGATCTTCCTGTATTTGATCTTTGCTGTCTGACTTTGAACCTTGCCTTTGACTATCCATTTGCTGTCTCAATCCGCTACCTGCCCAGAATTCTGACCTCGGACTGTTACCTGACTATGCCTTTGCCTTGTCACTTTGTTTATGATGAACCCTCTTGGCAAATCAGGGATGTTCATGGGCGGAGCTGATTTTTTTGGCGCAAACAAGCTGGAACCCCAAACACGAACCCGAATTTGAAATGCCGAGCAAATTCGCTCAACACTAGTCAAGAAGTCCAGAGCCAAATACAAAGAGGGTTCATCATAAACGAAGGCAAAGGCATATTCAGGTAACAGTCCGAGGTCAGAATTCCAGGCAGGTAGCAGATTAAGACAAAAAGGTAAGGCAAATGGATAGTCAAAGGCAAGGTCCAAGGTCAGACAGCAAAGATCAAATACCAGAAGATCAAATACAGAGAACAGAGCAAGCGCAAACCATTTGAGCAAAACTACAACTGGCACTAATTGCCGATTTTTTAGCGCGAACAAGCCAGAACCACGAACATGAACCCGAATTTGAAATGCCGAACAAATTCGCTCAACACTATTCTTGACTACCCAGCTTCATGGCATGTCCGTGAGTAGTGACTAGTGTCACACCCAGATCTTTTCCTTTGCTTTCCTTACCTACAGCTCAAAAACATGTCATGACGTGCAATAGGTACAAGCCATACTACTGTCCTGTCGCTTCTCCTGTTCTATCTGTTTTAGTAAATTATTGCATTCCCAAACAAATAACAATTTTTAAGCACCTTTTTTAGATTTTATAATTTGGTGACATGTTGGTCCTCAGTTCTGTCTCCTTGAAATGTATGATTAACTAGAAAACTGTGTGCTGTCACTGCCCATTTCAAAGGGGTGTGTCTACAGACACAAAAACTGTCAGCTTTGATTGGACAATGGAGTGACACGCCCCCAGTTGGTAAACCCAGTTGACAGTTTATTCGTAAATTTTTAGTGGGAATAAAAGAGGATCGGTTCATTGCAAAACTATTAAAAAGATGATCCAGAATTGATATATTTTGGAGAATACAATTCTTTAAGAAAACAGACAAATGAGTGGAGCCAACAGATCTACTTAAACCCCAAATGCTTATGTTATCAAGTCTATAAAAAAGATGAACTGTAAAGGGGATTGTGTGCATAATTTGGAAATGGGTTGGGGTGTCATCTATGATTGACATCCCAGAATTTTGGTGAATTTTTTTTCCTTTTAAATTGCAGAGGCTGAATGAATGTTTTTGAAAGTTTTAAAGTTTTACAAATGGCTTTACCACAACAAGTATCGGACAGAATCAACAGAAAATAAAAAAACATAACATCAAAAAAATAGATATCCCAGAATAAATCAGAAGGAGCACCTGAAAATATTGAAACAGTCATTATTGATTGACATTCTGCTCTCTCTGTTTTTCCTGTTAAATCTTGTATTAAATTTGTTATGTTTACAACACCAGCCTCGGATACACTTGACCTGACTGACTTGCACTTTTAATTAATGCAAGCTTATTCCTGCAGAGTCTGGGTATCTCCCTATACACCACTTAGATTATAAGCTCTTCTGGGCAAGGTCTCTTCTGGACGTTCAATATCATTCTCATACCTTCTATTAAAGCAGAAGTCTATTTGTTTCAATTCTTCTTATTAAATGCTTTTTTTTCATTATTTCTCTTTCCAATCTTTAGTTTACTTAATTCCAGCAAAGTAAATATAAAAAACGAAAAAAAAGCAAATATGAAGAACAACAGCTCCAACATCAACAATATGGAATAATATTTATTTTAAATCAAATCATAAAATGTATTCACTTATTAATAAGTGTTATTGCAATTCTAACAGTCTATTCAGTAGGACAATCAGCTGTGTATCCACCAGACTTCTGCACAACACAACTGATGGTCCCAACCCCATTTATAAGGCAAGAAATCCCACTTATTAAACCTGACAGGGCACACCTGTGAAGTGAAGACCATTTCCGGTGACTACCTCTTGAAGCTCATCAAGAGAATGCCAAGAGTGTGCAAAGCAGTCATCAAAGCAAAAGGTGGCTACTTTGAAGAACCTAGAATATAAGACATATTTTCAGTTGTTTCACACTTTTTTGTTAAGTATATAATTCCACATGTGTTAATTGATAGTTTTGATGCCTTCAGTGTGAATGTACAATTTTCAAAGTCATGAAAATACAGAAAAATCTTTAAATGAGAAGGTGCGTCCAAACTTTTGGTTTGTACTGTACAACCTTAGATTGGAAGCTGTATTATTTCTCCTTCTGCAAAATTAAAATCACACCTGAAACCAGATAAAAAGGGGGAAAGTTGAAAACAATGATACATTGTTTTCTAAATATTTTAAAAATAAAATTCTGAAAATTGTGACATGCATTTGTATTCAGCCCCCCGAGTCCGTACTTTGTAGGACCACCTTTCTCTGTAATTCAGAACAAGATGCTGAAATTTTTGCTGAAACTTTTAATGCCCCTTTTTTAGAGATAGGTAGATTTGTCAGGAGATTTAAGTTACTCCTATCATGTACCCCTTCTAATACTAGTACCCCATTATAATATCTACTTATGGGGCAGATAGTGTCCACTCTTAACTTTGCTTGAATACAGATTAGATATTAGAAAAAACTTTTTGACAAGGAGGGTGATCAATGAATGGAACAGGCGACCACGAGAGGTGGTGAGTTCTCCTTCAATGGAGGTCTTCAAACAGAGGCTGGACAGACATCTGTCTGAGATGGTTTAGTGAATCCTGCATTGAGCAGGGGCTTGGACATGATGACCCCGGAGGTCCCCTCCAACTCTAACATTCTATGATTCTATGAACTTGGATAAGGACTCCAATATTCAGCACAATATCAAAATGTGTTCATAAAAGCCTTGACAGGCTAAATGTCACATTACTACTGGGAAAAAAATGAAGTTTTATTCTCCCTAGAGTCACTAACTTCCAGTCATCGGAGTGGTGCAGGGAGCTGCTCTAGTCATAACTTACTGTACAGTGAACTAGCTGAAATCATTGACGAGCAATTTGATTGACAGCCTGCTCGGCACATACTAGCTGCACACACACGCTGCAGAGCTGATTGTTAATCAAGTGCTGGGGAATGATTATAACATGACTATACATTGAGCAATGACTGTACCTGCTCCCTGCACCACCGCAATGACTGCAAGGGAGCAGCTACAGGGAAGATATAACTTATTTTTCTCCCTGCAGCTGATGCTCTGACAATACAGGGTTTCAACAATTCCGATTAACCTGGAAGTGACATGTTCCTTTAAAGCTGATAATCTTGATACCATCATATTAAAATATATTAAATCAAGAGAATAGCTGAGGTAGGGTAGAGCTGTAACACGTCTCTGGTGGCCTCCTCAAGTCCAACCCCCTTTGAGCAGGGGGTTGGACCAGATGACCCAGGAGGTCCCCTCCAACTCTACCATTCTATGATTCTATGATTCTATGATTCTATTCTGCGCCCCCTGCTGCTATCATGCAGGGCACAGATTCCTCCAAATCTATCCTTGCTTTAACCATATACAATGTCTTCATTTCTTCTCATACACCCCAGCCCAAAATGTCATGTCATCAGCCCCATGATCACTGAAGAAGAGAAAGGCTCCAGCAGTATTACATACTATGATTGACAACCACAACTTGCAAAGATTCAATAATTTATACAGCTGGAAGTCCAATGCATTGTAAAAGACAACATGTCAGAATAAAGCCCTGTTAAGGAAGAAGTACTGTAAGTAGGTGCATTGATTTCTGCTAAGTTGACATTGTTAATTTTGCATCCTTGAAATATAACTTTAATTCCTCAGGAAGTGCAATAGACCCATATATTGTATTTCATAACGCAACAGATATAACATGACAGCGGAAAATCAATTCATGTCAGCAACGAAAGTTCTGTGAGTTGTATAGAAGCAGATGCAATGTTTAACATGTGGGTTTATATTTGTTGAACCATGAAACGAGAGGGGTTTATGGGGAGAGAAGATAGGAAGCATAGGTTTCTAAGTGTAGAAGTTGGATTCCAAGGGTATATACTCCGTATAAATCCACTCAAATATTTGGTGTCTTGAGATACTGCATGTACATCCAATCAGTGGATTACTCCATTCCTCTTTCCATTCAGTTTGCCGCAGAAATCTGGGAGCTGATGAGAGCACTGGACAGTGCGTTCATGGGCGATACCACTTTGTAAATATTTTTCCCAGCAATATGCGCTCCTGGAGGATGATGATGGAACTCGACATTTGGATTCCAAGATAATTTTTATTTCAAACTAAAATTCAACCGGTTTTGACTTCTTTGAGCCTTCCTCAGGTATAACATCATGCATATAAACAGATCTATCTAAATACATTTTATAGCAGATATCACTGCTTGTCTATTTGGGTGGGGACTGAAAGATCTGTTTTTCAGACACAGTTTCAGTTTCAGTTTTTTTCTCCCCTTTTTTTTCCCCTTTTTTTTCCCCTTCTCTTTTTTTTCCTCTTTTTCTTCCCTTCCCTTTCCGTTTTTTTTTCTCTCAAAAATTTTTTTGCACAAAATATTTTTCACACAGAAAGTTTTTTCTTTTCTAAAAACACTATAAACATAATTGTACTAAATATAACATTTCTTTTAAAATGTTATTAAACATGCTAAAAGTGTGATTTCATGCAAAAATATAAAATCCTACAAACATATACATTATGGAAAAATTTAAAAAAAAGGAGGAAAAAAACTGTGCATAAAAGTCATTTAGTAGATGGGTTTTGTTAGATTCCTCAGAGTGCAAAATCCTGCATATCTGAGTATCTGGGTGTGTCTGAAAAACAGATCTTTCAGTCCCCACCCAGAACGACAAGCAGGGATATCTGCTATAAAATGTGTTTAGATAGATTTGTTTATATACGTGATGTTAAAGCTGAGGAAGGCTCAAAGAAGTCGAAACCGGTTATATTTGTTGAACCATGATATACATGACAATTGTATCTCATTTGATAGATAATTTGAAAAATAAACAAATGCAAATAAAATTAATTATGTTATTTTACCCCCAAAAGTCTTTGCAAAATTCCTTCTGTCTAGTTATCTGCTGCCTGTTGTGAAGTGTAATCTGTATCTAACAGCAGCGACACCGAGGAGGAAGTGAGGAAGGTTCTTTGTTTCCCTGCTGCTGCTCTCCTGTCTGTCAAACTGCAAACAGTCATACCAAGGAGACATGCTGTCAGAGAAGGAAAGGCTTTGGACAATTACAGCGGCAATGCATGCTGGGAAGCGAAGAAAGGGAAGTTATGGCTACTATAAAGCTGGGAGAATGCTGATGAAAATAAACTCTCCACTGAAGAATTTTGGATGTCAAGATACAAAGCAGAATAGGAACAATTCCTTGATATGTTGGATTGATGCAACAAAAGTATTTGTGACTTGTTGTGGCCATCAAGATTATGCTTTTCTATAGGTTCTACCAAATAATACTGCTTTAATAGTCTGTGTGACTGCTCTGACTATGCAAACATATATTTCTCATTTTTCGGTGTCCTGAAGAAAGAGTTGGAGGGACTCTGAAACGCGTTGACAATAAACCACCATTCCATATTCCATCATGGCTTGTCATTTTTCCAGCAGCGCAGGATACTTCTATGGCCCATGGCAAATTTCATATGCAAACATATACAAACACAATGCGTCAGCACGCTGCGATTAATAAATACATGAACTCTAATATTGCTGTAAACATTAAAAGCTTAAGGTATTTATTGTTTTTTGATCAAAGAACGCAAAAGCAATCCAGCTACGTTATGGTGTACCATTAATATGGGTGGTTCCTAACCACTAATTCTACCTTTCCATGTGCCAGACTAGGCTTATTTCACTTTAGAAATTTATCAACAGATTTCTGCAATCCACGGAATGATGAGGGGACTATTCTAGTGAAGGATTTCAACTAGAAATAAGATACAAAAAACACCTTTTTATAAAAAAAAGTCATTCTGAGGAACTGCTTATATTACTTTGGAGATCACATTTTTGCAATCCCAGGGACACTGAAGAAGGAAATGTACTATTATATGGTAATTCAAAAGCATTGAAACTATTCTATAGTCAATGGGTACGAGCATGTCAATGCACTTGGAAGAAGTCCTAAAGTATTGACACGCCTCCAGTGCATATAGTTTCTACTCCAGATCTCTCATGAATGGCAGATCGGATGTCTACAAAAAAAATATTTTTATTGGGGGACATAATCCTATAAGTTATACCATTACTTTCATGTGTAGAAACGTGCTCAACGGTTCCCTTCAATGCCATTCCCTAACCCAAAGTGAATATACCGGATTGTTTTTTAGGTTACTGTAAACATTTTTATTCCTTTAGAGAAAGTTGCCTGTATTTCACTCTCATCCACCTGATTCTGAAAGCCAGCTAGTGAGACTTCTTATTTCCCTGCTTCCAGGTGACCACAACGCTTGGGCCTTCTGATTTCACCTGGGTGCTTCAGACCTCCCCACAGTTGACTCTTTCTTTGAGACATTTGGGTCCTTTATCAAGACCCTGACTGTGTAGCATTATCAGGAAATAAGATAGTATCCCTATGCTATATGTAATGTACTGCTGAGTAATATGCTATGATCCGGTGCTGGGCCGTAGACTCAGAGTGGAATGACCAGGCCCTTTGCCATTACTTCCATACTGAACAGTTCCTTCATCCAGGTTGCCTAGACTCTGCTATATTCTTGGCTATACGTCTTGAAAGGCAGCTGCGTGAACGCAGACAAAAACACACCGTTAGCCCTGCTCCTCCATCTAAGACATGTGTACTATCATCTATGACATTTACTTGGGAGCTCATTGGGGCGAATCAGTCCCATCAACAGTATGATGGCAAGCCACAAAACTTGGATGTTTGTGGGAACTGTGGAGAGTTTGGATATCAGTTATGTGCGTTCCCAAGATTTCACACATCAGTTCATCCTTCTGAAAATCCTCCTCCTGTACTAGTCAGAGGCAGTCTTTGGAGAATAAAGTACAAAAAATTCCTACATTTCCAAGTAGTGGAATCGTCCTTACAATAGCGTATACATTGGAAAGATTATATGCCAGAGGAGAGATTTAAGGTTTTCACTAGTAACATTAATGCCAAGAACTTGATCAGGAAATTCCATCAAACATTCCCTGATAAATCTGATCCTAAGAGTCCAGAGGCCTCTTTTAAAATGGAAGGAGGGGTACTATTACATCCATATCTGAACTTTCGCCTACAACCTCTGTATCTGTCTCTAGGTGTTACCGCACTATCATTGAGAATGACACATGGAGACATAAGCACAGTTCGGTTGATTGATTGATGCGACTTGTAGTACCATCCAGACAGGGAGCTTGTGAGTTAATACTTACTGTTTCTTATACTAACTAGATCCTTGCTGTGGTCCTTGGGCAGTGCCACATGCTATTTAAACCTCCTGCAGATTGCTAGTGTTGGCAGTTATAAGTTGCTACTGATTCTGCTAGGGTGCTTGGTTTATCACTGCTTCTTGTATCTCCTGATTAATAGTTCCTGCTCTTGGCCAGAATTTCGGTCTAGATGACTGTATCATGATTCTGACTTTGACCTTGACCTCCTGCTATTGATCTCACCATTTTCCTGACCACGTCCCTGACTTATCATTCTGCCCAGGATCTACCCTTTCAGGTTTTCACCTGGTACCTACTATTCTCTGCTGGATCGCTCTACCAGCCAGCAGTCATTCTATGAAAGTAACCCAGGGGACCCTTTGTAACTCTAAATTCCTCTATAAGGGTTAAACAGTGAAGGCCAGGGTTATTCTGGGACCTAATAAGCAGAATGGCTTGTTCAAAGTCTATCTGTGGAAGGTCTACTAATTGCTGCCAGTCTTCCAGGTACAGTATGCCTTTAAAGCAGACAGGAGCTTTAGTATTTAGTCGCAGGCTGCACAGCTAAGTATATGAGAGTTTTCTCTTCTTAAATACCTAAATGGTATTCTTCTTCTTTACAGTCATATTTTACTTGTTCATAGAGATGTGTTTAGTACATCTCTATATACTTGTAAATTAGGAGTAAAATAAAAGTCAGATCTTCCTATCCTATAAGATTATTAAAAAATGAAAATGAAAATAATTATAATTATTACATTTTTAATCCACATCATAAATCAGTAAATAATATTACCAGATCTGGTACCTTTGTAAACATATTAGACCATACAATAAAATGAACAGAATATTTATGATGGGGACACCACCGAAAAGAACCATAATATGTGCATGTAATATCTTAAAAATACTTTCATTAAGTGCCATGCCCCCCTGATGAAGCAAGGGTGAAACGCACTTTGGGGCGCCAGGACCGCATGTTTCACTAGCTTGTCTGACTTGTAAGTACTTTTTCTTCCTCTTTAACATATATGTCTTGCCACTAAGACTCTAATTTGACTGATATGGACTAGTAAGTTCTATATAACTATTTTGGATAAGTAAGGAGATAACATAGCTTTGATGTGTGTATATTGATGCTATATATATTTACATTATTATACTCCATGTGGTCCTCCATTGGGTTGCTCTGTTATAACATGACATGTATTTGATTTTAATTTTATAAACTTAATAAACGTTGTATTTTAAGAGACTATATGCACTTAGTTTGGTTCTTTTTGGTGGTATCCTTAGTCTGAGGTGAGACTCTAGTCACAATTAATTGTTTCTAAAGTTGTTGCTCTCACGTGTTGATGGAGATTATTTATGATGATTGGCAAAAGGTGTAAAAAAATGTGTTGGGATGTGTGTTATGTATTAGTATGTGCAAATTGACTGAATAGGTAGAGGAACTCCTGTGATTGACAGTACAAAGGTTGTTAAGTGCTGTTGTCAGTGTGTGTGGCATAGTGGCAGGCAGCAACGCTTTGGTTCTTGTAATGAGCGAGAGGTTGGTGATTTCTGAAAACGGATGAATTATATGTCTTTGAAACAATATGTTTGTCTGTGTAATAGACATATGATGATGTAGTAGGTGTGTGATTAATAATTAAAGGGGTTTTCCAATGAGCAAAATTTCATTTTAATCAATAGATCTTGGAATAATAATAATTTCCACAATTGGATGTGATTAAATAAAATGTTCCTGTGCTGAGATAATCTTATAAATGTTCCCCTGCTGTGTACTGTGCAATGGTCGTGGCTGACCATACAGGAACATGGTCTGATCATACTACAACTCCTGGGCAGGGAGGAAGGAAAATAGTATACAGATATTACAGCAGGGGATGACAGCTTTGTAGGGGTAATTAAAAGGCTAGTCCATGCATGACATAATGTTGCCCATGGCCTTGGAGTTGGTAAAATTAAATGATACACACGTGCTATCTCCATGTGGATTCAGCCTACACTAGATGAGATGCCATCACCATACACCAACCACAAGACCACTGCCGCCTGTGATTGGGTGAAGCAGTTGGGTGACTTCAGTAGCACATCATCTGAAAATTATCCGATGATGAGCTGTTCGGTACACTTGACCGCTGCAAGTGTTTTTCTTGGACATTTGTAACTGGGGAAAGTGGGGGTAGGATGTCATTTCTCCTCTCACCTTAGACAGCAGAATACTAGCAAGCTAGAATCAACCGCGTCCAAGCTATAAGCACAATTATACCTCAAGATGAAATAATTGCTCTCAATAAAAAGCAGCGCTACATTTATTCATAGACCCTTGATGTTATTTTCATAAAGACGACTTTAAATTTGAACAATAGTTAATAATTCATGTAAAAGTTTAATCAGCTTCAATTTAATAGATTTGTAGTTCTCTGAATTTCTAATGATACAGAGAGGAAAAAGGGACGCAAAAGATTATTTGTAAACTGCAATGCTTTAGAAATAAAAAAAAAATTGTGTTTCCTAAAAAACATCCAAAGAATTCTGTGACATGAAAATAATTTTAATATTTTTGTAATTATATGATTTATATATTTTTATATATAGATATATATATATTGGTTTCCTGTAGCTATATGCATTTAAAATATTGACATCATTTTTGTAATATATCATTGCATGGAGAGACAAGTGGATTGATCCGTAGATGATCAAGATCGAGTCGAATTTACTGAAATTCACGGTTTAACGCAAATTTGATCACTTTAGGATTCAATTGCCTGGCACTATTTATTACACTGCTGAAACATCAGAGAGTGGGCTAATGTCTTTTTGCGTATGTCAGCAGGATCCTCTCTCACCTGCAGAGTGTAATCTCTTATTATCAGTGCCATCCTCTTTCTCTCCTGTAGAGTGTAAGCTCTTATGATCTGTGCCATCCTCTCTTTCTCTTCTGTAAAGTGTAAGCTCTTATGATCAGTTTCATCCTCTTTTTCTCTCCTGTAGAGTGTAAGCTCTTATGGTCACCGAGGTCCTCTTTCTCTCCTGTAGAGTGTAAGCTCTTATGATCAGTGCTGTCCACTCTTTCTCTCCTCTAGTGTAATTTCTTATGATCAGTGCCATCCTCTCTTTCTCTCCTATAGAGTGTAAGCTCTTATGATCAGTGCCATCCTCTTTCTCTTCTGTAGAGTGTAAGCTCTTATGATCAGTGCCATCCTCTCTTTCTCTTCTGTAGAGTGTAAGCTCTTATGATCAGTTTCATCCTCTTTTTCTCTCCTGTAGAGTGTAAGCTCTTATGGTTAGCGGAGTTCTCTCTCTCTCCTGTAGAGTGTAAGCTCTTATGGTCCGCGAGGTCCTCTCTCTCTCCTGTAGAGTGTAAGGTATTATGGTCACTGGGGGTCCTCTCTCTCTCCTCCCCCCAGATTCATTTTCTGAGCAATTACAAACTTTCCAGTAATGAGATTCGCGTGAAGTTTGGGAAAATTCTTCGAAGCTGACAAATTCAAATGTCAAAAGATTTCCTCATCTCTAGTTACATGTGCATCAAAACTTGCTACAGAAAAATCTGCATCAGATTTGCAACAAAATTATTTTGCGCATTTGTAAAAGACATTTGCCATGGATTTAGATACTGATTTCTCAGTTTGTAACGGCAAAGATGTTATCCACAGTGAATTTTGCAACCTTGCAAAAACAGAATAAAATTGAAAATGGCTCACTGACCCGTGTAGATTATTTTCACTATGTGCAAAAAGAATTTTGCAAATCCTATGAACATAGATTGTACTGTAGTTTGCTATGAATTGTCTATGCAGAATTTGTGTGAAATATCCACATAGTCTTCAACATATCAAATACATAAAATCCTCTCTGAGATAACCACCCAAAATAATAGTTAAAAAACTTGCACTCCAGATTTATTTTTTAGTAATATGATCAGTAAACATACAATATAGTGGGAAAAAAAAGTCTGCTACGGAAAAAGAGGGTTGTCTTCTCAAAGTGATCGTTTTCTGCTAAATCAATTTACACGTTGCGTTCCCTCCTTGTGTGACATAACGCAATATCATAATTTTCATACTAAAGTTTACTGGTTTTCATTTTACAGATTTTTCTACATAAGTAAAAGAATAATAATTGTTATCCTTAATAATTAAAGGAACGTAAACTTTTTGCGTCCATAATACATTTTGAAATTATTATTAATTCAATTTAATGACAATTATTACATTTCATTGACTTGCTCTACGTACGATCCCAGCAATGCATTCCCTTTGCCTGAGTTGATTTTCTTTATAATTATGTCCATCCAAAAAAAATATTTGCCGTTTGGATAATTTTTTACTTAGTCACCCAAATCCTTGACCTGCTGCATCATTTTTCAAAATTTTTATTTCCACAGTGTTATTTTTTCTAGTAAAAATGATAATGTAAATGTACAATTTGTGCGACGAGTTTGAAAGTCTCACCATTGTATTATTCGCCATAAAGTAATGTGCATTTTGTTTACAATTTTTTTTTTTTTTTTTCACAGCTTTCTTACGTGTCACGGCAATGATAATGAAAATTTAAACATATGCAGAGTGTTTTGCAAATAATGTTAAACACTGGAAATTATACTCTGCATTTTAATAAAGCGGTTGGGACAGATGTCTGATGTTTAATTGGTTTCACAAATGACAAAGAGGGTGAAATTATGCCGCAGCCTCTCCTCCCGTAATGGGGGAACCAAGATTTTAATTATATGTACTATCACTTTTTATGCCATGTCTGACTGATCTGCCATTTCAGTCCCTCTATACGATAACTGTATATTTTGTGATCACTCATCTACAGCCATAATAATCTATTTTAGGCCATTTCTTGAGGAAGTAGAAGACGTGAAAATTGCTCTTTGCCATGTAAAAAAGATCAACAAAAGTAGATGCAACTAGAGATCTGAACGTGTTGACATTGTATCTTTAACCTGGTAGAAGACATCTACAATTTACGTACGGACAGACAAATCAGGGTATTGTACATCTCCATTTTCTTTTGGACAACTATAAAAAATTTCCTGACCTTTTTGAATGTTATTCTACAGTGTCATATAAATGCCGAACAGACCCTTAAGGCGAATAGCTGCTCTTCAATGTCATTTTCATCTGCGAGGTTTTAAATTTGTTCACCGCCACTGAAAAATGTACAATTGAACCATATCTTATTTAGTAGTCTGACGATACTGTGGAAGAGTGTGAACTTAATTATTCAGCCTGTCACACCATATATTATGGTTTTAAAATAGTAGTCCTCCTGACCATTCATTTACAGTAAGTCAGCATTAGATTTAATTTTTATTTTGGGCAGGGTGTTAGATCTCGTGTCAAAATTAAAATCTGAATTCATTAGTCGAACCATGAAATTCAGAGGCCACTGAACTTGGGAGTTTTGCAAAGTGTTTTTATTCATTAAACTTTTTTTTATTATTATTTTATGGGGAGAAAGAATTTTTTTTTGAGCTGATGAATGAATTAACAAATTAAAATATGAGGAAATTACTTTAGGTGTTAATATATTAGAGAAAACTATTGCATAATTCTACTTTTCTGTAAGAGACACGTTGTTAAGGTCATCGCTGCTAATGGCAGGTGCCTGGTTAGATTTACATATATTTAATGTCTTGCTTTCTCTATTAGTGAAGATGTCAGATTAAGTTTATACTGACTTAGCTCCTTTTCTTCTTAATGAACATGTCAATGCAAGAAAATCCAGTAATTATTTTTGCCTTTGTTTGAACAAAAATGAACCTATAGCTTTACATAAAAAATCCAAAGGAGCCCAGAATTTTTTGTTTTAATCTAAATTAGTTATTTAGATTTAACATAGCTATTTGCTAGAATAAAATGTTTTTTTTCTAAATGCATTGAAGTATGATTTTTTTAATTGCACCTTTTTACGTGCAATGTAGAGTAATGTTTCCTTTTTGTTATGTTTTACTGCAAAATCCAAATACTTTTTTTTAAAGAAAAAAGAAAACTTTTTGAATTATGCAGCAGGTAATTGGAAGACCGCAGCAGGCAACTGGAAGACTGCAGCAGGCAACTGGAAGTCTGCATCAGGCAACTGGAAGGCAACTGTGGGCAACTAGAAGTCTGCAGTGGGCAACTGGAAGACTGCAGTAGGCAACTGGAAGACTACAGCAGGAAACTGGAAGTTTGCAGCGGGCCACTGGAAAGCAATAGCAGGCAACTAGAAGTCTGCAGTGGGCAAGTGGAAGACTGAAGTAAGTAACTGGGAGACTGAAGTAGGCAACTGGAAGACTACAGCAGGCAACTGGAAGACAACAATTTTTTTAAATGAACCTACTACAGCCATCAGTTTATCATATAGGGTTCAGATATACCCGATAACTTGCTATGGTATGGTAAGCTAAAGCTTGTTATACATTTCCCTTAAAATGCCCACTACAGGGGAAATGTAATATTACATTCAGGAGGACATTTAAATAAGTGGCCATTCATGAAAAACTTAGAATCAGGGCTTTGACTACAGTGATGGGGGAAGGAACAGTAGCAGTCACCCCAAGCCCTGGTTCTTGAGGAATCGCAATAGCCCTTTTACAACTTAAGAAAACATTAGTCTAATAAATGACATATGGTTGGTGGGGACCAAGGTTATGTCTTTTTATGTAAGGGTCACATCTACTAGAATGAGAATTGCTTTTTATTAGAGATCCTTCTCTGTAACTCAAGCCAGATTCACACCTCTGTATGTTGGGGTCCGAATATGGACCACGATGCACAAATTATCCATGGGTCTCCTGACCCGACCTCGACAGAGTCATATATGATTATAAGAATGTTGCATTTTGGTCAGGAGACCTATAGCTAGTCCATGCATCACGGATGTGTAAATGCAGCCTAATAGACAGTTCCCAAGTAGGGCACCCACAATTATGACATTCATGTCCATCTATTTTCTTTAAAGGACAAACCCTTTGAGGTTGCCTCTTTGTTTCACAGGAGTGCTCCTAACCAAAAAATATGCATTATAAAAAACTATTAAAAATAAAACCAAAAAATATTTATTTTATAATTTATTTCTGTTTATACTTACATAGTATTGACTACAAAATAAAAACAAATAAATCTCTCTGTCGGTATATCCATCTATCCAATTTTTTTTATCCAGTTAGGCCTCATTAAGACATCCGTTTTTCTCACATATGAGAAAAACAGACCGATTATTTTGATCAGAGTTTGATCAGTGTTTCGTCTGAGTGTCATCAGTTTTTCTAATACACGGAGAAAAAAAACGTTTTTCTACCTTCGCCTTTCAGTCTGTGAAAATCAGATCTTACTCGGATGTCATCCAAGTATAGAACGATTTTTTCACGGACTCATAGACTTACATAAGTTACATTGCCAATTTTGATCCGAAGCTCGGATCAGTATTGGACATGTCTCTACGATTCTCCACGGAACGCACAGTCCATGAAAAATCACGGAAATGTGAATGGCCTCATAGACTATCACAGGTACGAGTGCTATCTGTGAAAATAGTGGATAGCACGTTTACACGAAAACCAGACATCTGAATGAATCCTTACTTTGTATTCAGACATATTTTTTCCAGCTTATTTTTAATTTTTTTTTGTAGTTATTGTTATCTTTTTTCTTTTCGTAATGCTGTATCTTATGGATATTGTAATTTAGAAGTAAAACCATAATATCAATGTATAGAAGTTTTCCTTAATGAACCTGTAATATTCTAAATATCCATCCAATATAATCTGGCATGCAGCAATGTAACCATGACATACCCGGACAATAAAGAAACAAAACAGAAGAAGAATTGAAGCTTTCGAAATGTGGAGCTGTAAAAGGAAGTTATCAGTATCATGAATGGGAAGAAGAACAAACAAATACATTTTGGAACAAATTAAGGCAGACATGTCACTCGAAGCAAGGATTATCAAACTACGATTTGCCTACTTTAAACACATAATACAAAGAGAGCAATCACTGAGAGAAGGACATAATGGTCGGAAGAATAGAAGGAACAAGGCGAAGAGGAAGACCAGCAACCCAATGGCTTGATACAGTCAAGATAATGGCAGAGATGACCCAAATGGACCTATCTAGGCTTGCAAAAGATTGATCTTCCTATTGATCGTCGAGATAGAGCTGAAGGCTGTTAAAAAAAAAAAAATAACAAGACATACTGTCACGATTCTTCCGCTCAGTGAGTGACTGTTTTGCTGCCCTATGGAATCTAGGTCATGCTGAGTTGTCGATGTTTTGATTGACAGCTCAGCCGTCCAATCTTATGATGAGCATGCTGAGCTGTCAGAACTTTGATTGACAGATCGGCCATTCAATCTGTCACTGGGAGGTGCTGAGCTTTCTCCAGGTGGGCTCTGTTCTGGCGATTGCCCAGCTACTTAACTAAGCTGTCTGCCTCTGATCCCTGCCAGATTGCCAGATGTAGTTTGTGCTTCCTGGTGAGAGTGTGTCCGATTCTGTTGTCCTGAGTTCTGATCTTACGCTGCTTGACCCTTTGGACCCTGTTCTGACTATCTCTTCCTCTTGTCCTTTTGCTTTGATCTGCTATCTCCTGGTATTTTGACTGCCGACTGTGACCTGACTTACGCTTTTTTCTCTCCCCTTGGTTTTCCATGTGCTCTCTTGGTACTGACCCCGGAACATCTGACTTCTCTGCCTCATGGACTGTCCGTGAGTAGTGACTAGCTTCACACATACCTTGTCCCTTCAGGTATAACTTGCTGGGTGCACATCTATGCTAAAGTGAAGCTGCCATCACATATGTGATCATGTGAGCTCATAAAGTAGCACATGCCACCTGTAAAAAGTTATATGGGTAGTTGTGGACTCCAGGAAGTCCTGCAGTCCTGCAGGGGTGACTGCTATCCCATGGGCTTGGATACAAAATTAAAAACCAGCTCCAGTGGCATCCAACATAGCGCAGTGAAACAAGGATGCCTGACCTCAACCAAATCTGTCCACTGGATGTTGCTGGAGCTGGCTTGAGATTAAGGATCCAAACCTGTGGGATGTCCATAAAGCTGGGACTTCATGATTCCTATGGAGCTGGTACCATTCATAGGACTCCTCACTAGAGATGAGCCAACTTGTTTGGAAAACGTTCCCCAATCTCAAAGTCGGCACGAACATTGCACATTCGTGATCGGATTCCCAAGCATTTTCCTCAAAATCGGCAAAATTTGGCCAAAGTTCGGTAAATGATCGAGTTTCCACTAATGCTTTTGTTAGGACTTTGGCTAGGATAGTGGTGCTGTATGATGACCGAGGTGGGCGTGTTTGATGAGGGTAGGGGGTGGTGAGAGGTCAGGGGAGCTGCGGACTGTTATTCTTTTTTTTTTTGTTAACTTAATGTGTGGAGATATCGGCAGGCAATCAGGGAGCAGAAACCATCCACAATGTGCAGACACAAGGACTTGTGTCATTGCCTGCCAAAATCACATCTACCTCTCCATATAAAAAGCAGACATGTGGCTTCGGCTCCATTTTGTCAGTGTAACAGTGTAGTGAGGCTGCTGCAGGTAGTCAGTTACCTAGGCGGTTTATTGTCAGCCAGCTCAGATAGATAGGATCCTGTGTCAAATCGACCTTCCAGCATATCAATCCTTTGTGCTAATTGGGTGATCCAGACACCAGTCCACATTTCAGCATCTAAATCCCTTTTGCTAATTGTGTGGTGTAGCCAGCAGTCCACATTTCAGCACCTAAATTCTTTGTGCTAATTGTGTGGTCCAAACACCAGTCCACATTTCAACATATGAATCTTTTGTGCTAATTCTGTGGTCCAGTCCCACTATCTCAGCAAATATATACTCATTGTTTATTTAGTGACGGGTGACTGATAGGTCGGACCTTGGGTTGTGAAACAGCTGTTAAAAGAAGGGAAGGGTACATCCAACATGAGTGGGAAAAAGTGAGATCATGATGGAAGAAGAAATAGGCTTGGTGTTCGAGGTATACGTGGGGTAGGTGGTAATGTTACTGAAAGCTCTACTAAACAAACATTGACTCATCCTATCCAAAGAAAACTGACAACTTCTGTTACTAGATGGGCTACTCATCTCCCTTTCTTTGACAGCCGCACAGTGGTATGCCTTGTAGATGAGGGCCAAAAAGAGCATGTGCTCCAGTAGATGGCAAGTGCTGCATCTGACTCGCCCCCTGGGCCGTGGGGCACTCAGATCCGGGCAATAGGGAGAACGATGGGAGTAGTAGTGGCAAGCCGGTTCCGTGGCTCAGGGTGGTCAGGCCAGTGGTAGTCCGTTATGTGTTATTGATAATGTCCGACTACAACACCCGTGGATTGCGGTTATTAGGAACCGCCGCTGCATGCAGACCGCTGGGGCTGATGAGGTGTGCAGCTAGGGTAGTGTGACTCCCCACGGGAAGAGTGCGGCCCCAGGGCAGTATAGTGGATGGTGGGAGTGATGGTAGTGAGAGTCCCAGTGCTGATAGTGCTGGAGGAGCAAGGAGCACACAGACAACAGGTTGCAGTCCAGGGTCTTTACTAAACAGGTAAACTGACCCACAAACAGTCCCAGCTAGGAGGGGACCTGGATGTCTGAGAGCAACGGGGAAATTGGCCCTGGTCAGGGTGAGGGTGTAGGCCTACCGTGCTTTCTGCGCTCCTTCTGGCTATACCCTCCTTATAGAGTAACAGCCCACGTTTCCGAGCTTCCGTGCTTTCTCGCCTGTATGGCCTGCGACGTGGGTTCCTTTCTGCTCCCAGCCTTGTACGGCTTCACTGGTCCCTTCGGTTGTGGCAGGGCCTCCAGGCTTCTTAGGCCAAGGAATGTATAGTCCCTTGCGGACTGGTTCTCTGCTGGGGGATGTGGAATCCTTCCAGCCTCAGACACCAAAGTCTGGTAAAATGAAGTCTTTTCTCTGCCAAGACAGGCTCTCTTCGCCTCTTGTCTCTGGCTGGTGGCTCTCCTACTGCCACACTTCCTCTTAGGTGCAATCAACTTTCTGTCCCTGCTCCACTCTGGGACACGTCTCAAAGCTGAGACAGGCAATCCAGTTCTCTCTAACCCTGTCCCCAGCACCAGCTTTTATAGGGGCAGCCTGCTCCCCCTACTGGCCTGAGACAGGAGGCATTGCATGCTAATGTTCCCCTGACCAGAGAACCTCCCCCTTGCTCTCAGACACAGCTTTATTACACTTGTGGCATCCAGGTAGGGTGACACACATCAAGTGGCCTCTCCTCTTCTTCCTCCACCTTAACATCACACACAGTATAGTCCTCAGAAGTGGCACCCCAATTACCCTTGTTTTCCCCTGCGTCACAACTCTCCAACCACCCAACTGACAGTGGGGAACTACAGATGGGAGAATCTGCAGGGCTGTTCATACATTCTATTCCATCGGCATCAGAGGTCTGCTCCAAAGATTCACAGAATCAAGAGGAGGAAAGCATCTGCACTGATGGCCAAAAATTTTTTTCAGTTGGATCCGGTGCTGGACGAAGTACGGTCCAAGCAGAATTCAGACCCTCATCACCAGACATTAACCCCCGGGGGTGGAGGTGATCCTGATGAGACTCAGATACCTGAGGCGCACGCAGACTGTACTCTGATGTCAGGGCAGGAAGAGAAGGGTGACTCTCAGGGTGAAGAATGGGAGAACAGAGAGGATGATGATGAGGTTGTAGATCCCACTTGGTGTGAACCCAGAGGCATACAGCTGAATAGCTCAGCAGAGGAGGTGGAGGAGGAGGAAGACGTGGAGGTTATGTTGTGGCTTCACGCACAGTCACGGAGTGATTCAACCACGACAAGCACTGCATCCTCAACCACAACTCTGGCTGTGGCCATCAGTGGTCGTGGGTTTGCAGCTCGCAGGGGCAGCAAGGGTTGCCTAGCATGGGCTTTTTTAGAGACCGCAAAGGATGACCCAACTCACGTTATCTGCCAACTTTGTAAAAACGACTCAGTAAAGGCAAAAATTCTAATAATTTGACTACTAGATGCATGAACCGGCACATGCGCGATCAACAAGTGTTAGTCTGGGAATCTCACTGCACTAAAATGTGGACGAGCAGGCCTTGCCAGCAACCGGCCGCCTCATCAACCGCATCTGCTGCTTCTTCCTCCTATGTCACTGTGGAAAGTGTTCTCACATAGGTCTCCGGCCGCAGAACCTACACTTGTTTACCCGCTACAGTCGGGGTGAGTGAGAGCCCGTCAGCTGTTACGAAAGTGGACATGCCTGCTGTTTTTGACCTATCTCAAACACTGAGCACACCATATATTTCTCAATCCACTGTAATATCTCCGCCTGCACCTCACTCGCAGTCCAGCAATTTGTTGTGTTCACCCTACTCCACCCTCTCTCAGCACAGCAGCCAGCCCTCGGTCCTGCAGTTGTGGTCACGTAAAAGATTGTTCCCTCCTACCAATGTCAAAGCTAAGAGGTTGTATAAAGCAAAAACTATCGCACACCTGGTGGAGGTGGTGCCCGGGTAAGGTGCCAAACCAAGTATGAATTAAAGATAAAACCCGGCACTCAGAAACTTAATTGTCGCTTTTTTTAATAGTAAAGTGGATGAATACAAAAGTACAAACGTTTCGGTCATTTGGGACCTTCATCAGTGTACTAAAAAAACAAAACAAAAAAATATGCAAATATTTACAAAATTACAATGGTCAAGTACAAATATATGTTGCACATATAGGTAAATATTGAAGTATGGGAGGGGACGGAAGGGAATAGGATAATGAGAAAAGGTGATGTATCATGAACAGAGATAGGAAAAAAGGGGGCATACCAGTATTCAGAGGAAAGCCAGAATTGGGCTGTGTCCACACAATGGCTGTAAAGAGAGTAGATAGCAAATAAGGGACATGAATAGATGCAATGAGCAAAAAAGAAGTCAAAGTGGAACAGGATGTCAGGCACAAACCTTGTGTATATGGCAGGCAGGTATAATATGTTGAGGAACGCGGTATCCACCGCTTGTTCTATGATGGTAGAGTATTGAGCAGGTGATTTGAGCGCTCTTTCATTTCACAACATGTGGACATTCCATCTCCCAACTTAAATTCCAAGTCATTGATCATGTACCCTCATTACGCCGAGGTGGCGATCGCATCCGTAGACTCAAGCATCGTGAAGCCTACTGGATACATGAACTACAGTCACTCACACCCAAGGGACTCAATCGGGAATATGATCTTCTCGCATTCACTTAATATCTGTATGTACTCTCAAATTTACCTCTGTCCCTGTGACTACTTTTTTCGGTCATTTGTACACAATGTTATAGGTTGTTCCTATTGGGACTTATGGTTCTCTTATCCCAAAGTATACTATTGTCTGAAAATATTGCTATAATTTTTTTGTGTACCTATTTCATGTATTCATGAGATTATTGTCATATTTTGTATATATGCTTTGATATTATTATCGTTTCTCTGGAGTATAAGCACAATATTAATAGTCTTTTTCTCTTTATTTTAGAACCTTCCCTAAGACCCTAGCTCCTTCCCTGCTCCCTCCTGTGGCTCCCACCCTGGATTCTCCTGTACCAGCTACATTCCTCTTCTCTCTTTAGTATCCACTATGGTATATAAATACCCTGTGGAACGCATCCTTTGGGCCCTGGAACGCAAGCGACGCGTCACTTCCGCCCATGTGACCACCGCCCTCCAATAGGATCCCTGCTATACCAGGTCCTATACATTACTCCTGGTGGAACGCACTTCCTGGACGAATGGAACGCACGTGTCGCGTCACTTCCGCCCACGTGACCGCCGCTAACCAATAGGACCTTACCGGGTCATCACAGGTTATACAGGCCATACATCTCTTACACAGCGCTCCACTACCACCAATGATAACCTTAGAACTTACAGAGGCCCACCCCACGCTCATAAAAGAGCGCTCAAATCACCTGCTCAATACTCTACCATCATAGAACAAGCGGTGGATACCGCGTTCCTCAACATATTATACCTGCCTGCCATAAACACAAGGTTTGTGCCTGACATCCTGTTCCACTTTGACTTCTTTTTTGCTCATTGCATCTATTCATGTCCCTTATTTGCTATCTACTCTCTTTACAGCCATTGTGTGGACACAGCCCAATTCTGGCTTTCCTCTGAATACTGGTATGCCCCCTTTTTTCCTATCTCTGTTCATGATACATCACCTTTTCTCATTATCCTATTCCCTTCCGTCCCCTCCCATACTTCAATATTTACCTATATGTGCAACATATATTTGTACTTGACCATTGTAATTTTGTAAATATTTGCATATTTTTTTGTTTTGTTTTTTTAGTACACTGATGAAGGTCCCAAATGACCGAAACGTTTGTACTTTTGTATTCATCCACTTTACTATTAAAAAAAGCGACAATTAAGTTTCTGAGTGCCGGGTTTTATCTTTAAAGCTAAGAGGTTGAACTTCACCATCCCCAATCTGATGGCCATGGAAATGCTGCCTTTCCACTTGGTGGATACAGATGGTTTCCAAAAGCTGATGGCCATCGCAGTTCCCCGGTACCTGTTGTTCAGTCGCCATTTCTTCTCTAAGAAAGTTGTGCCTGCACTACACCAGCATGTTGCAGACAACATAACCCTTTCCTTGAAAAAATCTATGTCTGACAGGGTGCATTTCACCACAGACACCTGAACGAGCAAGCGTGGGCAGGGGCGTTACATCTCTCTGACTGGGAACTGGGTGACTCTGGTGGCTGTAGGGGCAGACGGGAAAGGGTCTGCCCCAAAAGTTTTGGAATCCCCAAGGCTTGCGGGACAAACCTCTGTACCTAACACTTCCTCCACTGCTTCTGCCTCCTCCACCTCCTCTAGGGCCTCTACCTACGCCCTTAACTTCTCCCTTAAGGAGAAACATGTTCCCACAGTGCAGAGACATTCCCCCCACCTCCGTACTATGCAGCCAGGGCTCACAGCAATCAGGCAGTGTTTAAATTAATATGCCCTTGAGATCGCAGTCACACAGCTCAAGAGTTGTGGACAGATATCCAGGCCGAATTTGAGCCATTACTGTCTCCACTGAACCAGGAGCAAGGGAAGGCCATGTGCAATAACAGTGCAAACCTGGTGGTGGCCCTACACCAGGGCAACCTCACACATGTGCCTTGCATGGCTCACGTCCTCAACCTGGAGTTACAGCAAGTTCTCCGCCACTATCCTGACCTGGATGCACTGCTTCAGAAAGCACTGTGTGCTCACTTTTACCATTCGCATCCCACAGGTCATTGACTTGCATCACTACAGAGGTCTTTTGGCCTTCTGGTTAACCGGTTGATATGTGATGTGCCGACACAGTGTAATTCCACTCTGCACATGTTGCAGCAACTGTGGCAACAGCAACGAGCCCTGGTGCAGTATGTTATTTTGCATAGCCTGGGCCAACGCAGTACGGATGTGGTGCAAATCATGCTTGCGGAGTGGTCACAGATGAAGGACCTCTGCACTCTTTTGCACATTTTCAAACTGGCTACTAAGATGATTAATGTTGACAATGCTGCCTTCAGCATCATTACTCCTGTCATCTACATGCTGTAGCACAGTTTGAATAGTATGTGGGAGGAAGTGGTGGAAGCGGAGGAGGATGCAGAAGGGATTAACAATATCTCTAAGTTCCGGACTGTTGTCGCATAGGCGGGTGCCATGGGAGGGTGGATTACAGCATTGTGGGGGGCTCATGGTACCAGACAAACTGTTAATGAAGGTGCAGGAGCCAACGAACAAATGGAGGAGGATGAGGAGGAAGAGGTGATGGGCGTGCAACAGTCAGGAGATGAAGAGAATAATGATCCCCTCTTAGTGATAAGCGAGTATGTTCGGTTAACCCTTTTGGTGAGTATGCTTAAGAAACAAGCATTCCTCACATTTATTAAAGCTGTCAAACAGTCGCAAATCATGCATACGGGAGTAATTAAAACATATCACCAAGTACGCTGAAGATACTCGGTACTCACCCGAGCATAATCACCGAAAGGGTTAACCGAAAAAACTCGCTCATCACTATCCCTTCTCTGTTGTCCATGGTTGGCGGGAGGGGAAGGAGGAAGGAAGCTTCAGTGTTCCCTCGTGGACACACCATGGACTTGTACCTCATTGAAGCGCCCGACACACGAGCCCCTTCTTGCTGCACCAGCTGCAACATGATGCCCGCATTGTTAGGATTATAAATAGTGCTGACTACTGTGTTGCCACTCTGTTAGATCCATGGTACAAAAGTAAATTTTGCTATATGCTCCCCCTGGAAAGGGACGCGCGCATGCTGGAGTATCGAAACATGCTTGTAGACAATCTTCAGAGTGGATTTCCCCACGCACACAGTGTGCATCGCAGTTCTAGAATTCTAACCCCAGGAACATTGAGTCATCACCACAAAAACATTAAAAGCAGGAGCAGTGTAAGTGGCAGAAGCAATTTTTGTGAGTCGATTCACACAATTTTTAGACCTGCTCGTGCAGCAGCAGAACAGAGTACAAGTCTGACACATAGTGAACGACTGGAGAGAATGGTGCAGGAGTATCTCAAGCTCAATATTAAAGCCATCAGGGGGAGTTTGGACCTTTTGCATTTTGGTCTTCAAAAATGGAAAAGTGGCCTGAGCTCGCCTGTCACGCCTTGGAGGTTTTGTCATGCCCCGCAGCCAGCGTTCTTTCAGAACGTGTCTTCTGCACTGCTGGTGGTGACCTGATGGATAAATGCATCCAGCTGCCCCCTGAAAGTGTAGACTGCCTAACTTTCATCAAGATGAACAAGTCATGGATCTCCAATGACTTTTGCATCCCAATCGAAAACTGGGCAGACTTGGCGATGGAGTAGTTTTTAGTGTGCTGCATTGCGTTATTGTAGTCTGTGACACCTTTGTCATGGCTTCTGTGCCTGCTGTTGCTACTGCTGCTGATGTTGCTAACATTTTTTTTAAATGTAGAGACTCCAAGTTGGGTCTCCATCTGGTAGGTTGCCTCTAGTGGAAGGGGTGTCAGAGCCTCATAATACTATTTCTACTCTGAGGACATTGATGCCACTTTAGTGGTGTCTGTACCTAATTTTTGGAAATGTTTGGACGCCAAGTTGGGTCTCCTTCATGTGTGTTGCCTGCAGCAGTAGGACTCCCAGACCAGCAGGCCTGCACTTACTTTCCGTCAACTACCTGTGTTATTATCCTTACGTTTTTCTAACAATAGTAGTCTAGTATAGGTGGCTGATATTTGTGCAACCTCAGTTTGACTGAGCAGAAAAGCAGTTTGAGCTACTGCATGAGGTATCTTGGCTCCCAGCACAGCAGACCTACACAGGTCCCTCATCCACCTCTTAATTTGAACTTAAATTCAAAGTTGTAAATGCTGGCCTAGACCCTGTCTCTTGCATGGCCCATGGTTGACTGCTACTGTGCCATTATAAAATTTCTACTGTGAGTTAATTGATGCCACTTTTCCTTGTGTCTGCCACTAATTTTTGGAAATGTATGGACTCAAAGTTGGGTCTTCTTCATTTGTGTTGCCCGAATTTTGCAGGGCTTTCAGAGCCCCAGGCATACACCTGTCACTCATTCACCTGTTACTGATCAATGTTTAAGCTAGAAATACTGGTCCAGGCCCTGTCCCATGCATCCATGCTGCGCAATTATACTATTTGTACTCTGGGTCAATTGATGCCACTTTTCCTGGTGTCTGCCCCAAATTTGAGCAGTTTTGGCAGCTTTTGTGCCACCTTGAAGGTGTTGTCTATGCGTTTGGTTTTGCCTCCCATTGAATTCAATGGGGTTCGAATATGTTTGCCTATCCGAACTGAATCTTGAAAGGTTCGCTCATCTCTACTCCTCACAGGTATAGTACAACGCTTTGGTGGCGGTTTGGGGGCTGTAGATGTAACAATAGCTTCTTTTTAATATATTGAGTCAATGCAATCTAGCTACTTAACAGATTTTTTTTAGATGTAGAAATAATGATGTATGGCTTCTTATATTTCTTAGATATCTTTTTTTTCTGGCAAGAGTTTATTAATAACTTTGAACTGTTCTGAATGCAGAATAATTTGATAGCATTTGATCTCATAACATGTATGGTGTCAGGTGAAAGTAGCAGCTCTACTTCAGAACATGTATCAGCAAATTCTCAATACCTAATTGTTCTTTAATGTCTTATTCAAGGTGAGAGCAATAGGTTAATTGTCTGTTTTTCTCTGCTGATCATTTGTCTTATTGTCTGCTCATATTGTATACAAGGTGGATGCACCACAATGGCTTGATGACTATATTTACTGTATCTATAACAAACACTGTATAGAATAATATTCTGCAGTAGTGTACATTTACTCACTTATATTAAATAAGGTCTTTATGGGGTCAGCAATCCAGTTTTCCTTTCATGCCAGACACATATGCCACATATCTTATGTACAATTTTATGCAACACCTGGTTATTAAATAGGTGGCTTCATTTAGAAAACAAATATTAAAATATACTGTTTTGTAAAATCAGAGTTAACAAAGGCAGAGAAGAAAGTGGCTATGACACCATATTTTGGTCATTAAGAACTATGTAATGCTTTATTTCACCTGTGGTGGTGCTGCCATAAACTTGATGACAAGTTCAAACACGGTTCACAACTGATCACTGAGCATTCCAAGAGCAACAACCCTTGATCAGCTGATCATCAGGGCTATTTGAAATGCATGGATCCATCAGTGCCTCCATGCTGAAAGACACTTTTATTTATTTTGCTTATATAGCGCCATTAATTGCAGGGCTCTTTACAGACATCAACATCAATGTCACCATTGGGGTTCATTAGTATGTCTTTGGAGTGTAGGAGGAAACCAGAGAACCCAGAGGAAACCCACACAAACACGAGGAGAACATGCAGAATCCTTGACATTTTTATCTTTGATGGGATTTGAACCCAAGATCCCAGTGATGCAGACCTGCAGTGCTAACCACTTAGCCACCGTACTGCTAATAGCTGTTCTCCAGTTCAGGTAATTGGAAGAGCTTCCAAATTGCTCTCCACTAATCCATAATGCTGCAAAATGTGCCTGTGCCTTAATCAACAATTTTGTTCCATTTTTGGTGGCATTTTCATTGTCATTTTTAATGTTTTTTTTTTTAGGTCAAAATGCTGAGTCCAGCGCCAACACTAAAATATTTTTTGAAGCATTGAAAGTTTTAAAATACTAACTAAAGGCAAACACCTATCAGTTCTCTAATGGATCCAATACTGACTGCTCCAGAAGCTTGCATCGGCTGGATGTCTGCTTTGCCTGGTGAAACCACATTTTTGTGGCATAATGTGTGAGGTCTCTGACTCTCCCTTACTTCACATTCTCCAGTGGATTGCATACCTCGCGGCTAGGGATGATCGGATCCGTGGAAGCTCAGGTTCTGGTACCCGAACTTTACCTGAACTTGAACATGAACCCAAATCCCATTGAAATGTATGTGGACCTGAACTTCGGAGTTTGAAAATATTCTCTTTCTTTCTCTCCTCCTGAACTTCCTCCGGAACTCAGAACATTAAAATGGAATTCAGGTAGAAGTTCGTTTTCGGAGTTCAGCACCAGACACTTATGTACAAACCCCAAATTTTAAAGTTCGGGTTTGCTCATCTCTACTCGTGGCTCATACGAACACTTGAAATTAAAGTGTATCTGTACCATCTTATTCTGCTTATGTTCCACCATATTTATCTCATCACTATAGGCACTTTAGAGTATTTTATGCTTGATCCAAATTGCCTATATGCCTTTATTATTTTGTCATAATTTTATTAATGAATTTTTTTCGTAAATAATGTGTAATTGTGCCCTTTGGCAACACTTGCATACTATATTCATTTTTTTTGCATTTAATCTTGCTGTTTTGGAAGACAGACTTTTTTTCCTTGTTTATTATGACATGGTGATTGTTATTTCTTACAAAAGGTATCCCCCTACTTTTTTGTTATTTTTTAAACCCCTTTTTAAACTAAATGTTTGCACCTGGTAAAATAAAATAGCTTATACTCTCCTACCATGCTGGCACTGTTCCAGTGGTGTCAGCACTTCTGGTCCCAGGGCTCCCGAGTGGTGGTTGTGACACGTGACACTGGAGCCCAATCAGCACCGGCATCACTGTCCTCGCCTTCGGACAAATTGAACCTGAAGAAGAAGTCCAGGCTGCAGCTGATGTCTGACTTCCTCTTCATGTTCAATTCAACAGGAGGCATGGACAGTGATGCCAGCGCTGATTGGATGCCGACATCACGTGTCATTCCACCGCATCACAGCCCCGGGACCCCGAGTGACACCGCTGGAAGGGCACCGGCACGGGAGGCTTTTTTATTTTACCAGGTGCAAATATTAAGTTCAAGAAGGGGTTGTCCAAGTAGTGGACAGCCCCTTTAATTGTTTCTATGCTTCTCTTTGTGCATGTTTAGGTTTAAATAAAGTATTTTTTTTACTTTTTGGATATCTTTGCTTATATTACTTTCTTTTGGGTTACTGGTGCCAGTTATACACCTATTTTTCTTCTACCCATTTCATTTACATTTTGCTGTATGGCACATAATCCTGCATTATCTATTTGCAGTGCCAATCTATTGCCTTATTGTTCTCTAGATATTTGTGGGTCTGATGAAACAACCATCTATCAGACATTTAAAGAACAATCATGCAGCCATTTGGTAAATTCTAAAAAGTTCATTTTTTTCTCTGCACCCCATCTTGAAAAAGACCAGAAATGTAGAAATTTTTGCAAATTTATTAAAAAAGAAAAACTGAAATATCTCGTGGTGATGAGTATTCAGACCCTTTGCTCAGACACTCATATTTAAGTCACATGCTGTCCATTTCCTTGTGATCCTCCTTGAGATGGTTCTACTTCTTCATTGGAGTCCAGCGGTGTTTAAATAAACTAATAGGAGTTGATTTGGAAAGGCACACACCTATCTATTTAAGACCTCACAGCTCACAGTGCATGTCAGACCAAATGAGAATCATGAGCTCAAAGGAACTGCCCAAGGAGCTCAGGGACAGAATTGTGGAAAGGCACAGATCTGGTCAAGGTTACAAAAGAATTTCTGCATTACTCAAGGTTCCTAAGAGCACAGTGGCCTCCATAATCCTTAAATGGATGAAGATTGGCACTACCAGTGGTCTTCCTAGAGCTGGCCATCCAGCCAAACTGAGCAATCATGGGACAAGAGCCTTGGTGAGAGAGATAAAGAAGAACCCCAAGATCACTGTGGCTGAGCTCCAGAGATGCAGTAGGGAGATGGGAGAAAGGTGCACAAAGTCAACTATCACTGCAGCCCTCCACCAGTAGAGCCTTTATGGCAGAGTGGCCCGACGGAAGTCTCTCCTCAGCGCAAAACATATGAAAGCCTGCATAGAGTTTGTTCAAAAACACATGAAGATTCTCTGGTCTGATAAGACGAAGATAGGACTTTTTGGTGTTAATTCTAAGCGGTATGTGTGGAGAAAACCAGGCACTGCTCATCACCTGCCCAATACAATCCCATCAGTGAAACATGGTGGTGGCAGCATCATGCTATGGGGGTGTTTTTCAGCTGCAGGGACAAAACGACTGGTTGCAATTGAAGGAAACATGAATGCGGCCAAGTACAGAGATATCCTGGATGAAAACCTCTTCCAGAGTGCTCTGGACCTCAGACTTGGCCAAAGGTTCACCTTCCAACAAGACAATGACCCTAAGCACACAGCTAAAATAACAAAGGAGTGGCTTCAGAACAACTCTGTGACCATTCTTGACTGGCCGAGCCAGAGCCCTGACCTAAACCTCTCTCTGGAGAGACCTGAAAATGGCTGTCCACCAACGTTCACCATCCAACCTGACGGAACTGGAGAGGATCCGCAAGTAAAAATGGCAGAGGATTCCCAAATCCAGGTGTGAAAAACTTGTTGCATCATTCTCAAGAAGACTCATGGCTGTACTAACTCAAAAGGGTGCTTCTACTCAATACTGAGCAAAGGGTCTGAATATTTATGATGATGTGATATTTCAGTTTTTCTTTTTAATAAATTTGCAAAAATTTCTACATTTCTGTTTTTTTCAGTCAAGATGGGGTGCAGAGTGTACTTTAATGAGAAAGAAATGAACTTTTTAGAATTTACTAAATGGCTGCAATGAAACAAAGAGTGAAAAATTTAAAGGGGTCTGAATGCTTTCCGTACCCACTGTATATGGATATCACATGACAAGAATGTTCTATCTGAGCAATTAAAAAAAACTAGACTTTTGTAGTTATTGTTCTACTGTCAGTTTTTGCAGCTTCTAAATATTTACATCAAAGTAATGAGGTAAGACAGACTTTACAATGAAATATATTTTTTTCTAAGCCAATTCTCATGACAAATGCCTTATGGCACGCTATAAAAAATCTTTATCAGGAAGGGAATTCCCCTACGGATTAATTATAACTGAACATTGCAGATACTTATCAACAAATAGTAACAAAGGTTTTCAGTTAGTGCAAAGTATACAGAATATTTCATTAATTTATGAGTGGTGCTTTCATATAAAAGTATGTATTTCTTACATAAAATAAAGGGAAAATCTTTGTATAATTAATGTATCTTTTGAATGAAGATGCACAAGAAATTTCTCTGAGGTTTTTAAGAAGATTTGATTATATATTTCTCCAACTCTAGGTTTAGGTGCCAGTGTACAGTGAATAGTTCATGCATGTGGACAATGATCTCATGAGACAGATGTTCATTAAAATATTTATTAAGGTTTTATGGTATTATGAAATTATTTTGACCCTTTAATAAGATAAAGACTATGTCAATTATTGATTGTTGATTAAGCGTATTCAATATACTTTGATCACTTTGGGGAGGAGAAGATTTCTAGCCTTCATGCATCTATGCATATCAAAATGGAAATCAGTTTACTAGAGATGAGGGAATGATTTAAAATTCGAATTCGCTTGTTTGCATGTTTTTTCCCGGGAAAATTTAATGCCCTTTATTATGTTCTGGGGTCTCTCTCTAAAAATCCTTAAGCTCTTCACTGTCAACCATCCGATCTTTGTTGCATCTAGGCTGAGGCTTGTGAGTTTGCTAGGCCTGGGAGGGTTTTGCGCATGCGCCCACAAAGGTTGTAGTGCATGCGGTAATGTCACACATCTAAGCATGGGCCGCGACCTTTGCAGGCGCATGCTCATGCTCAGAGCCCCCCTAGGCCTAGCGTCCGAGGCCAGGGTATTTCACTGCTGCCGATGACTATCCGAATATGCGATGAGGACCAGATAAGTGTCAGTGGGATCAAAGGGGCTGGAGAAGTCAGTATACATTTTCTTTTTTTTTGCATTTTGATGGTCCTTTGTAGCTCAGAAAAATAGTGGCAAGTTGCTGCCTTTTGCTTAATCCATGCAGAAGATAATTACAAAAATTTCACATTCATATTTTTGTAGAATTCAAGTAGAATTCAATTACACTCGAATTTATTCATACATCCCAACATTTGACCCATATTGCTTTCTTTCAGAAATTGTCTATAAATGTTGTTAGGGCTCAACTGGTGAAATGGATTTATGATCCCAGGTAAGGGAGGATTTATGGACCCATGCTTTGGCACAGTAGGCTGGAAGGCACATGGAGAAGTAAGGAACGGAACAACAGGTTAAAATAGACAGCTGGCAAACAAACAAGGCAAGACAAATCAAAAGCAACAAAACCAGGAGGTCCGATGAAGAAGAACATGGCAGGTCTGAAGCAGAATTTAGGTTGCAGTATCATTAACAGATTGTAGCATATTGTGTACAGACTACAATACCAGTTTGTAATGCTTACAGCTAATGATGGGAAAACTAGCAGGCCATAGAAGTAGTAGATGCAAGTTGAAGAATCCACAGCAAATTGAAACTTAATGTGAATAGACTCTAAAACAGTTTGCAATCTTCACATCAAACAATGGGTTAACTAAAGGCAAATGTAGTCTCTATCTTCAAAAAAGGAAAGAAGATGGAGCCAGGAAATTAAAGGCCTTACTTCTATACCAGGAAAGATCTTTGAACAAATTATTCAACAGCATGTATGTAAGTACTTGGATAAGAATAAACCAGATCCAACATGGGTTTGCAGAAAACAAGTCATGCCAGACTAATCTAATTTCCTTCTATACTGGAATCACTAATCGGGTGGATCAGGGAAATGCGGTAGATATAGTATAGCTCAACATCAGCAAAGCATCTGATAAAGTATCTCATACCATTCTTATTGAAAAAGTGACCAACTATGGGATTGACAAGGCTACGGTTAGGTGGATTCATAACTGGCTCAGTGATTGTACTCAAAGAGTGGTAAAGAATTGTTGCACATCCAAATGGAAGAGTGTTTCAAGTGGGGAACAACAAGGCTCTGTCCTACCCCAGTGCTGTTCAACATTTTTATAAATTATCTGAATAAGGGAACTGCAGGTAAACTAATCAAATTTGCAGATGATGCAAAGCTAAGAGGAATGGCTAATACTAGAGAAGACAGAGAAAGGATTCAGAAGGATCTTGATAAGCTTGAACAATGGGCAGTGATTAACAGAACCTTATTTAACAGGGAGAAATGCAAGATTCTACATCTGGACAAAAAAACTGAAAATTACATCTACACAATGTGAGGAATAGAACTAAGCAACAGCACGTGTGAAAAACACTTGGATATGCTAATACATCACAGACTGTACATGAGTCAACAGTGTGTTGCAGCAGCAAAAAAAGGCAAATACAATTAAAAGAAACATGGAGTCTAGATCAAAATGAAGTATTTATCCCCTCTATTTCTCCTTGGTCAAACCTTATCTGGAATACTGTGAATACTGTGTCCGGTTTTGGGCATCATATTTTAAAAAAGACATTGAAAAAACTAGAGCAAGTTCAGAGAAGAGCTACCAGGATGGTGAGCAGACTGCAAACTACGTCCTATGAGGAGCAGTTAAAGGATCTAGAAATGTTTAGCTTGCAAAAGAGAAGGCTAAGAGAAGACTTAATAGCTGTTTACAAATATCTGAAGGGATGTCACAGTACAGAGGTATCATCCTTATTCTCTCATGGAAACACGAGAAGCAATGAAATTAAACTGAAAGAGAGAAAATCCAGAGTAGATATTAGGAAAAAATTTTTTGACAGTTAGGGTGATCAATAACTGGAACAGCCTGCCATGAGAAGTGGTGAGTTCTCCTTCAATGGAAGTCTTCAAATAGAGACTGGACAGACTTCTGTTTGAGATGGTGTAGTGAATCCTTTATTGAGCAGGAGTTTGGAGATGATGACCCTGGAGGTCCTTTCCGACTCTAACATTCTATGTCTATGCCTAAGTCTAACTAGCAGAGTTGAACTCTACTCTTATTTTACAAAAATGCAGAATGCAGATTTTTTAAATTTGCTCCCCGCGACGAAGTTCGGCTAAGTTGCAGCTCGGCCCTAAAAATGAGACAGACGAGTAACAAGTATAAAGTAAAGTATACTGTAACTTGGAACAGCATGATTTCTGAAAACTAGTAATTCTACCTATTTTTTTATTGTGTGATATTACATAAATATATAAAACTACAGTAGATAATAAAACATTATAAATTACTGTTTGAAATTTTCTTAAATTTGACAGAAGCCATGAAGGAACCAAACAGATTCCATTAGGAGTCAATAGGAGCTGTCAGAGACAGTGGTATTTACTAGAGATGATCAAATCTATTGAAATTTGAATTTGCCTGGTTCAATGAATTTTTCCAAATAATTTGAAGTAAAGCAATTCATCACAAATCACAATACTGCAGGGGCTCCAATTACCTTGAAAGTATATGTGGAACAGTCGGAGGTCTCCTAAGACGGTATCAAAAACCCTTTTGAGCTCTTTAACCCACTATAGTAATGTAAAAGTGAACTCAACATACAAATGTGAAGTAACCCGGTAGTAAACATGCTTTCCATGTTTGAAAAATTTAAAAATGGTCCAAAAATGATGCCTCTTAGTTATTTTTGTTCAAGGAGAAGGTTTTGTGCTAAACACTGACTCAAATTGATGGTGCCACTGTTAGAGGTAGCATAACGCTATTGTGGCTGAGATTAATGATGTTCCACAAATTTCCACTTCCTTCCCTTAGTGCACTTGTAGGAGGAAAAAGAGGCCTATTGTGACCTGCATTTATCAGTACTACTTTCCAGACCGCTTGTGCCAGTGGTGGTAATGGTGTTGCTGCTAGTGACTTCCACATTAGCAGTGGCATCTTTCTTTTCTTTTACACTACCATGTCCATTGACATTGCCAAATTTTCTTTTACCATACATATGGTATAATGCTATAATTATCTTTTGACAACCCTAATTATTCAACCTTTGAGAAAAAGTACGTAAGAAAAATTGCTAGGTCGATTGGTACCAAAACAAACAGGAAAATTTGACAACATGCTGCAGTATATGTGGCTTGTACAGTTGACAAATAAGACTAATAAAACAAAGTTGCTGAGTTAAATGTCTATTTTTCAATTTTTTTTTTTTTTTATACAAATTTCAACTCCATTCCCCAAAATGAAAAAATAAGAAATGATAGGTAAGTACTAGTGTTGAGTGAGCACTAAAATGCTCGGGTGCTCGAAGCTCGCGCCGAGCTCACCGTGATACTCGGGTGCTCGACCCGAGCAACGAGCCCAATGTTAGTCTATGGGAGACCCGAGCATTTTTGCGGCGGCACCCACAGCAGTCTGTAGAAAGCCTAACAAGTGCCCAAAACGATAGTGACAGTGCTCAAATGACATGGTGCAGCATGGGGATCGCCCCAGGAAGCATTTCTGACCCCCAAGTCACTGCTGTCAACAACGTGGTCAGAGGTATTAAGCCACTTTTACGGGCTCACAACAAAACGTTCAAAAACGAAACTGAAACTGCTTTCCTGTGAAATATCTTAAAGAACATCCTTTCCAGGGTAAAGACTTGTGTATAAGATAAAATAAATAACTAAAAACAAAAATACTCCTCCACACCTTGGGCTATGTTCACAAGTAGCATTTTTTATGCGTTTTTGCACTTTTGTATTGCTTTCAACCGTGACAAATGCATTCACCGGGAAATGTCATTTTAACATTTTACAACCTTATCTGGCCATGTGCTGTGTGACACATGCATACAGTGCTGAAAAAACATGGGAACAGCATGGGGAAGACCCCTGGAAGTATCTCTGACACCCAGGTCACTGACAAAAAGTGTGCCCATCAGAAGTGATCCTTGCCGTATCAGAAGATGCAGACTTGCAACAATCCCCGTGCAAGTCCTTGTCCCAGGGCAGTGTTCAATTGTATCTCCCCCATTCCTTGCAATGCATGCGAAAGTATGCAGCCTACCACCCACCCACCCCCAGGCTGCAATACCATACTGCTTGCTTGCACTTGAAATTGGGCCTTTTAGGCATGTGGAGGCGGAATCTGGCCACCACGTCATGGCTGCGTCTGCGGCCTGGTATCCATACTCAGTCCCCAGCCGCCCGGCGGCCGGGTGTCCACGCTTGGTCCCCAGCCGCCAGGGGGCGGCCGGATGTCCATAAACAGTCCCCAGCCACCCCTATTTTTCCCGGTAACCTTCCCCACACTTTTTTTAGCTTGGCCTGCATTAGGGTAGCATTGGCCGAGCCCACCAGACAACTAGACTCCTCCGGTGGGCCCTGGCTTCTCCATCAGGGGAGTTGAGAGTGCCAAGGTGAGGAGCACGATGATGATAGAAGTTAGCATCTGCTTTGTTTTCTTGGAATGCAAGCGTAAGTGTGCAGCCTGCCACCCACCCACCCCCAGGCTGCAATACCATACTGCTAGCTTGCTTGCACTTGAAATTGGGCCTTTTAGACATGTGGAGGCGGAATCTGGCCAACACGTCATGGCTGCGTCAGCGGCCTGATATCCATACTCAGTCCCCAGCAGCCCGGCGGCCGGGTGTCCAAGGTTGGTCCCCAGCCACCAGGGGGCGGCTGGGTGTCCATACTCGGTCCCCAGCCGCCCCGCGGCCGGGTGCTCACACACGGTCCCCAGCCGCCTGGCGGCAGCCGGGTCTCCATAAACGGTTCCCAGCCACCCCTATTTGTCCCGGTAACCTTCCCCACACTTTTCTTAGCTTGGCCTGCATTAGGGCAGCATTGGCTGAGCCCACCAGACAACCATACTCCTCCAGTGGGCCCTCGCTTCTCCATCAGGGGAGTTGAGAGTGCCAAGGTGAGGAGCATGATGATGATAGATGTTAGCATCTGCTTTGTTTTCTTGGAATGCAAGTGTAAGTGTGCAGCCTGCCACCCACCCACCCCAAGGCTGCAATACCATACTGCAGGGTGGCTGGGTGCCCACACACGGTCCCCAGCCGCCTGGGGGCAGTCGGGTGTCCATAAACGGTCCCCAGTCAGGGGCCAGGGATGGTCCATCTCACTGACGCCTTCACACTGGGTTAATATTGTGGAAGCCGGGACACAGTTGGACACTGGGATGCAACATGTCCTCAAGACTTAGAGGATTGCGGGTCCTGGGTCAATCAGGCTTCAACACAAAGTTCAGAAGGCAGACAACAGCAGAGGTCTGCCTCCTACATAATGAGTAAATTATTGATGATCATGAGGCCATCCAAGTCCTTAGCTTTCTGTTCCTTGGAATGCAAGCGCATGTATGTAGTAGCAGCTAGGCCTGAGGTGGTCAGCGTTTTGGCGCATATCCTACCTCCTCCGAGGATTGCTGGATGTTTTCCTGCTACTATCCCAGTTCTATGACTCCCGTTAAAACAAAGCTTCAGGTGATGAATGATGGATGAGGTGGTGGCAAAGGAGAAAGAGCAGGAGGAACAGGGACCATTCACATCAATATCAGGCCAGTCAACCACACATGTCTTGTAGGATATGTTTCTGTACCAAAAGGAGCGGTTCAGCTACACAGTTTAGGGCATACAGTGAGTGCAATGCCTACCAAAAATTTTGAGGCACTCCAATGCCCCTTGGAAGTGACATGGAGGTCAGAGGGCCTTAACTAAACCGTTTTTTCCATTTATAGCAACTGGGTCTCCTGTACACTGTTGGCCTAAGCAGTAAATGGAAGGCTTTCCAAAAATTATGAGGAACTGCAATGCCCCTTGAAACAGACGTGGATTACAGGGTACTGAAAACCTTCTACCCATTAATGGGAAGTGGGTCTCCCTTAGTGTTCGCCTATGCATTGAAAAGCAAAAGCTGACTAAAACTAGGAGGAAATGCAATGCCCGTTGGAAGAGTCGTGGAGGTTAGAGGTAATTAAAAACAACATTTCAATGCACATTGGAAGAGCTGTGGAGTTCAGAGTGGTTTAACAAGACAGTTTTAAAGCCCCTTGGAAGAGCGGGGGAGGACGCAGTAGCTTAACAAGATGGTTTTAATGCCCCTTGGTAGAGCGGTGGAGGTCGCAGTAACTTAACAAGATGGATTAAATGCCCCTTGGAAGAGTGGTGGAGGTCACAGTAGCTTAACAAGACGGTTATAATGCCCCTTGGAAGAGACGTGGAGGTCTCACTAGCTTAACAAGACGGTTTTAATGCCCCTTGGAAAAGTGGTGGAGGTCACAGTAGCTTAACAAGACGGTTTTAATGCCCCTTAGAAGAGTGGTGGAGGTCGCAGTAGCTTAACAAGACGGTTTTAATGCCCCTTGGAAGAGACGTGGAGTTCAGAGTAGCTTAACAAGACGATTTTCATGCCCCTTACAAGAGCCATGCAGTACAGCATATTCAAAACATTATTCCCATTATTGGGGATTGGCTCTCCCATAGTATTTGCATATGCCTTCCAACCAAAAGCTGCCAAAAATTAGGACGGAGGAACTTGCAATGCTGGCAACACGGACCACGGTCACACTCGTAGTATAGTGGTGGTGGAGGCTGAGAATAAGGAGAAGAGCAAAATACAGCCGAAATGAGGAAGCGTATACCCATGTGTGGGTGTGAAGCGGTGCATGGGAATACACCTCCCGAAATAACACAGTGGATTTGACTTTATGTTACTCTGCTGTCATTTGGTGGTGATGAGAAGTCTGGCCCAATCCAGCCCTTGTTCATTTTGATAAGAGTCAGCTTGTCAGCATTGTCAGTTGACAGGCGAGTGCGCTTATCAGTTATAATTCCCCCAGCGGCACTAAAAACACGCTCCGATAACACACTAGTGGCAGGGCAGGCCAGGACCTCCAAGGCGTATGTAGCATCGGCGTCTCTGCCCCCTGCCAGGCAGAGACGCCGTCCCTCTCACCTCCTCACTCCCCGCTCAGCCTCCTCCAGCGCTCCTCTTCCTGCTGCGGCCGGGACGCAGCTTCCCGGGCACTGTGCTTAGGGAGCACGCCCGCTCCCTCTCTCTTAAAGGGGCCGCGCGCGCCGTCCTAAGGTGTCCCCAGCCAATAGTCGAGGGTTCTCCCATATATAAGGCACCTCCTCCAAAATGGAGGTGCCCGAGCAATGTTGTTGCACAGTGTCTCTGACCTCTGCTTCAGCCCTCAGGTCCCGCTGCTAGCCTGACTTCCAGTCTTGCCCGCCAGCCTGTTACCTGCCTGTTACCTGCCTGATACCTGCCTGTTACCTGCCTGTTACCTGCCGTGCCTGCCAGCCCGCTCATCTGGGAGCACTTGCCTGTTGCCTGCCTGTTACCTGCCGTACCTGCCATTCCGCTCACCTGGGAGCACTTGCCTGTGGTCTGCCTGTTACCTGCCGTCACTAGCCATGACCACCTAGAGACTCCTGCCGTCACTTGCCATGACCACCTGCAGCCCACCTAGAGACTCCTGCCATCACTTGCCGTGACCACCTAGAGACTCCTGCCATCACTTGCCGTGTCTACCTGATAGCCTACCTGGAGGCTTCCGCTCGCCAGCCTGCCTGCTGTGCCTACCTGCTATACCGGTCAGTCCCTGCCATCTGTACCGTGGGAGTCACCTGCTCCCTTACAAGGTTGTCCCAGAGTAGAACGTGGTTCCTCGGCTCGGTCCCTCCCTGGTCATGGAGTCGTTAGCCACTGTACGACCAGGGTTGGTCCGGGTTGATACTTAGTTACGCCCCTCTGTGTCCCTCCTTGCACCGTAGCACAGAGGTTCCACCCCCCGGACCCATAACAGCGTACAGAGCAAGTTCATTCCAAGTGTCCAGCTTGGATACCCAATAATTAAAAGGCACAGAGGAATCACGGAGGACGCTGGTACGGTCGGCAAGGTACTCCCTCACCATCTTTTGAAACTTTCCACTCCTTGTGAGAGTACCCTGCGCCTCTGGGCCTGTAAGCTGGGCGGGTCTCAGAAAACTGTCCCAGAATGTTGACAGTGTTCCCCTGCCTCTGCTGGATTGGAGTTGCGTCTCTCTCGCCTGTATGCCTTGGTTGGTCAACGCACTGTGACCTCTGCAACTAGTGTGTTCAGATGGGAATTTTTTAACAGTTCTGCAACAAGGGCCTTCTGGTACTGCCACATTTTTGTAGACCTCTCCACATCAGGAATAAGAGAGTGAAAGTTCTCCTTATAGCGGGGGTCTAAAAGTGTCACCAACCAGTAATGACTGTCACCCAACATTTTGATAATGCGAGGGTCACGGTTAAGGCAGCGTAACATAAAGTCAGCCATGCATGCCAGACTGGTAACGGGCAAGACTTCCGTGTCCTCACCAAGATGACAACTGACCATGCTCTCCTCATCCTCCTTTTCCTCCTACCCCCTGTCCTCAGGCCACCCACGCTGAACCGATGGTATGACAGCTGTACAGGTACTACCGTCTACAGCGCATGATACCAGTTCCTGTTCTTCCTCCTCCTCCTCCTCTCCCTCATTGTCCCCCAATGCACGTTGGGATGAGATGAGGCTGGGCTGTGTGTAATCGCCCATTATGGCTTCTTGATCCATCTCATCATACTCTGGCTGCAATGCTTCCTCTTTAATTCTCTGCAGAGAGCGTTGCAAAAGACAGACAAGTGGGATGCTGACGCTAACGATGGCGTCATTGCCACTCACCATCTTGGTGGACTCCTCAAAGTTTTTCAGGATGGTACATATGTCAGACATCCAGGTCCACTCCTGAGGTCTTATGTGTGGAGTCTGATCAGAATATCGACCGCCTTGTTGCAGCTGGTACTCCACAACTGCTCTCTTCTGCTCACAAATCCTTTGCAACATGTGGAGGGTAGAGTTCCAACGTGTGGGGACATCACACACCAGTCGGTGTGCTGGAAGCTGCAAACGCTGCTGCAACACAGCAAGGGCGGTGGAAGCTATAGCCGACTTGTGAAAATGAGCTGACAGGCGGCGTACTTTGACGAGCAGATCTGGCAACTCGGGGTACGATTTAAGAAACCGCTGAACCACGAGGTTAAGCACATGAGCCAGGCATGGTACGTGTGAGATCTCGCCTCGCCTCAGAGCCGCCACCAGGTTACGGTCATTGTCACACACGACCATGCCTGGATGTAGGTTCAGCGGTCTCAGCCACAGATCTGCCTGCTCTTTCTCAGCTGTCCACAACTCACAAGCAGTGTGACGTTTATCACCTAAGCTTATGAGTTTCAGCACAGCCTGTTGTCGCTTGGCTGAGGCAGTACTGCAGTGCTCCCAGCTTGTAACTGATGTGGTGATATCTGAGATGGAGGCTGAGCATGAGGAGGAGGAGGAGGATGATGCACAGGAGCTGTACACTGTGGGGCCAACTCTGACTGACATAGGGCCCGCAATCCTCGGTGTTGGGAGACTGTGTTCCGTCCCAAGGTCCGACTGGGTCCCAGATTCCACTATGTTAACCCAGTGTGCCGTCAGGGAGATGTACCGTCCCTGGCCACAAGCACTTGTCCACGTGTCCGTTGTCAGGTGGACTCTCCCAGTAACTGCGTTGTTGAGGGCACGGCAGATATTTTGGGACATGTGCTTGTGTAGTGCGGGGATGGCACACCGGGCAAAATAGTGTCGGCTGGGGACCGAGTTCCGAGGGACGGCCACCACCATAAGATTGCGTAAGGATGCAGTCTTCACCAGCCTAAAAGGCAGCATTTCCAATGCAAGCAGTCGTGAAATGTGCGAATTTAGGACTGTGGCCTGTGGGACGTTGGCTGCAAATTTGTGCTTTCTTTCAAAGCTCTGGGATATCGACAATTGAACGCTGCGGTGGGACGTGGACGTTGATGCTGTTTGTTGAGAAACTGCCATAACAAGTGAAGACTGAGAGGAGGGGGCATCTTTGCATGCAGTATGGACAGGGGATTGCCTTGCACGCACAACAGGGGGTTCTCTTACATACACAACAGCAGAAGAAGCAGTGGTGACACCCGCTGACACTGGTCGTGGTCCCCGGGGTTCGCCCCACAAAGTCGGGTGCTTGCTGACATGTGGCTGATCATGCTGGTGGTGGTCAGGCTGGTAGTTTTGTCACCCCTGCTGATGCTGGCATGGCAGGTGGTACAAATGGCCTTTTTGGGGTTATCAGCAGAGTCTTTAAAAAAATACCAGACTCTGGAAGACCTACCGGTTGTACTGGCAACGTCCCTCGTGTTGGTGTTACTAGGAACTGTTGCCCGCCTTCTGTGTGTGGCCACCACACTGCTTCTTCCTGCCTGTTTAGGTACTCTGCCTCCCTCCCCCTGTGTTCTGCTGGCCTCTCTCTGCGTGTCCTCCTGCCATGTTGGGTCAGCTACTAGATCATCCACCACCTTCTCATCTTCCACTTGCGCACCACAATCCTCCTCCTCACTTCGTGGCAATTGTGTCTCGTCATCGTCCACCTCTTGTGACAAATTGCCAGCGTCTGGACGTGGCTGTTCAAATATTTGGGCATTGCTACATGGGATCTCCTCTTCCGCCACTTCATGCGGAGCAAGCGAGGGGCAAAAATATGGAAATGGACCAGTGAACAGCTCTTCAGAGTGTCCAAGTGTGGGATCAGTTGATGTCTGACGACACTCAGCATGGTGGGAGGAAGGAGCATCAGGGTGAGGAGGAGTATGCGGTCGAAATTCACGGCTACTAAAACTTGACCGTGTGGAAGACAGACAGGAGATGGTGGTGCCAAGGTAACTGGAAGTATTATCTGCTATCCAATTAATAGCCTGTTCACACTGATCAGTTCGCAATACTGGTGTTGTAGTGTGCTTCCCTAGTAATTCGGTCAAGAAGTGGGAGCGAGAAGATGTGGCTGTTGGTTGTGGCACATTTTCACCTTGGCCATGGCCCCATTCTCTACACGCACCATCACCAAAACGTCCAGTTCCACGTCCGTTGTCATGCGCCTTGCCCATGGTAAATGAAGTAAAATAGCTTACACTCGCACTATCAATGGAAAAAGGGTAATAAAAAGGAGATTTGAACCATGGAAGAGGAAAACCACAGTTCTAGTTATCTGGCCTACACCAGAATCTTTTAAACAGATATATTTGTGTCTCAACAGTCAGGGAGACACTATCACTGTTTTTTTTATGTAAAAAAGGCCAAAAGCTGCATAATACTGAGATTTGAACCGTGGAACTGCAAAACCAAAGTTCTAGTTATCTGGCCCACACCAGAATCTTTTAAACAGACATATTTGTGTCTGAACAGTCAGGGAGACACTATTACTGTTTTTTTTTTATGTAAAAAAGGCCAAAAGCTGCATAATACAGAGATTTGAACCGTGGAACTGCAAAACCAAACTTCTAGTTATCTGGCCTACACCAGAATATTTTAAACAGATATATTTGTGTCTGAACAGTCAGTGAGACACTATTACTGTTTTTTTTTTATTTACTTTTTTTTTATGTTAAAATGGCCAAAAGCTGCATAATACAGAGATTTGAACCGTGGAACTGCAAAACCAAAGTTCTAGTTATCTGGCCTACACCAGAATCTTTTAAACAGACATATTTGTGTCTGAATAGTCAGGGAGACACTATTACTGTTTTTTTATGTAAAAATGGCCAAAAGTTGCATAATACAGAGATTTTAACCATGGAACTGCAGAACCAAACTTCTAGTTATCTGGCCTACACCAGAATCTTTTAAACAGACATATTTGTGTCTCAACAGTCAGGGAGACACTATTACTCTTTTTTTATGCAAAAAGGTGCATTACACCCAGATTTGAAGCATGGAAGAGGAAAACCACAGTTCTTGTTATCTGGCCTACACCAGAATATCCAGAATATTTTAAAAAGATATATTTGTGTCTGAACAGTCAGGGAGACACTATTACTGTTTTTTTTATGTAAAAATGGCCAAAAGCTGCATAATACTGAGATTTGAACCGTGGAACTGCAGAACCAAACTTCTAGTTATCTGGCCTACACCAGAATCATTTAAACAGATATATTTGTGTCTGAACAGTCAGCGAGACACTACTACTGTTTTTTTTTTATGCAAAAAGGTGGATTACACCCAGATTTGAACCATGGAAGAGGAAAACCACAGTTCTAGTTATCTGGCCTACACCAGAATCTTTAAAACAGATATATTTGTGTCTGAACAGTTAGGGAGACACTATTACTGTTTTTCTTATGTAAAAATGGCCAAAAGCTGCATAATACCGAGATTTCAACCGTGGAACTGCAGAACCAAACTTCTAGTTATCTGGCCTACACCAGAATCTTTTAAACAGATATATTTATGTCTCAACAGTCAGTGAAACACTATTACTGCTTTTTTATGCAAAAAGGTGCATTACACCCAGATTTGATCCATGGAAGAGGAAAACCACAGTTCTAGTTATCTGGCCTACACCAGAATATCCAGAATATTTTGAACAGATATATTTGTGTCTGAACAGTCAGGGAGACACTATTACTGTTTTTTTTTACGGAAAAAATGCCAAAAGCTGCATAATACTGAGATTTGAACCATGGAACTGCAAAATCAAATTTCTTGTTATCTGGCCTTCACCAGAATATTTTAAACAGATATATTGGTGTCTGAACAGTCACAGACACACTAATTTTTTTTTTTTTTTGGGGGGGGGATACCAAAAGGTTAATACGACGCGTATTTGTACAGTCTGACTGAGGGAAAAAAATACAGTATTTAGATGAAAAAAAAAGGATTTTTCCTGGCCCCTGAGACCTGGGGATAAGTCTAGCAATTTGACCAGCAGGAGCACACAGGACTGTAATGCAGTGTTAGTTTGTATAACCACTGCATCTCCTATACAGCCTGCCTGCCTGCCTGATATCTGGGATGGCTATTAGTCCTGAGAAGGACTGTTTGCTTGATTTGGCAGGCTTTAGAGACCCTACACTAACTATTTTGCAGTATAAATCTCTCCCTAGCTCTGCAGCACTCTCCCTACACTGTCTTATCCGGAGCGAATGTGCCCAAGATGGCGGCGCCCGGTTTTAAATACTCGAGGTGACGCTGTGCGGCCAGCCAATCACTGTAATGCCCACAAACAACATGGCTGCGGCATTACAGTGACTGGCTGGCAATCCCAGCATGCTCATTGGCTCTGTAAAGTGCGGCAAACATGCAGGGCGGAGACCCGAGCTCCCGCCCGAGTAACCCGGAAATACTCGGTGCTCGCCGAACATCCCGAGTAGCGAGATGCTCGGGCGAGTACCGAGCAGTGTCGAGCATGCTCGCTCAACACTAGTAAGTAAATGTTCAAAAAGCCAGAATCTGCAACAGGACTCTATATTATTGTGATGTGTAAGGATGGAAAATTGTACTACTAAAACAGATATGCAAAAAAAAAAAAATTGCACACATACTTTCTAAGGTTGACAATTGCAGGTAAATGTCTGAAGTTTAGAGAAATTGATTTTGTACTTTTTGAAAAACAATTATTCACCCCTTCACAAAAAGGATTGTGCAAGAAATTAAACAACTGAGTAGTCACTTGTGACAAGCATTCACAACGTCACTTACTAATATTGATTTTTTTTTAATATAGTGCTGCCTTGCTGCTGCTTTCTAGTACATGAAGAATAAAAAAGTGTAATTTGTAATTTAAATGCAGCAGGAGAAATGCCAGCTAAAGTATGTATCATTGATCAATCACACTAGCACTTAAGCTGATACCTCTGCTATCTCTCTTTGCTATATCAATTGGTCCCCGGGGCAGGGATGGTGTGAAGGGATGCAGGAGAGAGGGGACCCAGCCGGGTCCGAGGATGGACAGACACGCACACAGGGGTTCGCTTCAGTACCTTTACTGATGATGGAAGTCAGGTACGGTCCCGGGTACTTGTAGGTTGTGTGCACTTCTTGACTTGCTCCCCAGTGAGCGGGTGTAAAGCCTCCTTTCTGTATCTTCCTGTCTCTCTCCCTGGAGCTTCTGACCTGCCTGGAAAAGGGTCTAGCTCCCTTTATGTTTATCTCACCCGTCTTGCTTGGCAGCGAGGGCTTTCCCTCTGGTTACCACTATCCTTGGACGCTGGGGCCTTCGTGGTACCTAGTCCTCTGAATGTGCGGTATTCTCGGGTGTACTGAGGGATATGAAATCCTCCTCAGTATGCCGGATTCCCTACTGGGCATAGAGATCCCAATAAGCTCGGGCACGGTGCCCGGCTTGCATCAGGGGACGAACCCTCTGTGGTTCCTCTGTCCCTCATGGCTCTTCTGTTCTTCTTGTCTTCTAGCCCACTCTAGGCTCTCACTGGCCAGACTAGCCCGCAGCTTGGGACTAGCCTGGCTTTCAGCCACACAGACTTCAGCTTGTCTGGTGCTGCAGTATCGTGTCACACTCACTGCTTCCCACTGACTGACTTCCTGAACTCCACCCCCCAGTATACAGTACAGACCAAAAGTTTGGACACATCTTCTCATTTAAAGATTTTTCTGTATTTTCATGACTATGAAAATTGTACATTCACACTGAAGGCATCAAAACTATGAATTAACACATGTGGAATTATATACTTACCAAAAAAGTGTGAAACAACTGAAAATATGTCTTATATTCTAGGTTCTTCAAAGTAGCCACCTTTTGCTTTGATGACTGCTTTGCACACTCTTGGCATTCTCTTGATGAGCTTCAAGAGGTAGTCATCGGAAATGGTTTTCACTTCACAGGTGTGCCCTGTCAGGTTTAATAAGTGGGGTTGGGACCATCAGTTGTGTTGTGCAGAAGTCTGGTGGATACACAGCTGATAGTCCTACTGAATAGACTGTTAGAATTTGTATGATGGCAAGAAAAAAAGCAGCTAAGTAAAGAAAAACGAATGGCCATCATTACTTTAAGAAATGAAGGTCAGTCAGTCTGAAAAATTGGGAAAACTTTGAAAGTGTCCTCAAGTGCAGTTGCAAAAACCATCAAACGTTACAAAGAAACTGGCTTACATGAGGACCGCCCCAGGAAAGGAAGACCAAGAGTCACCTCTGCTTCTGTGGATAAGTTTATCCGAGCCACCAGCCTCAGAAATCGCAGGTTAATAGCAGCTCAGATTAGAGACCAGGTCAATGCCACACAGAGTTCTAGCAGCAGACACATCTCTTCAACAACTGTTAAGAGGAGACTTTGTGCAGCAGGCCTTCATGGTAAAATAGCTGCTAGGAAACCACTGCTAGGGACAGGCAACAAGCAGAAGAGACTTGTTTGGGCTAAAGAACACAAGGAATGGACATTAGACCAGTGGAAATCTGTGCTTTGGTCTGATGAGTCGAAATTTGAGATCTTTGGTTCCAACCACCGTGTCTTTGTGCGAAACAGAAAAGGTGAACGGATGGACTTTACATACCTGGTTCCCACCGTGAAGCATGGAGGAGGAGGTGTGATGGTGTGGGGGTGCTTTGCTGGTGACACTGTTGGGGATTTATTCAAAATTGAAGGCAAACTGAACCAGCATGGCTACCACAGCATCTTGCAGCGGCATGCTATTCTATCCGGTTTGCGTTTAGTTGGACCATCATTTATTTTTCAACAGGACAATGACCCCAAACACACCTCCAGCCGGTGTAAGGGCTATTTGACCAAGATGGAGAGTGATGGGGTGCTATGCCAGATGACCTGGCCTCCACAGTCACCAGACCTGAACCCAATTGAGATGGTTTAGGGTGAGCTGGACCGCAGAGTGAAGGCAAAATGGCCAACAAGTGCTAAGCATCTCTGGGAACTCCTTCAAGATTGTTGGAAGACCATTTCCAGTGACTACCTCTTGGAGCTCATCAAGAGAATGCCAAGAGTGTGCAAAGCAGTCATCAAAGCAAAAGGTGGCTACTTTGAAGAACCTAGAATATAAGACATATTTTCAGTTGTTTCACACTTTTTTGTTAAGTATATAATTCCACATGTGTTAATTCATAGTTTTGATGCTTTCAGTGTGAATATACAATTTTCATAGTCATGAAAATACAGAAAAATCTTTAAATGAGAAGGTGTGTCCAAACTTTTGGTCTGTACTGTATATATACCTGAGAGGGCTCCATCTAGTGGACTTGGGTGGAGGTGTCTGCATGTATTAAGGCCACTGGGGAGAATCCGCCTGTGCAACACCCAGGAGTTCTGTGACAGCCTGCAGCCGCAGGGCGTCACAAATGTTTAAAACTTTTATTTTTAGGGCAATTTGAGGCTCCAGAGTACTTTTGTTGTGCCGCAAATCAGTTCAATGTGAATCAAATTTTCTGGGAAAATTACTTAAATCTGAGAAATTTAAATTGTAAAGATTTGCTCATATCTAGGATCAAATGTTCCTTATAATAAACGTAAAGTAAAAAAAATGGTCAACCTTTGCCACTCAGCTGTCCTTTTTCTAAAAAAACCCTATGTCCAGTCTTCTATGTAGCTTCCTCTGTCAACACGCTCACAAGGTCGCCATCGGCTCTTCTGACACCTTTACAAGTGCTTCAACCACTAAGAATCTGTATTGTCACAACATGCATTGCCTAAGGCCTAGTTAATAACTCGGGTGATGCATGTTGAGATGTCATGACGTGCATCATAGCATTAGAGGCCTACTTGGCAGTGGAGTTCTCAGCACCGACTGAAGATGTTGGAAGAGCTGAAGAGAACAGGGAGCTGCATTTGGAAAGAATGGGGTTTATGCCAGCGTTACAGGTTAATTTTTATATTTTTTAAGCCAGCCATCATTTTGCAAACTTCATCCAATGCTGATCACAAAAAGTTCTAATTCAGGAGAATTTAAGTTTCATTTAAAATCGATTTACTCATCTCTACTTATTATAATTAGTTTCTCTAAGCCTGGAATCATTGGTTATTGCGCCGCTGAGTAGAGATGAGCGGTGTTCGACTCGAACTGTTCACCAATCTCAAATTTGAGCTGTTTTGGTCGGTGTTCGAGCCGTTCGGCGAACACGAACAATTTGAAAAAAATTCGGCTGTTCGAGGTTATGTTCGATAACTGTTCGTGCACCAAAATCATAACTGGATGTTTTCTCAGTAATGCTGAAAATTAATGTTAATACGCAGTTTGAGTGAACAGCGGGGCGGGGGGAGGGGCAGGGGATGGATCTCTGCAGAAATAATGAAGATCTCCATTTTTTTCTCTCTTTCCTGCATTTACAGTGGGGAGGTGCAATCTGTCAGCCTATCAGCAGCGCACACACGGAGCGAAGTGCTTTTTTTCACACAAGCAAGGGCATGTGTCATTGGCAGCGTATGTCACATGTCCTTGCCCTATAAGACCCAGCCATTTTCCCCGTCGCCACCATTTTCTCATTGCTGCAGCTGCGTGTTAGACGGAAACACTGTTGCTGTGTGCGCTAGACTTTCAGTGTTAATTTCAAGCCAATTTTCGCACAAATCTACAGATAGCTTGGGAGTAGGGAATAGTTGTGATTGCAGTCCTTTTAAGGACTAGGTTGCATCATTTCCTACGACTTTTATCAGGCAGGTATGTGCTCTTAAATAGATAGGTTGGGAGTAAAGACTAATTGTAATTGCAGTCCTTTTGAGGACTAGGTTACATCATTTCCTACGACTTTTATCAGGCAGGTCTGTGCTCTTAAATAGATAGGTTGGGAGTAAAGACTAATTGTAATTGCAGTCCTTTGAGGGCTAGGTTACATCAGTTCCTATCACTTTTTGCCAGGCAGGTCTGTGACAGTGCTGTGCAAGTTTTTTTCACAGCATTTGGCTAAATCTAGCAAAGCAAATCCTTTTTGGCCTCTTGCAGTGTGTGTTAGTCAATGGAGTAGCCTATCTGTGTTGCAAGCTACACCACCTGTGTATAGAATACAATTTTTTTTAACTGCACCTAGTGAAGTAAAACCTTTTGGGCATAGCATCATTCTATTAGTCCATCTATACTAACCTCCACCAGGTTGCAAATTCAAAATAATTTTTATCTACATCTAGCTCTGAAAAAATATTTGGGCTTGGACTTGTAGCAGTGTGTGGGACTTGTTCTATTAGTCCATCTATACTAACCTCCACCAGGTTGCAAATTCAAAATAATTTTTATCTGCATCTAGCTCTGAAAAAATATTTGGGCTTGGGCTTGTAGCAGTGTGTGGGACTTGTTCTATTAGTCCATCCATACTAACCTCCACTAGGTTGCAAATTCAAAATAATTATTATCTGCATCTAGCTCTGAAAAAATATTTGGGCTTCGGCTTGTAGCAGTGTGTGGGACTTGTTCTCTTAGACCATCTATACTAACCTCCACCAGGTTGCAAATTCAAAATAATTTTTATCTGCATCTAGCTCTGAAAAAATATTTGCACTTGGGCTTGTAGCAGTGTGTGGGACTTGTTCTATTAGTCAATCTATACTAACCTCCACCAGGTTGCAAATTCAAAATAATTTTTATCTGCAGATAGCTCAGAAAAAATATTTGGGCTTGGGCTTGTAGCAGTGTGTGGGACTTGTTCTATTAGTCCATCTATACTAACCTCTACCAGGTTGAAAATTTAAAATAATTTTTATCTGCATCTAGCTCTGAAAAAATATTTCGGCTTGTAGCAGTGTGTGGGACTTGTTCTATTAGACCATCTATGCTAACCTCCACCAGGTTGCAAATTCAATATAATTTTTTTCTGCATCTAGCTCTGAAAAAATATTTCGGCTTGTAGCAGTGTGTGGGACTTGTTCTATTAGTCCATCTATACTAACCTCCACCAGGTTGTAAATTCAAAATAATTTTTATCTGCACCTAGCTCTGAAAAAATATTTTGGCTTGTAGCAGTGTGTGGGACTTGTTCTATTAGTCCATCTATACTAACCTCCACCAGGTTGCAAATTCAAAATAATTTTTTTCTGCATCTAGCTCTGAAAAAATCTTTCGGCTTGTAGCATTATGTGGGACTTGTTCTATTAGTCAATCTATACTAACCTCCACCAGGTTGCAAATTCAAAATAATTTTTATCTGCATCTAGCTCTGAAAAATTATTTCGGCTTGTAGCAGTGTGTGGGACTTGTTCTATTAGTCCATCTATACTAACCTCCACCAGGTTGCAAATTCAAAATAATTTTTATCTGCATCTAGCTCTGAAAAAATATTTCGGCTTGTAGCAGTGTGTGGGACTTGTTCTATTAGTCCATCTATACTAACCTCCACCAGGTTGCAAATTCAATATAATTTTTTTCTGCATCTAGCTCTGAAAAAATATTTCGGCTTGTAGCAGTGTGTGGGACTTGTTCTATTACTCCATCTATTCTAACCTCCACCAGGTTGCAAATTCAAAATAATTTTTATCTGCATCTAGCTCTGAAAAAATATTTCGGCTTGTAGCAGTGTGTGGGACTTGTTCTATTACTCCATCTATTCTAACCTCCACCAGGTTGCAAATTCAAAATAATTTTTATCTGCATCTAGCTCAGAAAAAAATATTTGGGCTTCGGCTTGTAGCAGTGTGTGGGACTTGTTCTATTAGTCCATCTATACTAACCTCCACCAGGTTGCAAATTCAAAATAATTTTTATCTGCATCTAGCTCTGAAAAAATATTTGGGCTTGGGCTTGTAGCAGTATGTGGGTATTAGTCCATGTATACTAACCTCCACCAGGTTGCAAATTTAATATAATTTTTATCTGCATCTAGCTCAGAAAAAATATTTGGGATTAGGCTTTTAGCAATGTGTGGGACTTGTTCTATTAGTCCATCTATACTAACCTCCGCCATTTTGCAAATAAAAAATAATTTTTATCTGCATCTAGCTCTGAAAAATTTTTCGGCTTGCAGCAGTGTGTGGGACTTGTTCTATTAGTCCATCTATACTAACCTCCACCAGGTTGCTAATTTAATATAATTTTTATCTGCATCTTGCTCTGAAAAAATATTTCGGCTTGTTGCAGTGTGTGGTACGTGTTCTATTAGTCCATCTATACTAACCTTCACCAGGTAGCAAATTCAAAATAATTTTTATCTGCATCTAGCTCTGAAAAAATATTTTGGCTTGTAGCAGTGTGTGGGACTTGTTCTATTAGTCCATCTATACTATCCTCCACCAGGTTTCAAATTCAATATAATTTTTATCTGCATCTAGCTCTGAAAAAATATTTGGACTTCGGCTTGTAGCAGTGTGTGGGACTTGTTCTATTATTCCATCTATACTAACCTCCACCAGGTTGCAAATTCAAAATAATTTTTATCTGCATCTAGCTCTGAAAAAATATTTCGGCTTGTAGTAGTGTGTGGGACTTGTTCTATTAGTCCATCTATACTAACCTCCACCAGGTTGCAAATTCAATATAATTTTTTTCTGCATCTAGCTCTGAAAAAATATTTCGGCTTGTAGCAGTGTGTGGGACTTGTTCTATTACTCCATCTATTCTAACCTCCACCAGGTTGCAAATTCAAAATAATTTTTATCTGCATCTAGCTCTGAAAAAATATTTCGGCTTGTAGCAGTGTGTGGGACTTGTTCTATTAGTCCATCTATACTAACCTCCAACAGGTTGCAAATTCAAAATAATTTTTATCTGCATCTAGCTCAGAAAAAAATATTTGTGCTTCGGCTTGTAGCAGTGTGTGGGACTTGTTCTATTAGTCCATCTATACTAACCTCCACCAGGTTGCAAATTCAAAATAATTTTTATCTGCATCTAGCTCTGAAAAAATATTTGGGCTTGGGCTTGTAGCAGTATGTGGGTATTAGTCCATGTATACTAACCTCCACCAGGTTGCAAATTCAATATAATTTTTATCTGCATCTAGCTCAGAAAAAATATTTGGGATTGGGCTTGTAGCAGTGTGTGGGACTTGTTCTATTAGTCCATCTATACTAACCTCCGCCATTTTGCAAATAAAAATTAATTTTTATCTGCATCTAGCTCTGAAAAAATATTTCGGATTGCAGCAGTGTGTGGGACTTGTTCTATTAGTCCATCTATACTAACTTCCACCAGGTTGCAAATTCAATATAATTTTTTTCTGCATCTAGCTCTGAAAAAACATTTCGGCTTGTAGCAGTGTGTGGGACTTGTTCTATTAGTCCATCTAAACTAACCTCCACCAGGTTGCAAATGCAAAATAATTTTTATCTGCATCTAGCTCTGAAAAAATATTTCAGCTTGTAGCAGTGTGTGGGACTTGTTCTATTAGTACATCTATACTAACCTCCACCAGGTTGCAAATTCAATATAATTATTTTCTGCATCTAGCTCTGAAAAAATATTTCGGCTTGTAGCAGTGTGTGGGACTTGTTCTATTAGTCCATCTATACTAACCTCCACCAGGTTGCAAATTCAAAATAATTTTTATCTGCATCTAGCTCTGAAAAAATATTTGGGCTTGTAGCAGTGCGTGGGACTTGTTCTATTAGTCCATCTATACTAACCTCCAACAGGTTGCAAATTTAATATAATTTTTATCTGCATCTAGCTCTGGAAAAATATTTTGGCTTGTTGCAGTGTGTGGGACTTGTTCTATTAGTCCATCTATACTAACCTCCACCAGGTTGCAAATTCAAAATAATTTTTATCTGCATCTAGCTCTGAAAAAATATTTCGGCTTGTAGCAGTGTGTGGGAATTGTTCTATTAGTCCATCTATACTAACCTCCACCAGGTTTCAAATTCAATATAATTTTTTTCTGCATCTAGCTCTGAAAAATATTAAGGCTTGTAGCAGTGTGTGGGACTTGTTCTTTTAGTCCATCTTTACTAACCTCCACCAGGTTGCAAATTCAATATAATTTTTATCTGCATCTTGCTCTGAAAAAATATTTTGGCTTGTTGCAGTGTGTGGTACGTGTTCTATTAGTCCATCTATACTAACCTTCATCAGGTAGCAAATTCAAAATAATTTTTATCTGCATCTAGCTCTGAAAAAATATTTTGGCTTGTAGCAGTGTGTGGGACTTGTTCTATTAGTCCATCTGTACTATCCTCCACCAGGTTTCAAATTCAATATAATTTTTTTCTGCATCTTGCTCTGAAAAAATATTTCGGCTTGTAGCAGTTTGTGGGACTTGTTCTATTAGTCCATCTATACTAACCTCCACCAGGTTGCAAATTCAAAATAATTTTTATCTGCATCTAGCTCTGAAAAAATATTTCGGCTTGTAGCAGTGTGTGGGACTTGTTCTATTAGTCCATCTATACTAACCTCCACCAGGTTGCAAATTTAATATAATTTTTATCTGCATCTTGCTCTGAAAAAATATTTCGGCTTGTTGCAGTGTGTGGGACTTGTTCTATTAGTCCATCTATACTAACCTCCACCAGGTTGCAAATTCAAAATAATTTTTATCTGCATCTAGCTCTGAAAAAATATTTCGGCTTGTAGCAGTGTGTGGGAATTGTTCTATTAGTCCATCTATACTAACCTCCACCAGGTTTCAAATTCAATATAATTTTTTTCTGCATCTAGCTCTGAAAAATATTAAGGCTTGTAGCAGTGTGTGGGACTTGTTCTTTTAGTCCATCTTTACTAACCTCCACCAGGTTGCAAATTCAATATAATTTTTATCTGCATCTTGCTCTGAAAAAATATTTTGGCTTGTTGCAGTGTGTGGTACGTGTTCTATTAGTCCATCTATACTAACCTTCATCAGGTAGCAAATTCAAAATAATTTTTATCTGCATCTAGCTCTGAAAAAATATTTTGGCTTGTAGCAGTGTGTGGGACTTGTTCTATTAGTCCATCTGTACTATCCTCCACCAGGTTTCAAATTCAATATAATTTTTTTCTGCATCTAGCTCTGAAAAAATATTTCGGCTTGTAGCAGTTTGTGGGACTTGTTCTATTAGTCCATCTATACTAACCTCCACCAGGTTGCAAATTCAAAATAATTTTTATCTGCATCTAGCTCTGAAAAAATATTTCGGCTTGTAGCAGTGTGTGGGACTTGTTCTATTAGTCCATCTATACTAACCTCCACCAGGTTGCAAATTTAATATAATTTTTATCTGCATCTTGCTCTGAAAAAATATTTCGGCTTGTTGCAGTGTGTGGTACGTGTTCTATTAGTCCATCTATACTAACCTTCACCAAGTAGCAAATTCAAAATAATTTTTATCTGCATCTAGCTCTGAAAAAATATTTTGGCTTGTAGCAGTGTGTGCGACTTGTTCTATTAGTCCATCTATACTATCCTCCACCAGGTTTCAAATTCAATATAATTTTTTCTGCATCTAGCCCTGAAAAAATATTTCGTCTTGTAGCAGTGTGTGGGAATTGTTCTATTAGTCCATCTATACTAACCTCCACCAGGTTGCAAATTCAAAATAATTTTTATCTGCATCGAGCTCTGAAAAAATATTTCGGCTTGTAGCAGTGTGTGGGACTTGTTCTATTAGTCCATCTATACTATCCTCCACCAGGTTTCAAATTCAATATAATTTTTTCTGCATCTAGCTCTGAAAAAATATTTCGGCTTGTAGCAGTGTGTGGGAATTGTTCTATTAGTCCATCTATACTAACCTCCACCAGGTTGCAAATTCAAAATAATTTTTATCTGCATCTAGCTCTGAAAAAATATTTCGGCTTGTAGCAGTGTGTGGGACTTGTTCTATTAGTCCATCTATACTAACCTCCACCAGGTTGCAAATTCAATATAATTTTTTTCTGCATCTAGCTCTGAAAAAATATTTCGGCTTGTAGCAGAGTGTGGGACTTGTTCTATTAGTCCATCTATACTAACCTCCACCAGGTTGCAAATTCAAAATAATTTTTTTCTGCATCTAGCTCTGAAAAAATATTTCGGCTTGTAGCAGTGTGTGGGACTTGTTCTATTAGTCCATCTATACTAACCTCCACCAGGTTGCAAGTTCAAAATAATTTGTTTCTGCATCTAGCTCTGAAAAAATATTTCGGCTTGTAGCAGTGTGTGGGACTTGTTCTATTAGTCCATCTATACTTACCTCCACCAGGTTGCAAATTCAAAATAATTTTTATCTGCATCTAGCTCTGAAAAAATATTTCGGCTTGTAGCAGTGTGTGGGACTTGTACTATTAGTACATCTATACTAACCTCCTCCAGGTTGCAAATTCAATATAATTTTTTTCTGCATCTAGCTCTGAAAAAATATTTCGGCTTGTAGCAGTGTGTGGGACTTGTTCTATTAGTCCATCTCTACTAACCTCCACCAGGTTGCAAGTTCAAAATAATTTGTTTCTGCATCTAGCTCTGAAAAAATATTTCGGCTTGTAGCAGTGTGTGGGACTTGTTCTATTAGTCCATCTATACTTACCTCCACCAGGTTGCAAATTCAAAATAATTTTTATCTGCATCTAGCTCTGAAAAAATATTTCGGCTTGTAGCAGTGTGTGGGACTTGTACTATTAGTCCATCTATACTAACCTCCTCCAGGTTGCAAATTCAATATAATTTTTTTCTGCATCTAGCTCTGAAAAAATATTTCGGCTTGTAGCAGTGTGTGGGACTTGTTCTATTAGTCCATCTATACTAACCTCCACCAGGTTGCAAATTCAAAAAAATTTTTATCTGCATCTAGCTCTGAAAAAATATTTCGGCTTGTAGCAGTGTGTGGGACTTGTTCTATTAGTCCATCTATACTAACCTCCACCAGGTTGCAAATTCAATATAATTTTTTTCTGCATCTAGCTCTGAAAAAATATTTTGACTTGTAGCAGCGTGTGGGACTTGTTCTATTAGTCCATCTATCCTAACCTCCACCAGGTTGCAAATTCAAAATAATTTTTATCTGCATCTAGCTCTGAAAAAATATTTCGGCTTGTAGCAGTGTTTGGGACTTGTTCTATTAGTCCATCTATACTAACCTCCTCCAGGTTGCAAATTCAATATAATTTTTTTCTGCATCTAGCTCTGAAAAAATATTTCGGCTTGTAGCAGTGTGTGGGACTTGTTCTATTAGTCCATCTATACTAACCTCCACCAGGTTGCAAATTCAATATAATTTTTTTCTGCATCTAGCTCTGAAAAAATATTTTGGCTTGTAGCAGTGTGTGAGACTTGTTCTATTAGTCCATCTATTCTAACCTCCACCAGGTTGCAAATTCAAAATAATTTTTATCTGCATCTAGCTCTGAAAAAATATTTCGGCTTGCAGCAGTGTGTGGGACTTGTTCTATTAGTCCATCTATACTAACCTCCACCAGGTTGCAAATCCAAAATAATTTTTATCTGCATCTAGCTCTGAAAAAATATTTGGGCTTCGGCTTGTAGCAGTGTGTGGGACTTGTTCTATTACTCCATCTATACTAACCTCCACCAGGTTGCAAATTCAAAATAATTTTTATCTCCATTTAGCTCTGAAAAAATATTTGGGCTTGGGCTTGTAGCAGTATGTGGGTATTAGTCCATGTATACTAACCTCCACCAGGTTGCAAATTCAATATAATTTTTATCTGCATCTAGCTCAGAAAAAATATTTGGGCTTGGGCTTGTAGCAGTGTGTGGGACTTGTTCTATTAGTCCATCTATACTAACCTCCACCATTTTGCAAATACAAAATAATTTTTATCTGCATCTAGCACTGAAAAAATATTTCGGCTTGCAGCAGTGTGTGGGACTTGTTCTATTAGTCCATCTATACTAACCTCCACCAGGTTGAAAATTCAAAATAATTTTTATCTGCATCTAGCTCTGAAAAAATATTTTGGCTTGTAGCAGTGTGTGGGACTTGTTCTATTAGTCCATCTGTACTAACCTCCACCAGGTTGCAAATTCAATAAAAAAAATTTCTGCATCTAGCTCTGAAAAAATATTTCGGCTTGTAGCAGGGAGTGGGACTTGTTCTGTTAGTCCATCTATACTAACCTCCTCCAGGTTGCAAATTCAATATAATTTTTTTCTGCATCTAGCTCTAAAAAATATTTCGGCTTGTAGCAGTGTGTGGGACTTATAGAAATTTACGCGCCATTAACACCCAGAAATTTATAAAAAGGTTGCAATCATCATTGGCCCCAATCTCCTCCCTCTCATGTCCCGACTCTGCATTGAAGCATTATAACAAAATAATGCTATGCGCCCTGCATGAAGCTGCACCTCCTACACAAAGAACAATTCGGCATAGACGGCGACAACCCTGGCACACGCCTCAAACACGTCTTCTCCAGAGGTACTCCAGGTGCGCTGAACGGCTGTGGAGAAAATGAAATCTGCCCGAAGATTTCCTCCACTATAAATTTATGCTGAAAACATATAACTCTGCCCTTCACCTCTCCAAACAAACCTACTTTAACAACCTCATCATCTCACTTTCCAATAATCCTAAACGACTCTTTGACACGTTTCATTCTCTCCTCAATCAAGCAGCACAGGCCCCGACCACCGACCTCAGCGCTGACGATCTGGCTAACTATTTCAAAGAAAAAATTGACCATATCCGACAGGAAATTTTCTCCCAATCCCCAAATGTTATGCATGCTCCCCCCCGCCACATTGTATCTTGCTCATTTTCTGACTTCGAACCAGTCACGGAAGATGAAGTGATCAGGCTCCTTGCATCTTCTCGCCCTACCACCTGCACCAGCGACCCTATTCCCTCACGTCTCCTTCAGTCCCTTGCTCCAGCTGTCACCTCTCACCTAACTAAAATTTTCAACCTTTCCCTCTCATCTGGTATCTTTCCCTCTTCTTTTAAACACGCCAGCATACAACCATTACTTAAAAAACCATCCCTCGACCAGAACTGCACGGCCAACTACAGACCTGTTTCCAATCTTCCCTTTATCTCTAAACTCCTGGAACGCCTGGTCCACTCCCGTCTAATCCGCTATCTCTCAGACAACTCTCTTCTTGACCCTTTACCATCTGGTTTCCGCTCTTTACATTCTACTGAAACTGCCCTCACTAAAGTCTCTAATGATCTACTAACAGCTAAATCTAATGGTCACTACTCCCTGCTGATTCTCCTGGATCTCTCTGCAGCATTCGACACTGTGGATCACCAGCTCCTCCTCACTATGCTCCGCACTATTGGCCTCAAGGACACGGTTCTCTCCTGGTTCTCCTCTTATCTCTCTGACCGCTCCTTCTCTGTGTCTTTTGCCGGCTCCTCCTCCTCCCTACTTCCTCTTACTGTCGGGGTTCCTCAAGGATCAGTCCTAGGCCCCCTTCTTTTCTCCTTATACACCGCTCCTATTGGACAAACAATCAGTAGATTCGGTTTTCAGTACCATCTCTATGCTGATGACACCAAATTATACACCTCTGCTCCGGACATCACCCCTGCATTACTACAAAAGACCAGTGATTGTCTTTCTGCTGTGTCTAACATTATGTCCTCCCTCTACCTAAAACTGAATCTGTCAAAAACTGAACTACTCGTCTTTCCTCCCTCCATTAATCTACCTGTGCCCGATATTGCCATCTCCGTTTGTGGCTCAACCATTACTCCCCAGCAACAAGCCCGCTGTCTTGGGGTCATTTTTGATTCAGATCTTTCTTTCACTCCTCACATCAAATCACTCGCTCGTTCATGTCATCTACACCTCAAAAACATCTCAAGAATCAGGACTTTTCTCACCTTTGACTCGGCAAAAGCTCTTACTGTCGCTCTTATTCATTCTCGTCTTGACTATTGCAACGCTCTACTAATCGGTCTCCCTCTTACTAAACTCTCCCCTCTCCAATCCGTCTTGAACGCAGCAGCCAGGATCATATTCCTCACCAACCGCTACTCAGATGCCTCTTCCCTGTGCCAGTCATTGCATTGGTTGCCCATCCAATATAGAGTTTGTTTTAAACTTATCACGCTTACCCACAAAGCGCTCCATGCTTCAGTACCCCCCTACATCTCCTCCCTTGTCTCAGTCTACCACCCTACACGTGCCCTCCGTTCTGCAAATGACTTGAAACTAAAATCCTCCATAATCCGAACTTCCCACTCCCGTCTCCAAGATTTCTCGCGTGCTGCGCCAATTCTCTGGAATGCACTACCCAGGACAGTTCGATTAATTCCCAATACCCACAGTTTCAAGCGAACCCTAAAAACACATTTCTTTAGACTGGCGTATCACCTAAACACACTCTGTCCATCCCAGCTTTCCCCCATATTAAAATCTTCTTCAACTTCGGGTTCAAACCAACCATGCACATAAAAGCCTCTGTCAGGACTGCACACATACTGGCTGGCGACCAGTCCATGTATTATTATTTATCCTATTCAGTATATCAAGGCTGCATTATACAATATATGTACTTTTTACCTTTTGCGTCTCCCCCACTTCCTCATAGACTGTAAGCTCACGAGCAGGGCCCTCACTCCTTTCGATATGAGATATGCTTATTCTGTATTGTCTGTATAAGTCCCCCCTAAAATTTGTAAAGTGCTGCGGAATATGTTGGCGCTATAAAAAAATAAACTATTATTATTATTATTAGTCCATCTATACTAACCTCCACCAGGTTGCAAATTCAAAATAATTTTTATCTACATCTAGCTCTGAAAAAATATTTCGGCTTGTAGCAGTGTGTGGGACTTGTTCTATTAGTCCATCTATACTAACCTCCACCAGGTTGCAAATTCAAAATAATTTTTATCTGCATCTAGCTCTGAAAAAATATTTCGACTTGTAGCAGTGTGTGGGACTTGTTCTATTAGTCCATCTATCCTAACCTCCACCAGGTTGCAAATTCAAAATAATTTTTATCTGCATCTAGCTCTGAAAAAATATTTCGGCTTGTAGCAGTGTGTGGGACTTGTTCTATTAGTACATCTATACTAACCTCCACCAGGTTGCAAATTCAATATAATTTTTTTCTGCATCTAGCTCTGAAAAAATATTTCGGCTTATAGCAGTGTGTGGGACTTGTTCTATTAGTCCATCTATAATAATCTCCACCATTTTGCAAATTCAAAATAATTTTTATCTGCATCTAGCTCTGAAAAAATATTTGGGCTTCGGCTTGGAGCAGTGTGTGGGACTTGTTCTATTAGTCCATCTATACTAACCTCCTCCAGGTTGCAAATTCAAAATAATTTTTATCTGCATCTAGCTCTGAAAAAATATTTTGGCTTGTAGCAGTGTGTGGGACTTGTTCTATTAGTCCATCTATACTAACCTCCACCAGGTTGCAAATTCAATATAATTTTTTTCTGCATCTAGCTCTGAAAAAATATTTCGGCTTGTAGCAGTGTGTGGGACTTGTTCTATTAGTCCATCTATTCTAACCTCCACCAGGTTGCAAATTCAAAATAATTTTTATCTGCATCTAGCTCTGAAAAAATATTTGGGCTTGGGCTTGTAGCAGTATGTGGGTATTAGTCCATGTATACTAACCTCCACCAGGTTGCATATTCAATATAATTTTTATCTGCATCTAGCTCAGAAAAAATATTTGGGCTTGGGCTTGTAGCAGTGTGTGGGACTTGTTCTATTAGTCCATCTATACTAACCTCCACCATTTTGCAAATACAAAATAATTTTTATCTGCATCTAGCACTGAAAAAATATTTCGGCTTGCAGCAGTGTGTGGGACTTGTTCTATTAGTCCATCTATACTAACCTCCTCCAGGTTGCAAATTCAATATAATTTTTTTCTGCATCTAGCTCTGAAAAAACATTTCGGCTTGTAGCAGTGTGTGGTACTTGTTGTATTAGTCCATATAAACTAACCTCCACCAGGTTGCAAATGCAAAATAATTTTTATCTGCATCTAGCTCTGAAAAAATATTTCGACTTGTAGCAGTGTGTGGGACTTGTTCTATTAGTCCATCTATACTAACCTCCACCAGGTTGCAAATTCAAAATAATTTTTATCTGCATCTAGCTATGAAAAAATATTTCGGCTTGAAGCAGTGCCTGGGACTTGTTCTATTAGTCCATCTATACTAACCTCCACCAGGTTGCAAATTTAATATAATTTTTATCTGCATCTAGCTCTGGAAAAATATTTTGGCTTGTTGCAGTGTGTGGGACTTGTTCTGTTAGTCCATCTATACTAACCTCCACCAGGTTGCAAATTCAAAATAATTTTTATCTGCATCTAGCTCTGAAAAAATATTTCGGCTTGTAGCAGTGTGTGGGACTTGTTCTATTAGTCCATCTATACTAACCTCCACCAGGTTTCAAATTCAATATAATTTTTTTCTGCATCTAGCTCTGAAAAAATATTTCGGCTTGTAGCAGTGTGTGGGAATTGTTCTTTTAGTCCATCTATACTAACCTCCACCAGGTTGCAAATTCAAAATAATTTTTATCTGCATCTAGCTCTGAAAAAATATTTCGGCTTGTAGCAGTGTGTGGGACTTGTTCTATTAGTTCATCTATACTAACCTCCACCAGGTTGCAAATTCAAAATAATTTTTATCTGCATCTAGCTCTGAAAAAATATTTCGGCTTGTAGCAGTGCGTGGGACTTGTTCTGTTAGTCCATCTATACTAACCTCCACCAGGTTGCAAATTTAATATAATTTTTATCTGCATCTTGCTCTGAAAAAATATTTTGGCTTGTTGCAGTGTGTGGGACGTGTTTTATTAGTCCATCTATACTAACCTTCACCAGGTTACAAATTCAAAATAATTTTTATATGCATCTAGATCTGAAAAAATATTTCGGCTTGTAGCAGTGTGTGGGACTTGTTCTATTAGTCCATCTATACTAACCTCCACCAGGTTGCAAGTTCAAAATAATTTGTTTCTGCATCTAGCTCTGATAAAATATTTCGGCTTGTAGCAAAGTGTGGGACTTGTTCTATTAGTCCATCTATACTAACCTCCACCAGGTTGCAAATTCAAAATAATTTTTATCTGCATCTAGCTCTGAAAAAATATTTCGGCTTGTAGCAGTGTGTGGGACTTGTACTATTAGTTCATCTATACTAACCTCCTCCAGGTTGCAAATTCAATATAGTTTTTTTCTGCATCTAGCTCTGAAAAAATATTTCGGCTTGTAGCAGTGTGTGGGACTTGTTCTATTAGTCCATCTATACTAACCTCCACCAGGTTGCAAATTCAAAATAATTTTTATCTGCATCTAGCTCTGAAAAAATATTTCGGCTTGTAGCAGTGTGTGGGACTTGTTCTATTAGTCCATCTATACTAACCTCCAACAGGTTGCAAATTCAATATAATTTTTTTCTGCATCTAGCTCTGAAAAAATATTTCGGCTTGTAGCAGTGTGTGGTACTTGTTCTATTAGTCCATTTATACTAACCTCCACCAGGTTGCAAATTCAAAATAATTTTTATCTGCATCTAGCTCTGAAAAAATATTTCGGCTTGTAGCAGTGTGTGGGACTTGTCTATTAGTCCATCTATCCTAACCTCCACCAGGTTGCAAATTCAAAATAATTTTTATCTGCATCTAGCTCTGAAAAAATATTTCGGCTTGTAGCAGTGTGTGGGAATCGTTCTTTTAGTCCATCTATACTAACCTCCACCAGGTTGCAAATTCAAAATAATTTTTATCTGCATCTAGCTCTGAAAAAATATTTCGGCTTGTAGCAGTGTGTGGGACTTGTTCTATTAGTTCATCTATACTAACCTCCACCAGGTTGCAAATTCAAAATAATTTTTATCTGCATCTAGCTCTGAAAAAATATTTCGGCTTGTAGCAGTGCGTGGGACTTGTTCTGTTAGTCCATCTATACTAACCTCCACCAGGTTGCAAATTTAATATAATTTTTATCTGCATCTTGCTCTGAAAAAATATTTTGGCTTGTTGCAGTGTGTGGGACGTGTTTTATTAGTCCATCTATACTAACCTTCACCAGGTTACAAATTCAAAATAATTTTTATATGCATCTAGATCTGAAAAAATATTTCGGCTTGTAGCAGTGTGTGGGACTTGTTCTATTAGTCCATCTATACTAACCTCCACCAGGTTGCAAGTTCAAAATAATTTGTTTCTGCATCTAGCTCTGATAAAATATTTCGGCTTGTAGCAAAGTGTGGGACTTGTTCTATTAGTCCATCTATACTAACCTCCACCAGGTTGCAAATTCAAAATAATTTTTATCTGCATCTAGCTCTGAAAAAATATTTCGGCTTGTAGCAGTGTGTGGGACTTGTACTATTAGTTCATCTATACTAACCTCCTCCAGGTTGCAAATTCAATATAGTTTTTTTCTGCATCTAGCTCTGAAAAAATATTTCGGCTTGTAGCAGTGTGTGGGACTTGTTCTATTAGTCCATCTATACTAACCTCCACCAGGTTGCAAATTCAAAATAATTTTCATCTGCATCTAGCTCTGAAAAAATATTTCGGCTTGTAGCAGTGTGTGGGACTTGTTCTATTAGTCCATCTATACTAACCTCCAACAGGTTGCAAATTCAATATAATTTTTTTCTGCATCTAGCTCTGAAAAAATATTTCGGCTTGTAGCAGTGTGTGGTACTTGTTCTATTAGTCCATTTATACTAACCTCCACCAGGTTGCAAATTCAAAATAATTTTTATCTGCATCTAGCTCTGAAAAAATATTTCGGCTTGTAGCAGTGTGTGGGACTTGTCTATTAGTCCATCTATCCTAACCTCCACCAGGTTGCAAATTCAAAATAATTTTTATCTGCATCTAGCTCTGAAAAAATATTTCGGCTTGTAGCAGTGTGTGGGACTTGTTCTATTAGTCCATCTATACTAACCTCCTCCAGGTTGCAAATTCAATATAATTCTTTTCTGCATCTAGCTCTGAAAAAATATTTCGGCTAGTAGCAGTGTGTGGGACTTGATCTATTAGTCCATCTATACTAACCTCCACCAGGTTGCAAATTCAATATAATTTTTATCTGCATCTAGCTCTGAAAAAATATTTCGGCTTGTAGCCGTGTGTGGGACTTGTTATGTTAGTCCATCTATACTAACCTCCACCAGGTTGCAAACTCAATATAATTTTTTTCTGCATCTAGCTCTGAAAAAATATTTCGGCTTGTAGCAGTGTGTGGAACTTGTTCTATTAGTCCATCTATACTAACCTCCACCAGGTTGCATATTCAAAATAATTTTTATCTGCTTCTAACCCAGACAATACTTTTGGGCTGATACCACAGTTTGGCCACTCAGCTCTGCTAGGTTCCCATCCATTGTTTCTTTGTGCAAACAACTCCAGAGTTGTGAATTAGTTAACCACCAAAATGAGTGGAAAAAGGGCTGCTGCTGGTGAAAGGGGAATAGGCGTGTTGGGAAGGGAAAAAAAGGTTTTATCCGTGGGATAGGTGTTAAAGCACCAGTAACATCTGCAGAAGAAAGACCATCTTCCAGCCAAACTAAGATGTCTACTTCTTTTAGCGGACAATGTGATAAGATCCCTTTCTTATAGCCACGCCAATTGCTACAAATTCCAGTTGAGGCTCAAAAACAGCAGGTGCTTCAACGGATATCAAGTGCTCCTTCAAGTGGCCTCTCCTCCACCTCAACTTCAACATCACAAATACTCCAGTCCTCAGAGGTGTCACTCCAATCGCTCTTGCTTCCTCACAGCTCCCATGTCTCCAGCTGCCCATCTGAGTATGGGGTACAACAGATGGTTGAGTCTGCAGAGCTGTTTACTCTTACTATTGCCTGTGAATCAGAGGTCGGCTCCAGAACTTCTGTGAATCCAGACGAGGAAATGATCTGCACTGATGCCCAGAATCTTTATGAGTCGGATCCAGGACCAGACGCAGAAGTTTCTGACCATAATGTTGACCCTCGTTCCCAACTGTAACTCCTGTTGGTGGAGACAATGTGGAAGACGATGATGAGACTCAAATACCTGATTGGAGCGACAACTTTAGTTTTTTGTCAGGGCAGGAAGAGGTTGGCTCTGAGGACGATGGGTGTGATAACACACAGGGTGATGATGACGAGGTTGGAGATCCCACTTACTGTCAACCCACAGTCAGCCAGTTGATGAGGTCAGCAGAGGAGGTGGAGGAGGATGCTAGTGATGACGAGGTCAGGTTGCGCCTTCCTGGACAGAGACGTAGTACTGGTAGCACGTCAACAACTGCATCCTCAAACACAACTCTACCTCTGACCACAAGTCGTGGTGGCTCTTCAGGTCGCATGGGTGCTAAGTCTTACATAGCCTGGGCATTTTTTCAGATCGATAAAGATGACCCAACTCGTGTTATCTGTAACATTTGTCAGCAAAAGCTAAGTAGAGGCCAAAAATACATAGTTTGAGTACTTCATGCATGAACTGGCACATGGATATGAAGCATAAGTTGCAGTGGGAAGCTCATTGTGCTACAATGCGGCCTAGCCGGCCGGGCCAACCACCGTCTGCCACATCTTGTGCATCCGCGGCCTCTTCATCCTCTGTGACTGGGGTGACAGCAGTCACACCTGTTTTGGGACGCAGACCTGCCACCTCTTTACCCGCAACAGCCAGCGTGATTGGCAGGTCATCATTTTCTTTGGAGGTGGAAACACCAGATATTGTTCAGCGCTGTCCGACATCGATAGCACCACCTTTTGATCAAGGCAACCTAACATGTCCGCCTGCATCTTCCTCACAGACCGGCAGTTTGCCGGGGACACCCTTCTCAACCCCGTCTAAGCACAACAGCCAGCCCTCGGTCCCTCAGATGTGGACAAGTAAAAGACCATTTCCTCCTAGCCATGAGAAAGCTAAGAGGTTGAATTTCACCATCTGCAAGCTCTTGGCTACAGAAATTCTGCCTTTCCGCCTGGTGGACACAGAGGATTTTCAAGACCTTATGTCCGTCACAGTGCCCCAGTACCAGATGCCCAGTCGGCACTACTTCTCAAAGAAAGGTGTGCCTGCGCTCCACCAGCATGTCGCACACAACATCACCGCTTCTTTGAGAAACTCTGTGTGTGACAGGGTGCATTTCACCACAGACACTTGTACAAGTCGGCATGGACAGGGGCATTACATGTCGCTGACTGGTCACTGGGTAACTATGGTGACAGCAGGACAAGGGGCTGCTGTCCAAGTCTTGCCGTCCCCACGAGTTGTGCGTCAATCCTCTTTATCTCGACGTTTCTCCACTACTTCTGCCTCCTCAACCTCCTCTCGGTCCTCCACCTGCACCCAAAGCCTGTCTGGTCATGCCACAAGCTTTCTAACTGTGCAGAAGGGATCCTGCACACCTCCTTACTATGCTGGCAGCAGGGCTCAACGTCATCAGGCAGTTTTTACTTTGAAATGTCGGGGAAATGTGAGTCACACAGCTGTGGAGTTGTGGTCAGCTCTGGAGAACCAGTTTCATGGATGGTTGTCTCCACTGGACCTGAAACCAGGGAAGGCCGTGTGCGACAATGCTGCAAACCTGGGTGCGGCCCTTCGCCGGGGCAATGTCACACACGTGCCTTGCATGGCTCACGTGTTGAACCTGGTTGTCCAGCAATTTTTAGCCCACTATCCCAGACTAGATGGCCTTCTGCAGAGGGCACGGTCACTGTGTGCTCACTACCGCCATTCGCATCCCGCAGCTCAGCGACTTACATCTCTACAGAAGTCGTTGGGCCTGCCACTTCACCGGCTGAAATGCGATGTGCCTACCCGGTGGAATTCAACTCTGTACATGTTGCAGCGACTGTGGCAGCACTGACAAGCCCTGGTGCAATACATTCTGATGTATAGCCTGGTCCAACGAGATCCAGAGGTGGGGCAAATCACGCTGGAGGAGTGGTCTCAGATCAGGGACCTATGCACCCATCTGCACAGTTTTGAAATGGCGACGAAGATGTTTAGTGCTGTCGATGCCATTATCAGCATGACTATTCCGGTGATTTACATGCTGGAGCACATGTTAAACAGAATTCGGAGTCAGGTGGTGGCACAAGAGGAGGTGGAGGAAGTTGAGGAGGAGTTGTATGCGGAAGGGCTAACATCTGCAAGGTCCAGACGGTCGGCAGCACCAAGGCGGCAGGCATGTGAGGGTGGGGGAGATGGTTTTACCAGGGCGCATGGTAGCAGCCAAACTAGTGAGGAAGGTGCAGGAGCCCAGGAAGAAGTGGAGGACGAACTGATGGAAGACTCATCAAATGAGGGAGACCTTGATCACATTTCTGTTGTGCGAGGTTGGGGGGAGAGGGCAGAGGAAGGAAGCATGATTGTTACCCCGCCACCAACACAACAGGGACTTGGTGCTCCTGGATGCGCAAGACACATGAGTGCCTTCTTGCTGCATTACCTGCAACATGACCCTCGAATTGTGAGAATTAGAAATAATCCTGACTACAGGGTTGCCACACTGTTAGATCCTCGGTACAAAAGTACATTTGCAGAAATTATTCCTGCCATAGAAAGAGATGCACGTGACTCGCCCCCTGGGCCGTGGTACGCTCGGATCCGGGCAACAGGGCAATAATGGGGGTAGTAGTGGCAACCAGGTCCGTGACTCAGTGTGGTCAGACCAGTGGCAGTCTTCTATATGTTTTGCAATGTCTGACTACGCCACCCGTGGATTGCGGTCAGGGCTAACCGCCGCTGCAGTGCAGTCCGCTGGGGCAGATGTAAAGGTGCAGCACTGAATAGTACAACTCCCCACGGGAGGAGTATGGCCCCAGGGCAGTATATAATGGATGATTCCGACCGCGATAGCCAGGAAACGGAGGCCTCTTAAACAGTTCAGGGTCTTTATTAGAACAGGTGAGACGACCCAAAAACAGTCCCGGCTAGGAGGGGGCCTGGATGTCTGAGAACAAGTGGGAAGCTGGCCCTGGTCAGGGTGAGGGTGTAGGCCTACCGTGCTCTCTGCGCTCTTTCTGGCTATTTCCCTCCTCGTGGTGTAATAGCCCATGTTCCTGAGCTTGCCGTGTCTTCTCGCCCGTATGGCTTGCAACTTGGGTCCCTTTCTACTCCCGGCCTGGTACGGCCTTGCTGGTCCCTTCTGCTGTGGCGGAACCTCCGGGCTTCTTAGGCCAGGGAACATACAATCCCCTGTGGACTGGTTATTTGCTGTAGGACTTGGAATCCTCACAGCCTCCGACACCAAAGTCTGGTAGATTAGTTTCTCTATATGGCAGGACAGGCTCGCTTTGCCTCTTGTCCCTGGCTCGTGGCTCTCCTACTGCCACACGGCCTCTTAGGCTGCAACACAACTGTCTGTCCCTGCTCTGGGACACCTCTCAATCCAGAGACAGGTTGTCCAGTCCTCCCTAACCCTGCCCCCAGTTCCAGCTTTTATAGGGGCAGCCTGCTCCCCCTACTGGCCTGGGACAGGAGGTGCTGCATGCTAATGGTCCCTGACCAAAGAACCTCCCCCTTGCTCTCAGACATGGCTTTATTATACATTTGTGGCATCCAGGCCAGGGTGACCCATTCCCCCCTAGTAAAATTTAGTACTCCGGGACTAAACAAGAAACAAGAGTAACATTCATGAACATTAAAACATGACAAGGCAAGTGAAGACAAACGACGCACAGGTTGAGTTCTTAAGGTCACAGTGTGATCTGTGACCGGGTGTCCATATCACCAACACAACGGGGAGCCTTAACCAGGTGGGGGTCTGTCCTAGCCCCATGTCCTTTACTGTCTTAGTTAATTCCTTGGTTAGGCTCCGAACGCAGTCCATACAAAGTCCCGGTTATTAAAAGTTCATAACCTTTGAGTCCGTACGGCAACTGTAAGAAACTGATATACACAATTACTAATCATGCATGTAACTTTGCAAACATTTCAACACTTGGCAACAGGGTTATTTACAGTTTTAGTGCACCCTATATTTTCCAGCGAGCGGGTATCTGCCCCTTTGTGTTCCTGGTTGACCTGCGTAACCCACTGTCTGGTGGTGGTCTAACCTGGTTTTCTTCACTACCATTTAGGGTACAGTCACTGGCTAGACTTACAGGCAGGGCAGGCAGCTGTCTGCGGGTCCTCTGGCTTATCGCAGGCATGGCAGGCTCACTGTCAGCTGAGGGTTGATTCTCCTGGGCTGCTGGTACAGGCTCTTCTGCCTCTGGGGCTGCTTGTTCTTCTTCACCTTCCTGCTCTGGTGTAGGTTGCTGCTGCATGGGTTGCAGGAAATGCAGGACGGGTACCACTATGGCATAGTTTATTCGAGTCCAGGATTGAGGGAACTCTCCGAGAACGGTGCTGATCATTTCTTCCTTGTCCTCTGCGGGTTTAAGGTCTCTTTGATCCTCTTCTGCATTCCGTAGTTGCTCGGGGCACCTTTTTAGGTGGTCTCTGGAGACGGTACTAGTGGTTTCTCCTCCATCCTTGGTGATCACGCACACCTTCGGGTTGAGGTGATCAGACTGCAGTACTGTGTAGGGTTCCCTTTCCCACTGGTCGTCCAGCTTGTGTAGCCTTCTCTTTCGCTTCAGGACCTGCTCACCAGGTTCTAGCGGACCAGCAGGGGCGTGTTGGTTGAAGAGTATTTCTTGCCTTTCTCTCACCTGGACCAGGCTCTTCTCCACACTCTCCTGTACCTTCTTGTACTGCAGTCGCCTTTCCGTATCCCAGTCCGCATCTGGGGAGGTGTCCTCGGGTATTAGGACTCCCATCTCCAAGTCTATGGGCAGCTTACCTGGTCTGGCTCGCATCAGGTAAGCCGGGGTGCAGTTTGTAGCATTCACCGGGATATGGTTGTATAAGTCTATCAGGTCCGGCAGTTTTTCTGGCCACAGGCTGCGTTCCTCCAGGGGCAACGTCTTCAGGAGATCAATGACTATATTGTTCATTTTCTCACACATCCCATTGGTTTGTGGGTGGTAAGGGGTTGTCCAAATCTTCTTACAGCCATAGAGGTTTCAGAACTCTTGGAAGATTTCAGCCTCGAACGCTGGACCCTGGTCTGTCAGGACTTGTTCCGGATACCCGTGTGGGCGGCAGAAGTATTGCTGGAAGGCTTTGGCCGCCGTTTGAGCTGTCAAGTCTTTTACAGGGACCACCACTAGAAATCGGGAATAGTGGTCCACGATTGTCAGGGCATAGACGTATCCTGACCAGCTTGGAGCTAATTTGACGTGGTCCAGAGCTACCAGCTCAAGAGGCTGCGTGGTGACGATGGGCCTCAAGGGTGTCTTCTGGCTGGTGTGGTCCTTCCTCCTTAGATTACAAGGGCCACAGTCTCTGCACCACTTCTCTACAGCCCCTCTCATGCCGATCCAGAAGAACCGGCCTCTTATCAGGAACTCCAGTTTATTCCAGCCGAAGTGCCCCGCCCTGTCATGGTAAGTCTCCAGGACCATAGCTGCATCTCGCCTTGGGACCACGACTTGCCAGGTCAGCTCATGCGTCCGGTGGTTGATGGGTCTTCTGCACAGCTTACCTTCATAGAGGAACAGCCTGCTCTTCTCTTTCCATAGCTGCTTGGCTTCCTCTGGAGCATCCGGATCTAGACGGGCGTCTTCTCGGGTCAACAGGTCTTTCACCATGCAGATTGCAGGGTCACTATCTTGGGTCTCGGCCCAGCTGTGGTGAGGTAGGGGATTGATCATGACGGTTGTTAAGTCCTCCTCCTTCAAGCAGTGGGAGTATTGAGTGGCTCCATACCGGTGAAACGCAGGGAGTTCTACCTCCTCCAGCTCTTCTGGGTCTTCGCCTCCGTCAGGTAAGTGAGGCATTCTCGATAGGGCGTCAGCGTTGGCATTGGTTCTGCCTGCCCGGTACTTGATCGTGAAGTCATAATTCGAGAGTCGCGCCATCCACCGCTGCTCTAGGGAACCTAGTCTTGCATTGTCCAGGTGTGTCAACGGGTTGTTGTCCGTGTACACGGTGAACTTTGCGGAGGCCAGGTAATGCTTAAATCGTTCTGTGACAGCCCACACCACTGCCAAGAATTCTAGCTTGAAGGAGCTGTAATTCTCCGGGTTCCTTTCAGTGGGCCTCAGCTTCCAGCTGTTATACGCGATCACCCTTTCTCTGCCCTGTTGGTTTTGCGACACTACGGCTCCCAGCCCCACATTACTGGCGTCTGTGTGGAAAATAAAAGGCTGGCCATAATCGGGGTAGGCCAGGATCTCATCCCCTGTGAGGGCCATCTTCAACTGGCGGAAGGACTCCTCTTCTGGCTTGTCCCACTTGAAGGGTGGCTTCTGGCTTCTGGACTTAGACTGTCCTATCAGGAGGTCCTGCATAGGGGCTGCCATCTTAGTGAACCCGGAGATGAACCTTCGGTAGTAGCCTACCAACCCGAGAACTTGCCTCACTTCTTTGATGTTTGAGGGGCTTGGCCAGCTTTTGATTACTGTGACCTTGTCAGGGTCGGGGGCTACTCCTTCTGCACTTACCACGTGCCCTAGGTACTGGACCTTCGGTTTTAACAGGTGACACTTTGATGGTTTCACCTTCAGGCCATAGCCTGCCAGGGCTTCGAACACCTCTGCCAGGTGTTTTAGATGGTCCTCGTAGGTCTTCGAATAGACGATCACGTCGTCCAGGTAAAGTAGGACCGTCTCGAAGTTTCGGTGCCCTAGACAGCATTCCATCAGCCTCTGGAAGGTCCCTGGTGTGTTGCAGAGCCCGAAGGGCATACAGTTGAACTCGCTCAGTCCCATCGGGGTGGTGAAGGCGGTCTTCTCTTTGTCAGCCTCTGCCACAGGAACCTGCCAGTACTCGCTAGTAAGGTTCAAAGTAGAAAAGAAGTTAGCTGATTTTAGTGCGGCTAAAGACTCCTCTATTCTAGGCAGCGGATATGCGTCTTTGTGGGTGATACGGTTGATTTGTCTACAGTCCACGCACATTCTCATGGTGTCATCTTTCTTTTTTACCAGAACCAAGGGGGCTGCCCAGGGGCTACAGCTATCTCTAATGACCCCGGCTTCTTTCATTTCCCTCAGCATGCCCTTTGCATTCTCATAATGTGCAGGGGGTACAGGTCTGTGCCTCTCCTTTATTAGTGGGTGGCTCCCCGTGGGGATGTGGTGTTCCACCCCCTTTACTCGGCCGAAGTCTAGCGGGTGCTTACTAAAAATTCTCTCGTACTCCTGAACCACCCGGTAGACTCCTTGTTTTTGGTGCAGGGGAGTGGAGTCAGCACCCACATGGAGTTTCTGGCACCAGTCCTCCTTTTGTTTCTGGGAGCCATTACCCTCCGCCTGTGGAGATGGAGGCAAAGGCTCCACGGCCCTGATAGCTTTGTGTTCGACAGCAAACAGTTTGGCAAGTGTAGCGTACCTGGGTAAGTGTACCTCCCTCTCCCCAATGTTGAGAATGCAAAAGGGCACCCTCCCATGACGGACATCAACCACCCCCGGCCTGTCAAAATGGTGGGCCTGCTGTCTGAGTACACGGGTTCTACCATGGCTTGGAAGTCTGTACCTCTCATCCCGATTGCAGTCCGACACCAGATCATCATTTTACTTTTGGGAGGCATGGAAATGGGGAATGGGTCACTCATTCTTACGCTACCGATTTCACCACCAGACAGTTCTACCTGCTGCCGTGTCATCAGGGCTTTTATCTCTTTGTTGAGGATTCTCTGTTGGCTGGAACTAGCATTCACCGCCACCTGTTGTAGAATTACAATTACCTCTGAAAGACAATTTTCAATCACGTTAGTACCCACAGTTATTTTAGGGTGACTTTCACGACGGTCAATGTCCACAACAATCACTCCCTGTGCCGGCAGTTCAACTTTACCAATCTTAATGGTCATCTCCTTGAACCCCATCTGCGGCACGGGCAAGCCATTACTGGCGATGATGCTCAAGTCACTGTCTGGATACCGTGTTATATCGGCATCATTCCAATACTGCTTAAAAAGTATATAAGGGATAGTAGTTACTTGCGACCCGGTATCCAGCAAGGCGCTCATGGGGATACCGTCCAGCACCACGGGTAAAACCGGGCGCCCCCTAACGTACTTATTACGCCAATTGTAAGGGCCTGGTGATCTTATGCCTGGGGGTTGGCCCTCTGCCCCAGGTTGCACCCGTTTAAATTACAGTACCTGGAAATGTGTCTGGGCTGGTTGCATCGACGGCAAATGGGCTGTCCATCCTCCGCTTAGCGGTCTGTGGGCCTCCCTCGGAACGACGGGGTCCTCCTCAGTTGACGCCACGGGACATCCTCCGGACTTGAAGCCAACGCGATGGGTCTTGACGGGTCCACTTGCAACGCCTGGACGGTCCTGGTCAACGCCGTGACTCTCCTGGTGAGCTCCTGGACTTGGTGATGCAGATCCTTCGATGGGGCTTGGTTCAGGGCCTGTGCATCGGCTCCCACAGAGTCCATAGAGGAGGGTTCCGCCTCCTAGTGGTAGGTGAGAGCAGGGCGCCGGGGGTTTGTAGCACCACTTGTTGCGGGTTCACGGAGCATCCTTATGGCCCTGTCCTTGAATTGGGCAAAGGTCAGATCAGGGTTCTGAAAGAACATGAGGCGCAGCTGGGACCTGTGGGAGCTAGACAGCAGACCTTCTATGAACTGTTCTGTTAATAGCCTATCTGTATCCTGCATGCTGCCAGGGTCAGCTTGTTTGATGGCTCTCAAGGCTTCCTGCAAATTTAGGGCATAGTCTCTGATGCTGTCCTGTGCCCGCTGCTTACATCCGTAGAACCGCATTTTAATTTCAGCGGAGGTACATGTATCAAAGGTACCCCGCAGCCGGGCCAGAATGTCCTTTACAGTCCTTCTCTCCTCAGCGGGCCATGACCTTACCTCCCGCTGGGCTGCGCCAGTTAACTGCCCTGTCAGTATGCTAATCTTCTGTTCCTCTGTCAGGGGGTAAGCTTGGAATAAACTGTACAGCCTTTCCTTAAAGTCAGTTAGTGCATGGGGCTCCCCTGAATACTTGGGCAGCCAGGCCGCTCCAGGGATGTAAGGCAGGGAGAATGGCATCACCGCTGCTGCAGCTGCGCTGGTGGTAGTGGGCACCTCCGCGTCCGACATCTTCTTCCCCCCTAGTCAAGCGTGGCCTACCTTCTGACGATCCTCTTCTGTAGGAAGCGGCTCCGCTGGTGCTGCTCTGGACGAGGACCTTGCGTCGCGTCCTGGTGACGTCAGCGTCGCTCTCACTCCTTCCAGGACCTTGCGCAGCGTCGGTGAGTATGGCGAGGCTTCGGGTCTCACGTGGTTTGGACGTCCACGCCCCGCTTCTTCCCGCGCGGCATCCTGCAGATGGCGTCCGATGGCTGGAAAATGGCTGAAGATGGCGGGAAGCTGCTGAAGATGGCGGGAGATGGCTGAAAATGGCGGGAAACGGCTCCGGATGGCGGGAAACCTCTTTTTAACCCCTTAAATACCGGGGACGTATTAGTACGCATATTTGCGTACTGCCCGTTCAGTGAGGGCTGCTGCGCTGAGCCTTCACTGAACGGAGCACATGTCAGCTGATTCTTACAGCTGACATGTGCCCGCAACAGCCGCGGGTGGAATCGCGATCCACCCGCGGCTGTTAACATGTTAAATGCCGCTGTCAATCTCTGACAGCAGCATTTAACGCGCGCTTCCGGGTAGCGCGTCATAAGCCCCGCCCACCGGCGACCCCGTCACGTGATCGTGGGTCACCGATCGGTGGGCATGACAACCCAGGGTCTGCAGCAGACGCCTGTGGTTGTCATGATCTTGTCGCTATGAGCGCCACCTAGTGGTCGGCGCTCATAGCACAGGACCATTTCTGCTGCATGCAGGGGACCTGCTCGTCCCCTGTATGTAGCAGAGATGATCGGATAGTTGCTGCTTCTAGTCTCCTATGGAGACTATAGAAGCAAGCAAAAAGTTAAAAAAAAAAGTTTTTAAAAATATAAAAAAAAATAAAAAAATATAAAATTTTAAATCACCCCCCTTTTGCCCCATTCAAAATAAAATAATAAAAAATAAACCCCATATACACATATTTGGTATCGCCGCGTTCAGAATCGCCCGATCTATCAAAATCAAAAAATAATTAATCCGATCGGTAAACGGCGTAACGAGAAAAAAATTCTAAATGCCAGAATTACGTTTTTTGGTCGCCGCAAAATTGCAATAAAATGCAATAACGGGCGATCAAAACATCGGATCTACCCCAATTGTTAAAAATAAAAACATCAGCCTGGTGCGCAAAAAATAAGCCATCAACCAGCCCCAGATCACGAAAAATGGAGACGCTACAGGTCTTAGAAAATGGCGCTATTTTTTTATTTTTTTTTTTACCAAATTTTGGAATTTTTTTTCACCACTTAAATATAAAAGAACCTATACATGTTTGGTGTCTATGAACTCGTAATGACCTGTAGAATAAGAAGGGCAGGTCAGTTTTATCATTCAGTGAACGTGGTAAAAAAAAAAAAAAAAAAACAACTGTGGTATTGCACTTTTTTTGCAATTTTACCGCACTTGGAATTTTTTTCCCGTTTTCCCGTACAGGATATGGTAAAACTAGTAATGGCGTTGAAAAGTACAACTCGTCCTGCAAAAAATAAGCACTCACATGGCCATACTAACCAAAAAATAAAAACGCTATGGCTCTGGGAACAAGGGGAGCAAAAACGAAAATGCAAAAACGGAAAATGCTCCGGGGCTTAAGGGGTTAAGGTAAGTGTACAGTCTTTTTCAGGCACGTAATACCCGTTTGGGGTGGGTTGGTCACAATCCTGCCGACTACGCCAAAGCTGACTCGCCCCCTGGGCTGTGGGACACTCGGATCGGGGCAGCAGGGCAATAATGGGGGTAGTAGTGGCAACCCGGTCCGTGGCTCAGGGTGGTCAGACCAGTGGCAGTCTTCTATATGTTTTGCAATGTCCGACTACGCCACCCGTGGATTGCGGTCAGGGCTAACCGCCGCTGCAGTGCAGACCGCTGGGGCAGATGTAAAGGTGCAGCACTGAATAGTACAACTCCCCACGGGAGGAGTATGGCCCCAGGGCAGTATATAATGGATGATGGAGGGGATGATTCTGACCGTGATAGCCAGGAAACGGAGGCCTCTTAAACAGTTCAGCGTCTTTATTAGAACAGGTGAGATGACCCAAAAAAAGTCCCGGCTAGGAGGGGGCCTGGATGTCTGAGAACAAGTGGGAAGCTGGCCCTGGTCAGGGTGAGGGTGTAGGCCTACCGTGCTCTCTGCGCTCTTTCTGGCTATTTCCCTCCTCGTGGTGTAATAGCCCACGTTCCTGAGCTTGCCATGTCTTCTTGCCCGTATGGCTTGCAACTTGGGTCCCTTTCTACTCCCGGCCTGGTATGGCCTTGCTGGTCCGTTCTGCCGTGGCGGAACCTCCTGGCTTCTTAGGCCAGGCAACATACAATCCCCTGTGGACTGGTTATTTGCTGTAGGACTTGGAATCCTCACAGCCTCAGACACAAAAGTCTGGTAGATTAGTTTCTCTATCTGCCAGGACTGGCTCGCTTCGCTTCTTGTCCCTGGCTCGTGGCTCTCCTACTGCCACACGGCCTCTTAGGCTGCAACACAACTGTCTGTCCCTGCTCTGGGACACCTCTCAATCCAGAGACAGGTTGTCCAGTCCTACCTAACCCTGCCCCCAGTTCCAGCTTTTATAGGGGCAGCCTGCTCCCCCTACAGGCCTGGGACAGGAGGTGCTGCATGCTAATGGTCCCTGACCAAAGAACCTCCCCCTTGCTCTCAGACACAGCTTTATTATACATTTGTGGCATCCAGGCCAGGGTGACACACACGCATGCAGGAGTATCAGCAGAGACTGTTGCAGAATCTTACATGTGCTTTTCCACAAAACACTAGTGGTGCACGTAGTGAATCTCACAGTTCCAACTTGCCAACCGTGGGACCGTCAAGTGTTCAGCATTCAAAACGTAACAGAAATACCGTATCTGCTGGTAACATCAATTTTACGGAATCATTTCACCACTTTTTTAGCCCATCCTTTGCAATGCCACAGGAGACAAGAAGTCTGACACATAGTCAACGCCTAGAGATGATGGTACGGGAGTATCTCCAAGTAAACATTGAAGCCATGACTGTGTCACTGGACGCTTCCTCTTTTTGGGCTTCCAATCTGGATAAATGGCCGGAGCTCGCCACTTACGCCTTGGAGATCTTGTCATGCCCCGCAGCCAGCGTTCTGTCTGAACATGTGTTCAGCGCTGCTGGTGGTGTGCTGACAGATAAGCGCACACGGCTCTCCACTGATAATGTAGACAGACTCACGTTCATAAAGATGAGCAAATCATGGATCCGAAACGACTTTTCTACCCCTGTGTCATTCTGGGGAGAGTAAAAGCTTGAGGATTTGTTAAAATCACCTCACCAACCGTTTTAAGCTTTCAAATTACTAATCATGTTTATCTGTATCTTGGCTGGAAAATAATTTGGGCCTTGTAGCAGTGTGCAGTACTGATTCTATTAGGCCATCTATACTAAACTTCACCAGATTTAAAATTACTAATCATGTTTATCTGTATCTTGGCTGGAAAATATTTTGGGCCTTGTAGCAGTTTGCAGTACTGATTCTATTAGGCCATCTATACTAAGCTCCACCAGCTTTCAAATTATTAATAATTTTTAGCTGCATCTAGCCCGGAAAATAATTTTGGGGCTCCTAGATGCGCAAGTCACATGAGTGCCTTCTTGTTGCACTACCTGCAACATGACCCTCAGATTGTCAGAATTCGAAATAATCCTGACTACTGGGTTGCCACACTCTTAGATCCCCCACACTCTTCGATCAACCTTTTCATTTTAATAAAGAACCAAAAAATGATCATTTTTGAAATTTTAAGCATTAGCAGGTTATTAGAAACTGAAATCAAACAGTTTTCAACTCAAAACTTTATTCTAGGTGATGTTACATTTGCACATAGGACCCCTTGTTCGAAAGGAGCTTCTGAACTCTCTCGTCCATTGAATTTGTCAGGTTTTGGATGGTTTCTGCTTCAATTGTTTTGCATGAGGACAGAATACCCTCCCAGAGCTGTTGCTTAGATGTGAACTGCCTCCTGCCATCATAGACACTCCTTTTGATGATGCTCCAGAGGTTATCAATGGGGTTGAGGTCAGGGGAGCATGGGGGTCACACCATAAGTTTGTCCCCTTTTATGCCCATATCAGCCAGAGATGCAGATATGTTATGTGCAGCATGAGACGGTGCATTTTCATGCATGAAAATGATCTTGCTGCGGAATACACGGTTCTTCTTCTTGAACCATGGCAGGAAGTGCTGTTTGAGAAACTCCACATACATTATGGAGTTCATCTTTACCCCTTCAGGGATCCTAAAAGGGCCGACAATCTCTCTCCCCATGATTCCAGCCCAAAACATTACTCCACCTCCTCCTTGTTAGCGCCGTAGCCGTGTTTGCATGGGGTGTCCATCAACCAGCCATCCTCCACTCCATCCATCTGGACCATCGAGCGTTGCACGGCACTCATCGGTGAACAAAACAGTTTTGAAGTCAGTCTTCATATATTGTTTGGCCCACTGGAGCCGTTTCTGCTTGTGTACAGTGGATAGAGGAGGTCGACAGGATGGCTTATGCACAGCTGCAAACCTCTGAAGGACCCTGCATCTTGTTGTTCGGGGGACGTTGGAGGCACCAGCAGCTGCAAAAACTTGTCTGCTGCTTTGACAAGGCTTTTTTGCTGCTGCTGTTTTAACCTGACGTAACTGCCTGTAGGAAAGAGTCCTCAATTTTCCCTTATCAGCACGCACACGTGTGTACTGTGAATCAGCTACATACTTGTTGATTGTGCGATGATCAGGATGAAGTGTCTTGGCAATGTTGATTGTAGTCATGCCTTGACCTAAATATTCCTTGGACACACCTGCCAAACAAATTAGCACAGGTGTCTGCAATTGCTTACAGTGATATAAAGAGCCCTGACACACATCACCATCAATAAGTTTAACTGACAAACAAAAAAAATTCTTACCTTATCACTCCTAAACACTTTTTGCATAATAATTTGGAACACAGTGTACATGTGCTTTTCCACAAAACACCAGTGGTTCACGTAGTGAATCTTACAGTTCTAACTTGCCAACCGTGGTCTGTATGGAGTTGTTCAATAAAGGGCCCAAAATTAAGATAACATAGACAGGAGAGGTCTCTATTAGTGTTGAGCGAGCACTAAAATGCTCGGGTGCTCGAAGCTCGGGCCGAGCTCGCCGTGATACTCGGGTGCTCGACCCGAGCAACGAGCCCAATGTTAGTCTATGGGAGACTCGAGCATTTTTGCGGTGGCACCCCCGGCAGTCTTTTAAAAGCCTAACAAGTGCCCAAAACGATAGTGACAGTGCTCAAATGACATGGGGACAGCATGGGGATCGCCCCAGGAAGCATTTCTGACCCCCAGGTCACTGCTGTCAACAACGTGGTCAGAGGTATTAAGCCACTTTTACAGGCTCACAATAAAACGTTCAAAAACGAAAGTGAAACTTTTCTCCTGTGAAATATGTTAAGGAACATCCTTTCCAGGGTAAAGACTTGTGTATAAGTTAAAATAAATGACCAAAAACAAAAATACTCCTCCACACCTTCGGCTATGTTCACAAGTAGCATTTTTATGCGTTTTTGCACTTTTGTATTGCTTTCAACTATGACAAATGCATTCACCGTGAAATGTCATTTTAACATTTTACAACCTTATCTGGCCATGTGCTGTGTGACACATGCATAAAGTGCTGAAAAGACAAGGGAACAGCATGGGGAAGACCACTGGAAGCATCTCTGACTCCCAGGTCACTGTCTAAAAGTGTGCCCATCATAAGTGATCCTTACCGCATCAGAAGATGCAGACTTGCAACTTCTGACAGAAGTTAGCATCTGCTATGTTTTCTTTTAATGCAAGTGTAAGTGTGCAGCCTGCCACCCACCCACCCCCAGACTGCAATTCCATACTGCTAGCTTGCACTTGAAATGGGGCCTTTTAGTTTGGAGCTGGCCACTACATCATGGCTGCTTCGGCAACGAGGTATCCATACTCAGTCCCCAGCCACCCATATTTGTCCTGGTGTGCCTTATACATAAGATTAAGCGTGTATACCAAAACATTACCTGTGCCCTCCCCAGTGCATTTAGTGGGAAGGAGAGCCTATTCCGCTGTAGTGTGTGCATGCCAAACCGCTGTTCATGGTACATGCGAAGATGCCTTCCACCTTGCACCTGTCGTTGCAGACTTGCAACTATCCCCATTCAAGTCCTTGTCCCAGGGCAGTGTTCAATTGTACCTCTCCCATTCCTTGCAATGCAAGCGCAAGTATGCAGCCTGCCACCCACCCACCCCCAGGCTGCAATACCATACTGCTTGCTTGCTTGCACTTTAAATTGGGCCTTTTAGGCATGTGGAGGCGGAATCTGGCCACCACGTCATGGCTGTGTTGGCGGCCTGGTATCCATACTCAGTCCCCAGCCGACTGGTGGCCGGGTGTCCCCGCTTGTTTCCCAGCCTCCAGGGGGTGGCCGGGTGTCCATACTCGGTCCTCAGCCACCCCTATTTGTCCCGGTAACCTTTCCCACACTTTTCTTAGCCTGGCCTGCTTTAGGGCAGCATTGGCCGAGCCCACCGGATTATCAGACTCCTCCGGTGGGCCCTGGCTTCTCCATCAGGGGAGTTGAGAGTGCCAAGGTGAGGAGAATGATGAGGATGATAGAAGTTAGCATCTGCTTTGTTTTGTTGTAATGCAAGCGCATGTATGTAGTAGTGGCTACGCCTGAGGTGGTCAGCGTTTTGGCGCATATCCTACCTCCTCCGAGCATTGCTGGATGTTTTCCTGCTACTATCCAAGTTCTATGACTCCCGTTAAAACAAAGCTTCAGGTGATAAATGATGGATGAGGTAGTGGCAAAGGAGAAAGAGCAGGAGGAACAGGGACCATTCACATCAATATCAGGCCAGTCAACCAGATATGTCTTGGATATGTTTCTGTAACAAAAGGAGCGGTTCGGCTACACAGTTATAGGGCATACAGTGAGTGCAATGCCTACCAAAAATTTCGAGCCACTCCAATGCCCCTTGGAAATGACATGGAGGTCAGAGGGCATTAACTAAACCTTTTTTTCCATTTATAGCAACTGGATCTCCCGTGCACTGTTGGCCTAAGCAGTGAATGGAAGGCTTTCCAAAAATTATGAGGAACTGCAATGCCCCTTACAATAGCCATGTGTGACACCCCAGGCGTCTGGTCACCACAGTAATAGAGATATTACGTCGGAGAGCAAGTGGGAGGTTTCCTGGTCAGGATACCTTAAACATGCAACATCCTCCTGCCCCAATCCTGGGAGGGGAGAATTCTGCCCTTATAAACTGGATCTGGGGCGGGGTTGAGTGAGTCAGAGAACAGTCAGAGTCAGAGTGAGAGCAAGGGAAAGTAACAGAAAGGAGCTCTGTAGGAGCTAGGAGCTAAAGACCAGGGGCTGGAAGCTGAGCAGAGCTCGCCCTGGGAGAAGACAATAGGAACCGGACACAGGAGTCCGAAGCTGTGAGGACTTATATATCCAGCAGCAGAAACCAGCCGGCAGGGGATTTCAGGTCCTCTGGCTATAGAAGCTCGGAGACTCAGTCACAAGCAAGGGAACAGCACCGCCGTCGTGGAGCGGAGGCTAACAGAAGGCCCCAAGTCACCAGCCATACCGGTGAGCACTACACGGTACACTCAGGGACGTGGGCTACTTCTACCCGCTTACAGCAAGGTAGCCAGGAAGAGTGCAGACAGACGGGGAGGCCTACAACTCCACCTGGCCAGGGGAACTCCTGCTTGCTCACAGACTGACCAGGCCTCTTATGCTAGCCAGTACTCCCGGAAGGGTCTACCTTATAATCATCAGTAAAGACCCTGAACTGCACTGCAAAGTCATTCCTGCTGCGCTCGTGCACCATCACCCCCATCATCCACACTCACTGCCCTGAGGCTATACTGCTCCCGAGGGGAGTTATCCCATTCTATGCTGCGCACACAACACCAGCCTCAGCGGTCTGCCTCTCAGCGGTGGTACTCCCTGACCGCAATCCACGGGTGGCGCAGTCGGACAATTAACCTCAAAACCTAAGAAAGACTGCCACTGGTTTGACCAGCCTGAGCCACGGGACCGGGTCACCGCCACGGAGACTACACACCCCAGAGACCCGGCACCGGGTATCCCACACACGTGTACACACGGCCCAGGGGGCACGTCACATGCAGTACAGCATATTACAAACATAAGTCCCACTATTGGGGAGTGGGTGTCCCATGGTATTTGCTTATGCTTTCCAAGCAAAAGCTGCCAAAAATTAGGACGGAGCATGTTGCAATGTCCCTTACAAGAGCCATGCAGTACAGCATTTTACAAACATAAGTCCGGGTGTCCCATAGTATTTGCTTATGCTTTCCCAGCAAAAGCTGCCAAAAATTAGGATAGCAAAAAAGAAGCAAGACAAAAATATATCTCATACCCTACCATAATTATATATAAATGTAAAGCAAAATTGCATAATAAATATAGGGTACTTAGTGAACTATTTTTGATCAAAAAAAGTATACAAGCCGTCCCACCAGCGGCAAGGTGACCCTAAATTGGGACGGTACCTATACTGCCTATATTAAAAACCTTACTGTATATCAAAGTTGAAGTAATGCATAATTAGGATGGAGCAACTTGCAATGCCCCTTACAAGAGCCCTGCAGCACAGCATATTACAAACATAAGTCCCATTATTGGGGAGTGGGTGTGCCATGGTATTTGCTTATGCTTTCTCAGCAAAAGCTGCCAAAAATTAGGACGGAGCAACTTGCAATGCCCCTTACAAGAGCCATTCAGTACAGCATATTACAAACATAAGTCCCATTATTGGGGAGTGGGTGTCCCATAGTATTTGCTTATGCTTTCCCAGCAAAAGCTGCCAAAAATTAGGATGGAACAACTTGCAATGCCCCTTACAAGAGCCATGCAGTACAGCATTTTACAAACATAAGTCCCATTATTGGGGAGTGGGTGTCCCATAGTATTTGCATATGCTTTCCCAGCAAAAGCTGCCAAAAATTAGGACGGAGCAACTTGCAATGCCCCTTACAAGAGCCATGCAGTACAGCATATTACAAACATAAGTCCCATTATTGGGGAGTGGGTGTCCCATAGTATTTGCTTATGCTTTCCCAGCAAAAGCTGCCAAAAATTAGGATGGAGCAACTTGCAATGTCCCTTACAAGAGCCATGCAGTACAGCATATTACAAACATAAGTCCCATTATTGGGGAGTGGGTGTCCCATGGTATTTGCTTATGCTTTCCCAGCAAAAGCTGCCAAAAATTAGGACGGAGCAACTTGCAATGCCCCTTACAAGAGCCATGCAGTACAGCATATTACAAACATAAGTCCCATTATTGGGGAGTGGGTGTCCCATAGTATTTGCTTATGCTTTCCAAGCAAAAGCTTCCAAAAATTAGGACGGAGCAACTTGCAATGCCCCTTACAAGAGCCATGCAGTACAGCATATTACAAACATAAGTCCCATTATTGGGGAGTGGGTGTCCCATAGTATTTGCTTATGCTTTCCCAGCAAAAGCTGCCAAAAATTAGGATGGAGCAACTTGCAATGTCCCTTACAAGAGCCATGCAGTACAGCATATTACAAACATAAGTCCCATTATTGGGGAGTGGGTGTCCCATGGTATTTGCTTATGCTTTCCCAGCAAAAGCTGCCAAAAATTAGGACGGAGCAACTTGCAATGCCCCTTACAAGAGCCATGCAGTACAGCATATTACAAACATAAGTCCCATTATTGGGGAGTGGGTGTCCCATAGTATTTGCTTATGCTTTCCAAGCAAAAGCTTCCAAAAATTAGGACGGAGCAACTTACAATGCCCCTTACAAGAGCCATGCAGTACAGCATATTACAAACATAATTCCCATTATTGGGGAGTGGGTGTCCCATGGTATTTGCTTATGGTTTCCCAGCAAAAGCTGCCAAAAATTAGGACGGAGCAACTTGCAATGCCCCTTACAAGAGCCATGCAGTACAGCATATTACAAACATAAGTCCCATTATTGGGGAGTGGGTGTCCCATAGTATTTGCTTATGCTTTCCAAGCAAAAGCTGCCAAAAATTAGGACGGAGCAACTTGCAATGCCCCTTACAAGAGCCATGCAGTACAGCATATTACAAACATAAGTCCCATTATTGGGGAGTGGGTGTCCCATAGTATTTGCTTATGCTTTCCCAGCAAAAGCTGCCAAAAATTAGAACGGAGCAACTTGCAATGCCCTTTACAAGAGCCATGCAGTACAGCATATTACAAACATAAGTCCCATTATTGGGGAGTGGGTGTCCCATAGTATTTGCTTATGCTTTCCAAGCAAGAGCTTCCAAAAATTAGGACGGAGCAACTTACAATGCCCCTTACAAGAGCCATGCAGTACAGCATATTACAAACATAATTCCCATTATTGGGGAGTGGGTGTCCCATGGTATTTGCTTATGCTTTCCCAGCAAAAGCTGCCAAAAATTAGGACGGAGCAACTTGCAATGCCCCTTACAAGAGCCATGCAGTACAGCATATTACAAACATAAGTCCCATTATTGGGGAGTGGGTGTCCCATAGTATTTGCTTATGCTTTCCAAGCAAAAGCTGCCAAAAATTAGGACGGAACAACTTGCAATGCCCCTTACAAGAGCCATGCAGTACAGCATATTACAAACATAAGTCCCATTATTGGGGAGTGGGTGTCCCATAGTATTTGCTTATGCTTTCCCAGCAAAAGCTGCCAAAAATTAGAACGGAGCAACTTGCAATGCCCTTTACAAGAGCCATGCAGTACAGCATATTACAAACATAAGTCCCATTATTGGGGAGTGGGTGTCCCATAGTATTTGCTTATGCTTTCCAAGCAAAAGCTGCCAAAAATTAGGACGGAGCAACTTGCAATGCCCCTTACAAGAGCCATGCAGTACAGCATATTACAAACATAAGTCCCATTATTGTGGAGTGGGTGTCCCATAGTATTTGCTTATGCCTTGCAAGCAAAAGCTGCCAAAAATAAGGACGGAGGAACTTGCAATGATGGCACCCTGGTGGTATAGTGGTGGTGGAGGCTGAGGATAAGGAGAAGAAGATTAAACAGCCAAAACGAGGAAGCGTATACCCATGTGTGGGTGTGAAGCGGTGCATGTGAATACACCTCCAGAAATAACACAGTGGATTTGACTTTATGTTACTCTGCTGTCATTTGGTAGTGATGAGAAGTCTGGCCCAATCCAGCCCTTGTTCATTTTGATAAGAGTCAGCTTGTCAGCATTGTCAGTTGACAGGCGAGTGCGCTTATCAGTTATAATTCCCCCAGCGGCACTAAAAACACGCTCCGATAACACGCTAGCGGCAGGGCAGGCCAGGACCTCCAAGGCGTACAGAGCGAGTTCATTCAAAGTGTCCAGCTTGGATACCCAATAATTAAAAGGCACAGAGAAATCACGGAGGACACTGGTACGATCGGCAAGGTACTCCCTCACCATCTTTTGAAACTTTCCACTCCTTGTGAGAGTACCCCGCGCCTCAGGGCCTGTAAGCAGGGCGGGTGTCAGAAAACTGTCCCAGAACGTTGACAGTGTTCCCCTGCCTCTGCTGGATTGGAGTTGAATCTCTCTCGCCTGTACGCCTTGGTTGGGCAACGAACTGTGACCTTTGCCGCTAGCATGTTCAGATGGGAATTTTTTTAAGAGTTCTGCAGCAAGGGCCTTCTGGTATTGCCCCATTTTTGAAGACCTCTCCACCTCAGGAATAAGAGAGTGAAAGTTCTCCTTGTAGCGGGGGTCTACAAGTGTCACCAACCAGTAATGATTGTCACCCAACATTTTGACAACGCGAGGGTCACGGTTAAGGCAGCGTAACATAAAGTCAGCCATGCGTGCCAGACTGGTAACGGGCAAGATTTCCGTGTCCTCACCAAGATGACGACTGACCATGCTCTCCTCCTCCTCTTCCTCCTCCCCCCTGTCCTCAGGCCACCCACGCTGAACCGACGGTATGACACTTGTACAGGTACTACCGTCTGCAACGCATGATAGCAGCTCCTGTTCTTCCTCCTCCTCCTCCTCTCCCTCATTGTCCCCCAATGCACGTTGGGATGAGATGAGGCTGGGCTGTGTGTAATCGCCCGCTACGGCTTCTTGATCCATCTCATCATACTCTGGCTGCAATGCCTCCTCTTTAATTCTCTGCAGAGAGCGTTGCAAAAGACAGACAAGTGGGATGCTGACACAAATGATGGCGTCATCGCCACTCACCATCTTGGTGGCCTCCTCAAATTTTGTCAGGATGGTACATATGTCAGACATCCAGGTCTACTCCTGAGGTCTTATGTGTGGAGTCTGACCTGAATATCGACGGCTTTGTTGCAGCTGGTACTCCACAACTGCTCTCTTCTGCTCACAAATCCTTTGCAACATGTGGAGGGTAGAGTTCCAACGTGTGGGGACATCACACACCAGTCGGTGTGCCGGAAGCTGCAAACGCTGCTGCAACACAGCAAGGCCGACTTGCGAAAATGAGCTGACAGGCGGCGTACTTTCACGAGCAGATCTGGCAACTCGGGGTACGATTTAAGAAACCGCTGAACCACGAGGTTAAGCACATGAGCCAGGCATGGTACGTGTGTGATCTCACCTCGCCTCAGAGCCGCCACCAGGTTACGGCCATTGTCACACACGACCATGCCGGGATGTAGTTTCAGCGGTCTCAGCCACTGATCTGCCTGCTCTTTCACAGCTGTCCACAACTCACAAGCAGTGTGAGGTTTATCACCTAAGCTTATGAGTTTCAGCACAGCCTGTTGCCGCTTGGCGGAGGCAGTACTGCAATGCTTCCAGCTTGTAACTGATGTGGTGATATCTGAGATGGAGGCTGAACATGAGGAGGAGGAGGATGATGCGCAGGAGCTGTACACTGTGGGGGCAACTCTGACTGACATAGGGCCCGCAATCCTCGGTGTGGGGAGGATGTGTTCCGTCCCAAGGTCCAACTGGGTCCCGGCTTCCACTATGTTTACCCAGTGTGCCATCAGAGAGATGTACCGTCCCTGGCCACAAGCACTTGTCCACGAGTCCTTTGTCAGGTGGACTCTCCCAGTAACTGCGTTGTTGAGGGCACGGCAGATGCTTTGGGACACGTGCTTGTGTAGTGCAGGGATGGCACACCGGGCAAAATAGTGTCGGCTGGGGACCGAGTACCGAGGGATGGCCACCGCCATAAGATTGCGGAAGGATTCCGTCTCCACCAGCCTAAAAGGCAGCATTTCCAATGCTAGCAGTCATGAAATGTGCGAATTTAGGACTGTGGCCTGTGGGGCGTTAGCTGCGAATTTCCGCTTTCGTTCAAAGGTCTGGGATATGGACAATTGAACGCTGCGGTGGGACGTGGACGTTAATGCTGTTTCTTGAGAAACTGCCATAACAAGTGAAGACTGAGAGGAGGGGGCATCTTTACATGCAGTATGGACAGAGGATTGCCTTGCACACACAACAGGGGGTTCTATTGCACGCACAACAGTGGAAGAAGCAGTGGTGACACCCGCTGACACTGGTCGTGGACCCTGGGTTTCGCCCCACAAAGTCGGGTGCTTTGCTGCCATGTGCCTGATCATGCTGGTGGTGGTCAGGCTGGTAGTTTTGTCACCCCTGCTGATGCTGGCATGGCAGGTGGAACATATGGCCTTTTTGGGGTTATCAGCAGAGTCTTTAAAAAAATTCCAGACTCTGGAAGACCTACCGCTTGTACTGGCAACATCCCTCGTGTTGGTGTTACGGGGAACGGTTGCCTGCCTTCTGTCTGCGGCCACCACACTGCTTCTTTCTGCCTGTTGGGGTACTCTGCCTCCTTCCCCCTGTGTGCTGCTGGCCTCACTCTGCATGTCCTCCTTCCACGTTGGGTCAGTTACTAGATCATCCACCACCTCCTCCTCTTCCACTTGCGCACCACGATCCTCCTCCTCACTTCCTGGCAATTGTGTCTCGTCATCGTCCACCTCTTGTGACAGATTGCCAACGTCGACTTCCTGTGGCCATGGCTGTTCAAATATTTGGGCATCGCAACATGGGATCTCCTCTTCCACCACTTCAAGCGTATCAGGCGAGGGGCCCAAATATGGAAATGGACCAGTGAACAGCTCTTCAGAGCGTCCAAGTGTGGGATCAGTTGCTGTCTGACGACACTCGGCATGGTGGGAGGAAGGAGCATCAGGGTGAGGAGGAGTATGCGGTTGAGACTCACGGCTACTAAGAGTTGACCGTGTGGAAGACAGACCGGAGGTGGTGGTGCCCAGGTAACTGGAAGTATTATCTGCTATCCAATTAATAACCTGTTCACACTGATCAGTTCGCAATACTGGTGTGGTTCTGTGCTTCCCTAGTAATTCGGTCAAGAAGTGGGAGTGAGAAGATGTGGCTGTTGGTTGTGGCACATTTTCATCTTGGCCACGGCCCCGTCCTCTGCACGAACCATCACCAGAACGTCCACTTCCACGTCCCTTGCCACGCACCTTGCCCATTGTAAATGAAGTAAAATAGCTTACACTTGCACTATCAATGGAAAAAGGGTAATAAAGAGTAGATTAGAAGCGTGGAAGAGGAAAACCACAGTTATTGTTTACTGGGGTATACCACACTTTTCTAAATAGAGATATTTGCGGCTGAACAGTGAGCGAAACACTCAAACTGCTTTTTTTTTTTTTTATACCAAAGGCCCAAAACTGGATAGTACAGCGATTTGACCCGTGGAACTGCGAAACCACAATGGGATGTCAGGCCTACACAAGACTATTTTCAACAGATATATTTTTGTGTCACAACAGTCAGGAGACACTACTGTTTTTCTTTACGGAAAAAACTACCAAAACCTGAATAATAGAGATTTTTTATCGTGGGATGGCAAAACCACAGTTGTTGTTTACTGGGGTATACCACACTTTTTTAAATAGAGATATTTGCGGCTGAACAGTGAGCGACACACTCAAACTGCTTTTTTTTTAGATACCAAAGGCCCAAAACTGGATAGTACAGCGATTTGACCCGTGGAACTGCGAAACCACACTGGGATGTCGGGCCTACACAAGACTATTTTCAACAGATATATTTTTGTGTCACAACAGTCAGGAGACACTACTGTTTTTCTTTACGGAAAAAACTACCAAAAGCTGAATAATAGAGATTTTTTTACCGTGGGATGGCAAAACCACAGTTATTGTTTACTGGGGTATACCACACTTTTTTAAATAGAGATATTTGCGGCTGAACAGTGAGCGACACACTCAAACTGCTTTTTTTTTAGATACCAAAGGCCCAAAACTGGATAGAACAGCGATTTGACCCATGGAACTGCGAAACCACACTGGGATGTCGGGCCTACACAAGACTATTTTCAACAGATATATTTTTGTGTCACAACAGTCAGGAGACACTACTGTTTTTCTTTACGGAAAAAACTACCAAAACCTGAATAATAGAGATTTTTTACCGTGGGATGGCAAAACCACAGTTATTGTTTACTGGGGTATACCACACTTTTTTAAATACAGATATTTGCGGCTGAACAGTGAGCGATACACTCAAACTGTTTTTTTTTTAGATACAAATGGCCCAAAATGGATAATACAGAGGTTTGAACCGTGGAAGTGCAAAACAACACTTCTGTTTCTCTAGCCTACACCAGACTATTTTCAACAGTTATATTTGTGTCTGAAAAATCAGAGACACGCTTTTTTTTTTGGGGGGGGGACACACCAAAAGGTTAATAAGACGGGTATTTGTACAGTGTGAAGGAGGAAAAAAAAAGGAGGATTTAGATGAAAAAAAAAGGATTTTTCCTGGCCCCCGACACCTGGTGCTAAGTCCAGCAATTTCAGCAACAGGAGCACACAGGACTGTAATGCAGCGTTTGCTGGTATAACCACTTTGTCTCCTATACAGCCTGCCTGCCTGGTATCTGGGATGGATATTAGTCCTGAAAAGGACTGTTTGTTTGTTCTGGCAGCCTTTACAGACCCTACACTAACTATTTCGCAGTTTATATCTCTCCCTAAATCAGCAACGCTGTCCCTACACTGTCTAATCTGGAACGACTGTGTCCAAGATGGCGGCGCCCCGTTTTAAATACTCGAGGTGACGCTGTGCGGCCAGCCAATCACTGTAATGCCCACAACCAACATGGCTGCAGCATTACAGTGACTGGCTGGCAATCCCTGCATGTTCATTGGCTCTGTAAAGAGCACCAAACATGCAGGGCGGAGACCCGAGCTCCCGCCCGAGTAACCGGAAATGCTCGGTGCTCGCCAAACATCCCGAGTAGCGTGATGCTCGGGCGAGTACCGAGCAGTGTCGAGCATGTTCGCTCAACACTAGTCTCTATGAATACGAATTCCTAAGTATTTGATACCCTGTGAGGGCCAGGCAAAGGGAAAGTTGGACTGGATGGAATCCTGTATGGATTTGGGGAGAGAGACATCGAGGGCCTCAGACTTCGCTGCATTGATTTTAAAATTTGACCATGTAACAAAGTGATCTATTTCAGCCATTACAGCATGGATGGATATATGTGATTGAGTGATATATACTAGGACATCATCAGCAAATGCAGAGCACTTGTACTCGGTGCCTCCCACCTCAATCCACCTAATATTGGGGTTATGGCGAATTGATGAGAGCAGGTGCTCCGTCACTAGGATGTATAAGAGAGGGGACAGAGGACATCCCTGCCTTGTCCCATTGGTGATTATGAAAGGTGATGAAAATGTTCCATTTATCTTCAGCCTAGGTGACGTATTGCGATACAGGGCCGTGATTTTGCCTATAAAAGGGTCCCCTAGACCCCTACCCCAAGCTTTTTAAGAGAATAATATATGGCGTGCCAGGAGACTCTATGGAATAGTTTCTCAGCAACCAACGAGAGTATCTAATTACAAATTTTTAACTGCATCTAGCCCAGGAAATACTTCGTGCCTAGTAGCAGTGTCTGCCAGTCAGCGGATTATCCCAGCTGTTAAGCTAGCTACACCACCTGTAGCTTGGACACTTAATTATTTCAAAGGAAATGGTTCGGGCCCCCGGGACACTCAGTGAAGAGCATCGGGGAGGCACGCCAAGGCACAGGGGCTGGGACTGGCGGTAGGACACCTTGCGGTGGACCGCCAAGCTCGATCCTTATAAAAGCTTTTTAATTGCTGCAGCTTTAGTGGACGCTACTGGAGCTGGAATTACCGCGGCTGCAGGCATGTTGCCCTTCAATAGATCCTTGTAAAAGGATTTAAAGTGTATTCATTCAAATTAGAGAGACAATTTAAATTAAAATGATTAGACCTGTCTCCACCGCAGGGGGCTCGCTCGACCCACCAGCGGACAGGCACCAGTATTGGGAAAGGGGGGCTGGCCATCAGAGTCCACCGCGGCTCTGGCACAAACCCGGCGACACGGAGGTTGCATGGGCAGGAACGGACTGGCCGTGTCGGCTTCACACTTTTTTGGTTTTAGAAGGGCATGACATGCCTATATCTGTGTCTCCCCCTCCTTTAACTCCTCCACCTCTTTTCTTTTCGCATGACTATATGTACTTGTCACTTTTCCATGTGTTAGTTGTGTCTTCTGAGCAGTTTGTCAGCTTTTGGACACCTTTGAAGGTGTTTTCTATGTGTTTCTATGTGTTTTTGTTTGCCTGCCATTGGTTTTAATGGTGTTCGAAGGTGTTCGACGAACAGTTCGACGAACAGTTCGGCGAACATACGGGTGTTCGACGAACCGAACCGAACTTGAACACTACGGGGGTGGCTCAACACTACCGCTGAGTGCACTGAGTTTGGGATGAGGGGGGAATGATGTTGCTTGATTAAGCCTCCTCTACATTAAGACAGGAAGGTGGTTGTCATCCTGTGACTGTTCTCAAATGACCCACTTGGCCTTGAGAGCATTGCTCCCAACTATTTTCATATGTCACTACTAGGGTGATATTTCTTTTACTCAACTTCTCTCCTGTGTAGCGTGGGGTGGTAGTCGCGGGCTAGGCACTTCTCCCCTCCTTTTACGCCCCGGCTCGCTACATGAAAGTGTGGGTCCTGGTATGGTGTTTGTATTCGTATTGTGAAGGCTTTGCACCCGTACAGGCCACCTGTAGCCAGTGGTGTTGGCCGACCACGACTGTAGTTTCTACAGTTCAATAAAGGAGGCTTCCATTCAAAAACACAGTCTTTACTGAACAGTAACTTGGTAAGGGTTATGTACAAGGGATAGCGGGTACAAAATCTTATTGACATTTCATTTGCAGTACAAAGCATTTTCACTACACAGTACCCTTCCTCTGTAGTCTACTCTAGGGTTAGTAAGGTACACTGTTTCATTATACTTTGTCACAACCTAGCTTCTATGCCATAGTCCTTATCAGCAAGTCTCTCAACTCGCTCAGTGGTTCCACATCTTATTTCTTCCACTACTAGCACCCTGGATCTACTGTTCGGGACCTGCACTAGTCCTACGAACTCAGTCCTGTTTAGACACTTTGCATTCGGCGTTTGCAAGATCAGGGTTTCTCGTGACTATGCGTCCTATTCAATGACCCCTTTCCAGAAGCCAACTTTGTCTCGTAGGTCACTTCAGGATGTCACTACCCATGTCCTCAGATCTCTTTTCTTTTTGTGGATCACCCCAACAGCACCACAGCTCTCTTCACTCTTCAAACCCTATCTAACTTTCTATAGGAATCAGTCTCTTTCCCTAAGACTAAGCTCCGCCCTCTATGGGCTAGTCCTAAAAAATAACTAATCTCATTTTACCCTAACATCACTAACTATCCCTTTTCTACCTATTCTATACACCATGTCCTACACTGTACATAACTTATCACACTCTACATTATACACAGTGTTTACAAAAAACACACAACACTATACATATTACTTAATACAAAACAATATGATTGGTGTCTTCAGGGGTAGGAGCACGACAGTCATTGTCCACCACTAGTGATGAGCGAGCATGCTCGTTACTCGAGATTTAGGAGCATGCTCGGGTGTTTTCCGAGTATCTTCAGTGTGCTCGGGTGTTATGTTTTACTCACTCTGTGCTCAAGATTTGCGACTGTTTGACAGCTGAGAAAAATTTACTGTGAAAGGCATATCATACACTAGCCTTGAACTTAGTGTATGAATTTGGTTAATTTTTTGGGCTATGTGTGTTACTGAAAACAAAATGTTTGCCAGCCATGATTTGGCTTCTAAAAATGAGTCACTGGATTCTAAAATAATTGACTTCACTCAAACTTCACCCCAAAAATTTGAATGCTAATGATTTTGAATCTTTTGGGTTTCGATTTGTGTGAATACAGCAAAATGGTGGCCAGCCGTTCACTATTTTACTGTAAGGAATTAAAAAAATTAAACTTTTTTTTCATGTTTTATATTTCGATAAATACTTAACCATTATTTTTATTGCAGAAAGTAAAAATGAAAAAACAAAAACACAAAACTCATAAACTGTGGACATAAATTTTGTCACAGATATTTTAATTATAATATATTGATACTATGCAATATTTATTTAGTAATTAATATTATGATTACTATTATATATATTGTTGCCTCTGATTAATAAAGAGCAGATGTAATAATAATAATAATAATAATAATAATAATTATTATTATTATTATTGTTGTCTTTTAATTATCTCTTTATTAACCAGAGGCAACAACATATATATATAGTAATAGTAGTAGTAGTAATAATTACTAATTATTATTAGTAATATTAATATATATTTTGTTGCCTCTGGTTAATAAAGAGTGGGTAAAATATTATTACTATTATTGTTAATAATAATAATACTAATAATAAATAATATTATTATTACTATTATGTTATCCTGTTAATAATAATTACAATAATTATTAATTAATAATAATTATAAATAATAACAATGATTATTATTATTATTATTATTATTATTATACCCGGTCTGTATTAACCAGATGCAACAAAATCTATAATAATAGTAAGAATAATTATTATTACTATTAATTATTATTACTATTATTGTTACATATTTTGTTACCTCTGCCTAATAAATAGAGGATAAAATAATGGTACTATATATATTATATGTCTAAAATTAAGCTAGTGTGGTTCCGCCAAGACTCTAATTGTTCTAAATTTTCAAAAAGTTGCATATTTTCCATATTTTAAACAGCCAGACTATTAACTGAATATATCACTGTTTTGCAAATTACACAGTCAGCACTTCCCATTGCACATTAAAAAATGCTTTAGGTTTTTTGTTCAGAACTAAATTTACTGAACCATGATCCAAGTCACATCAGGCTATGAGCGTTACCTACCAATCATCCTATTCATAATATGAATTCTATTTTTTTTTTTCACAGACAAAAACTCAAAGGATGTGCGGTGTCATCAGGATGTATACCGGGGATAGCTTGTAGTTAAAGTTGAAAGGTGTCCTGCCGTACCTATTTAATTTGGAAGACTGGGATTTTCTGCAAACAGAGTTAGGTAAATGGGTTTTCTAAGCAGCCTGCTGGCATCCTCCTAACGATGCTCAAGCTGAGATAATATATGTCTTTTGAAATAAATGCTTTAAATTGCTGCTACTCTATAAAGAATCTCAATTGTCCTAATTTGGGACAGGAAACCATGAATCAAATCATCAGTTTCATGTTAACCTTTGAGTATTAAAAGTCTTCGACTTCACAATTGGTGATCTGATTATCTTCCCTATAGTAAATTTGAAGAATATTATAAAGGTGGCCCGTTTTATACAATTAATAATTTAAGGAAAAGAAAAAAAAATGTTTTGGGTGAATAATTAAATAAAAAATAAATGAATAAATAAACAAATAAATGCTATCATATTTAAAATATAGATGCTACAAATCAATATGTATCTGAATTATTTAACAAAAAGATCCAATGTGGTTTCTCTGTGGCAGGCATCCTACTCTGTATTAAATAGGAGACAGGTGGATTGTCTACAGATATCATTGGTTCGGACATACTATATAGAATGCTCATTAGTAGCTTAGTTCTGGGCACCCTGTTAGTAGAAAGGCAGGGATCACAGCAGGGAAGTTACATGTCTAGCTTCTCACATTCCTGCTCTATCTTAGCCGCCTCTGCAAGGCTTTCTTTGGCAGCTCATTAGTAGGTGCACTGATGCATAAGAGCCAGTCATTAGGAGTATTTCTCAACATAGGCTTTTCATCAGGTGACTGCATTTACATTGCTTACATTGTTTTCTGTTACAGATTACGTCGCCAGATTGCAAATTAAATACATTTTTATAGAAAAACGTTGGATATTTTGGTTACAAGCAAAAAGATCTTAACTGTTGTTCGATAATACTGTTTTCACAATTTCAACAAGGAACATAATGGAATTTTGTAGTGTCCCCCCCCCCTAGACATCAGAAGACACAATCAGCCACACTTCAGACTACACTTGATAGACATGCAACAAGGAAAACTGTATTATGATATTTTATAATACAATGTATGATGTATGGAGCCTGATCATCTTTAAATGCATGTTGTTTCGTAGATAAAAGCAGAAATGAATGTTTATTCTTGAAACGGAAAGATGTTTAAATGGCTTAGCTCCAACTGTTAAATTGGTAAAGTTGCAAAGTGTTTGCTAAAACAAACAAGTTTATAATATATATAAGTAAAAAAAAATTATATCAGTTCACTACTGCGCTGGGAGAAATACTGGAAAAACCTCCTGATTGATGGTGCTCGGATTTCTCCAGGCCTGTGTCCTCGAGTTGGTACAAAGCACTGAGGAAAGGATTGTAATCCAGCACCATGGAAAATTAAAAATCCAAATTTTATTCAAAGGTTTCCATTAACATAAAAGTAATATTAAAAAGGGGGGAATGAGAAAACGTATTAAAGCTTACGCGTTTCGGACTGTAACTGAGTTGTTACTTATAAGTACATTGCATAGCTATTCCCGACAAATAAATGCTCAGTTGCTTACCCGGAAATGATGGATCCCTTTCAGGCAGTGGCGTAACTAGATGGGACCGGTGCAAGATTTGGACCGGGACCCCCAACCTGATTTGTATAAATATATATATATATTGTGACAAGGTCACTGGCGATGTATGTGAGGGGAGATATGTGTCACGAAGGTTGATATCTTCCGTGATGTGAAACCCAGAAGTTTCTCTCCAGCATGTTATATGCTAAGGGTTTATCAGCTATGTCAGGGTATTTTGTGAATTGGTGCAAAAGATGGGCGAGCCCCCTACTCACCATATCTCCACCTCAAGGGTGTGGTTGGGCAAGTTAAATGTCTGACCACTGAGTTTTTTTTCTGTTGTGTGTTGGGAGACAGGGAAGTCTCCAGCGTGGAGCTCCAGTGAGAGCTGAAGTATAGTGTATCCTGAGAGAGCGAATCCCGCAGTTATATGGACTGTCCTACTGTGCTATATGTTATCTTTTGTTTTGCCATTAGGCCGGAAAGGCTATGTTTATTTAATTTTCTGGTTTATTATGTAATAAACCAGCCACGGACTTTGACCCCAAGTGTTCCTGTGTCTACCTCTGAGAGCAGCTGAGTGAGTTAAATCCTACTATCACAAAACAAATTTAAATATTAGACAAAGAAAACACAAGTAAACACAAAATGCAGTTTTTAAATGAAGGTATTTATTATTAAGGGAAAAAGAAATCCAAACCTACAGGGCCCTGTGTGAAAAAGTGATTGCCACCTGATAACTGGTTGGGCCGCCCTTAGCAGCAACAACTGCAATCAAGAGTTTGCAATAACTGGCAATGAGTCTTTTACAACGATCTGGAAGAATTTTGGCCACTCATCCACTCAGTGTAAGAAATCAGGAAGGAGGCAAACACTTTTTCATACCACTGTATATGCCCTCCATCCTGGTATATATTATATACAGTAAAAGTGTGAAACAACTGAAAATATGTCTTATATTCTTGGTTCTTCAAGTCATAAAAGCAAAAGGTGGCTACTTTGAAGAACCTAGAATATAAGACATATTTTCAGTTGTTTCACACTTTTTTGTTAAGTATATAATTCCACATGTGTTAATTCATAGTTTTGATGCCTTCAGTGTGAATGTACAATTTTCATAGTCATGAAAATACAGAAAAATCTTTAAATGAGAAGGTGTGTCCAAACTTTTGGTCTGTACTGTATGTCCCTTATCTTGGGCCCCATCTTGGTATATGAGGGTATTTTTGGCTACAGTGCCGGACCGGGGGAGGGAGAGCAACAGCTCCATTTGTTATATTAACTGTTTGCAACACTATGGAGAAAAAAATAATAATTGGCAAACCCCTTATTGTCAGGACAAAAACTGTGGGCTGAGAATTTAACAACATGGGTTTCCATCGCCAAGCATCTGCATGTAATCCTTACATCACCATCCACTATGCCAAGCTTCGGATGGAGTGGTGTAAAGCCACCACTGGACTCAGTACCTGCAGAAATGTGTTCTCCAACGTGATGAATCTTGCTTTTATATCTACCAGTCTGATGGCTGAGTCTGGGTTTGGTGAATGCCGGGAGAACATAACTTGCCTGACTGTATTAAACTCACTGTAATGCCGCGGTCACACAAGCGTACATTCTCTCATGCTAAAGAATCGGATCGATTATACTAATGGCACTCTGATCAAACTGTTTGATCAGAATGTCAGCTCTCCTGAATGAGAGAATCAGAGCACACTCTGAGAAGATGGAGAACAAGATTTCTCCATCTTCTCCATTGTATGAGTCACACGAAAATCATCTGAGTGCAGTTCGATGTTTTCCAAGCACCCATGCCTTGAATTGGCATGAGAAAAAAAACACTGATCAGTACTGCTCCATTGAATAACATTGGTCCTAGTGCTATCCGATGAAACATCAGAAAGCACTCTTCCAATGTATACGCTGGTGTAAACGAGTCCTAAAGTTTAGTGGAGGAGGGATAATGCTATCGGGTTATTTTTCAAGGTATGGCCCTTAATTCACTAAGGGGACATTTTTAATACTTCAGCATACCAATACACTTTAAATAATTGTATGGTTACATCCAAATTTGTGGTTACAGTTTTATGTTTCAACATGACTATGCCCAGTGCACAAAGAAATAGCCATAAAGACATGGCTAGGTGAGGTTGGTGTGAAAGATCTTGACTGTCCCATCCAACACCATTGTGATGAACTACAACATCAGTGTCTGACCTCAAAAATGCTCTTCTAGATGAATGGTCAAAAATTCTTACAAATACATCCAAAATCTTGCAGAAAAGTTTCATAGAAGAGCGGGAGATATTTTGGTTGCAGTCTGGGGACTAACCCCAAAAGCTCTTGTGGGTGTCCCAATAATTGTCTCCATATAGTATATGACAGCCATTTAGGAACAGGTCTGGAGTAATCACATGGTTTTTCTTGATTGATTCTACGTGGAAACATGTATGAGAGCCATATTTCAATTACCTAAAAGTTTCCGCTCAGCTATATACTACCACTATCTAATTTTGTGTTACTACAATCTCTAGAGATGATAAATGATGAACACTGTATATAAATGTCCTCCTTTATGCCAATGTCTTCTGATTACCAGATACTAGTTAAGCTCTTACATGACCAGATACTTGGCTAAATACAATGTGTAAACACACATAGGCATCTGCCCCAGCCTAAATACATTACAATGTTTGTTAACCTTCGGGGTCATACTTGATTCACTTCTGCAGACAGAAAACAAGATTTATATAACACAGATCAATACAACCCTAAGAGTTATCCCATTGAAGATGCTAGATTGAAGCGCTTCTCTTTATCAGTTTACCATGACACTAATGTATTTTGCCTGTTTTGCCTGGGCAGTGATAAATCTGTTGGCAGGACAGAACAAATACGTTCCCTTGTTGAGAGACATGTTGTCTATGATTTGTCTCAACAGACATGCCAACTTGCTGGTCTATTCATTTCCTATTTAATTTAAGTGGCATATATGTCTTCTTGCCTTAGGAATGTCTTTTGTCTTACATGCTGGCATAGATGCCCTGTGGAAAATCTTTCACTAGTAACCTAGTCATACATCCTATGACAACATATCAATATTTCTTCTATTGCATCTACATGAAACATTAATTTTCCAGTTACTATGAATCCTGTATAGTGAACAAATCCCAGATGAAAAGTTTTTTTTTGTTATGCAATGAAGTTCTTTACACGGATTTGGAGAAAGTCAAAATGCTGCGGGGAAATATATCAACCCTTTTGTTGCCTGTTGCAAACTATCTTGCTTAAAGTGAAGACAACTTTATATAAAAATGCAATTGACAGGGTGATAAGGTTAACTGTCAATGCAACTGGCACACAAGCTGGTACTGAAACCTTACTCCAATGGCCAGTGTTTAATGGCCAAAACATTACTTTTCATAAGCTTAGTGGTTACAGTTAGTGATGAGTGAGCATGCTCATTACTCGAGATTTACGAGCATGCTCGGGTGTTTTCCGAGTATCTTCGGCGTGCTCGGGTGATATGTTTGAGTCACTCCGTGCACATGATTTGCGGATGTTTGATAGCGTTAATACATGTGAGGAATGCCTGTTTCTTAGGCATTCCTCACATGTATTAAAGCTGTCAAACAGTCGCAAATCATGCACACACAGTGTCTCAAACATAACACCCGAGCACGCTGAAGATACTCGGCGAGCATCCGAGCATTCTTGCCAAAAGGGTTAACAGAACATGCTCGCTCATCACTAGTTACAGTGTTAGGTATGATACTTAAATAGTAGAATAACAAAGCACTCAAATTAGTTGATGTGAAGTTTGTTAAAAAAGGTGCAGCAATAAATATGTACACATCAACTAATTTGAGTGATGTGCCATGGTGCCATGACAGTTTCTCTACCACTGAGCACCTATACTTACCTGGCTGGTGTGCCTCACCATTATTTTTTTCTTAGGTTTGATACTTATACTACCATCTCAATTTCTGGACTATGCAGATTGCCTCTTCAGAGAGAAAGAGAACTTGAACTCTAGTGAAAGCTATTGGAAGTAGTAATCCTAAAAGTCAATGTCAACCCTTTAACGAGCCTTGCCATATGACTTAGGGTTAAAGCCAAATCAGAATCTCAATTTGCAGACATAGTGTTTTGGGGTGTTGCCCCTCTTCAGTGCAAAGTATGAGATCTGATTTGGCTGTTTGAGAGGCTTCTGACTGGCATCTAAGGGATAACATTCATTGTGGATAGTAAAATGCCTGGCATGCCAGTGTAAGGAGGCTTATAAGCCATGTAATGCTCCACTGGGAAAATAATTAATCTTTGTAGAGAGGAAGAGGACTTGAACTCTACTGCCTCCCATTGTAAGTATCCTAAAAATCCATATTGATCCTTTAACGAGCCTTGCCATATAACAAAATTGAGTCTACAAATTGAGATTCTGGTTTGTTTTTTTTTCTAAGTCATGTGACAAGGCTCATTAAAGGGTATATATTGACTTTTAGGATTTCTACTTCAAATAGGTGGCACTAGAGTTGTCTTCCTCAAATTGTCTTCCTCTCTGAAGAGGCGATTTACATATTTAATTTCTCAGAGGAGCATTGCATGGCTTATAAGCTTCCTTCCACTGGCATGCAACGCATGTCACTTTCCACAAAGAGAAATGTTACCTCTTAGAATTTTTGGACTGTTACACTACTAAGGGCTCGTTTGCTTGGTAGTCACAGTAGTAAATAATTAGCAACAGTCTACAGTATTAACAGAGCACTGTATTGATACTTGACTTGCAGCAAGAGGGATTGTATGTTGCAGCTCCATACTGCCTTTCTGACCTCACTGGGGATCCACAGCTTTATTTACCAGCACGTCTATCCATCAGTAATCTGTGACAACACTCAATATAAAAATTATTAAAAAAATAATAAAAAGTTAAAAGAAAAGAATGCAAAAGGTAAAAAAATAAAAAAGGTCCGCACACCTTTAGTGTTAAATGAATGTACAGCTGCACACATATACTGTGTGGCCAATATCCAAACCTATACATACATGATGAGTCAGCACACTGAGACTAATGAATACATGAACTCCAATATTGCTATAAAAGTTAAAAATGTAGGATACTTAGCTCATATATTTTTTTCAGCGAAAAAGCGCAAAAGCCATTCAACCACTTCAAGGTTATATGGATGGTCCCTAACACTTGTGTCTCATTTCTCTTTGTAGTAAGCCAGTCCTCATCTGAACTGGGAAAGTGAAAGGAAAAACACAAGTGGTAGGACCTTCCATATTTAGGTACACCTTGACGTGGCTGGATGACTTTTGCTCTTTTTGATTAAAAAAAACTTAACTAAGCTGTGAAGGATCCGCACCTCGACCCTGTCTGACATCACTATTACATCAGTATACACCAATAAATCATTAGGGCAAAAAATCTTATAGACACCAATAAGAGGCAAAAACATACATAGCCCAAATATGCCAAAGCTTTAATGAAGACATATAAAGGTAAATACACACAATAAAAAACACAATCAAAGACACACCACAGTGAAAAAAAGGTGGAGAGTCTGGACCCGGTGGCACCCAAGCTCCCTCGCTCTCGGACCTGTGTCATGAACTGTCCCGTCAGAGGTCCCAACAGGAGTCCATCCTGGGTCACCTGCGGAATGTCAATTCTCGCCAGGACACTCTGACTGCTCCGCCAGCAACCTCCGCTAGTGCCATGACTCGCAATCCGGCAGCTCCGCTGTCCACTAATACCATGGTATCCTACCCCGGACCCCGGCTTTCTGCACCTCCTCGCTTCGGAGGCGACTCCGCCCAGGCTCGGGGCTTCATAAATCAGTGCACCCTGCACTTTGAACTCCTGTCCCACCAGTTTAACTCCGACCGGGCCAAAATTGCCTTCATCATGTCCCATCTCACCGGGGAGGCCCTGGCCTGGCTAAATCCTCTATGGGAGAGAGGAGACCCCATGGTGTCCGACTTGCCTGCCTTTCTCATGGCTTTCCGGAAAGTCTTCGACGAACCCGGACGGAAGACCTCATCCGCATCATCACTGCTACGCCTCCGTCAGGGAAGTCTCACCGTGGGCCAATATGCCATACGGTTCCGTACCCTTGCTTCGGAGCTGGCCTGGGATAACGACGCTCTGGTATCCGTCTTCTGGGAGGGTCTGTCCGGCCGTATTAAAGATGAACTTGCCGGTCGGGACATTCCTACCACTCTCGATGACCTAATAACTCTTGCCACCCGGATTGACCTACGGTTCCAGGAGCGTGCCAAAGAGGTCACCCGTGAGAGGAGGTTTCCACGTCTAGCTCCTACTTTTCAGAAATCCGTCTCTCCCCAGGTACACTCTCCTGAGCCTATGCAGGTCGACCAGACCAAGATGGTCAAAACCCGTCAGGACTTACGCCGTGCCGAGAGGAGCTGCTTCTACTGTGGCAGTAAGGAGCACCGAATCCGTGCCTGCCCGGAGAGGTCGGGAAACGCCTGTGTCTAGGTTCGCTCAGAGAGGTCGACCTAGACAAGAATAAATCCTCTCCATCTCTGCTGCTGTCAGTCTCAATCGTCTGCGGGGAGAACCGTTATTTCGAACTAGCCCAACTTGACTCTGGAGCAGCCGGGAATCTTATTTCACAGTCCCTGGTAGAGAAATACCGCATCCCCACCAAACCTCTGGCTGTACCCTTGTCTGTTGCTGCCGTGGATGGGGGTCTCTTACCACGCCCCATCCAACTCATCACCGAATCCATTACTCTGCAGGTGGGAATGCTGCATTCTGAGAGTATCTCCTTTCATGTTCTGCCTGGACTCTCTCACGCCCTCTTGCTAGGTCTACCTTGGCTCCAGAGACATGCACCCGTGCTTGACTGGCAGACCGGAGAGGTCCTTCGCTGGGGACAGGACTGCCATAAGACCTGTTTGGTTCCCGTCCATCCCGTCCGTCCTTCTCCTACCCCAGCTAATCTACCTGGACTTCCGATTCCTTATTGGTCTTATGCTGATGTCTTTAATAAAAAGGAGGCAGAGACACTACCCCCTCATAGACCATACGACTGCCCTATCGACCTGTTACCCGGTACTACTCCTCCCCGTGGGCGTATTTATCCATTATCCGCTGCTGAGACCTGGTCGATGTCCGAATATATTGAGGAGAATCTGGCCAGGGGATTCATCCAGAAATCTACCTCCCCGGCGGGAGCAGGCTTCTTTTTCGTCAAAAAGAAGGACGGCTCTCTCCATCCCTGTATAGACTATAGAGGCATTAACCAGATCACGGTGAAGAATAAGTACCCCCTTCCGCTCATTCCGGAGTTATTTGATCGTCTGAGGGGGGCTAGAATCTTCACCAAACTGGACCTCTGTGGGGCGTACAACCTGGTTCGTATCCGTCAGGGGGATGAATGGAAGACGGCATTCAACACCCGGGACGGCCACTATGAATATCTGGTAATGCCCTTTGGTCTCTGTAACGCTCCTGCCGTCTTTCAAGAGTTGGTCAATGACATCTTCCGGGACCTTCTCTACTCCTGCGTAGTGGTGTACTTGGACGACATCTTGGTCTTCTCTCCGGATCTCCAGACTCACCGGAGGGATGTTCGTCAGGTCCTGCTCAGGCTCAGGCAGAATCACCTCTTCGCTAAATACGAGAAGTGACTCTTTGAGCAGACCTCGCTTCCGTTTTTGGGCTACATTATTTCTCAGACCGGCCTACGAATGGATCCAGAGAAACTGTCTGCCATCGAGAAATGGCCTCGAGGGGTTGAAGGCCATTCAGCGGTTCCTGGGCTTCGCCAACTACTACCGCCTCTTCATACCACACTTCTCTTCCCGGACTGCCCCAATTTCCGCGCTCACCCGTAAGGGTACTAATCCCAAAGAGTGGCCGCCCGAAGCAGAGGAGGCCTTTCTTTCCTTAAAACAGGCCTTCTCTTCCGCCCCGGTGCTGCAGCGCCCAGACGGCAACAAGCAGTTCTTCCTGGAAGTTGACGCCTCCTCCTCTGGAGCCGGAGCGGTACTTACTCAAAAATCATCTTCCGGGAGGATGGTAACTTGCGGCTTCTTCTCTAAACTCTTCTCCTCCTCAGAGCGCAATTATTCCATAGGAGACCGAGAGTTATTGGCCATCAAACTGGCATTGGAGGAGTGGTGTTACCTGCTCGAGTGGGCTCTTCACCCGGTAATAATTTACACTGACCACAAGAACTTGGCTTACCTCCAGCATGCCCAGAGACTTAACCCGCGCCAAGCCCGGTGGTCCTTGTTTTTTGCTCGCTTTGATTTTGTTCTTCATTTTCGCCCGGCTGACAAAAACGTCAAGGCGGACGCCTTGTCTCGATCCTTTCTGGTGTCTGATCTCGAGGAAGATCCGAAACACATCATCGATCCCGCCAGAGTAATGCAGGTGGCTCCCGTGAGTCTAAATCGTCTCCCTCCCGGAAAGACGTTCGTATCAGTACCTGATCGGGAGAAGATCCTTCACTGGGGTCACTCGTCTAAACTGGCTGGCCATGCCGGTCAGAAAAAGACCCTCCAGCTTATTACCCGGCACTACTGGTGGCCTACCCTGCACAAGGTCGTAATAGACTTTGTTTCTGCCTGTGTGTCCTGCGCCCGCAACAAGGTTCCGAGACATCTGCCAGCCGGTCGCCTCCTTCCGCTTTCTGTACCTGCTGCCCCCTGGCAGCATATAGCAATGGACTTTATAACTGACCTCCCAGTCTCTGCCGGTTGTACGGTCATTTGGGTGGTCGCTGACCGCTTCTCCAAGATGGCTCATTTCGTTCCCCTGCCAGGCCCCCCGTCTGCACCCCAGCTAGCTAAAGACTTTATTCGTCACATCTTTCGTCTTCATGGCCTGCCCCTCCACATCGTGTCGGATCGTTGGGTACAGTTCACCTCACACTTCTGGAGAGCCACTTGTAAAGTGCTAGACGTCACCCTGGACTTCTCTTCCGCTTACCACCCACAGTCCAATGGTCAAGTCGAGCGGATCAATCAGAACCTGACCAGTTACCTCCGGCACTTCGTTAATGCCCATCATTCAGACTGGGTGGATCTCCTACCATGGGCCGAGTTCTCATATAACAATCACGAGAGCGAATCCTCCTCCAAATCCCCGTTTTTTGTAGTCTTCGGTCAGCATCCTCGGATTCCTTTTCCTGTCTCCACCTCTGTGGACAACCCGGCTGCGGAATCTCTCGTTAGCAAATTTTCCTCCATTTGGGAGAGTACCCGATCCGCACTCCTTCAGTCGTCCGAACGGATGAAAAGACACGCTGACAAAAAACGCCTGGATCCTCCACAATTTCGTCCTGGAGATAAAGTCTGGCTCTCATCTAAATATGTCCGACTCAAGATACCTTCTTACAAGTTAGGGCCTCGGTTCATCGGTCCTCTGGAGGTCATCAGTCAGATCAACCCGGTGGCCTATAAATTGAAACTCCCGGCCAACTTACGGATCCCTAACTCCTTCCATGTATCTCTCCTCAAACCTGTGGTACTTAACTCTTTTTCCAAGTCTACAGGTACGCCTCCTGCTCCGGTTTCTGCTGAGGACGAGTTTGAGGTAGAGAACATTCTTGCCACCAAAAGGGTAAGAGGAAAGACCTTTTTTCTAGTAGAGTGGAAGGGGTTTGGTCCTGAGGAGAGAACGTGGGAGCCCCGGGAGAACATCCATGCCCCTCTCATCCTTGCTAAATTTCTGTCTGGCCTAAAAAAGGGGGGGCCTAAAGGGGGGGGTACTGTAGCGCCGGCGTCCCTGCCCTCTGCTAGGTAGGGACGCTGTTCCCCTCACCTCTCTGCTCCGTGCCCGGCGTCCTCCTCCCGCTCTGCTGGCAGCGCGCGCTCCTTCCCGGCCACTGTGCTTAGGGCGCGCGCGCGCGCTCTCCCTCCCTCTTGAAAGGGCCGCGCGTGCCGTCCTAAGGAGTCCCCGGCCAATGGCCGGAGGACTTCACCAAATATAAGGCACCTCCTCCAAAATGGAGGTGCCCGAGCAATGTTGTTGCACTGTTCACTACTCTGCTTCAGCCCTCAGGTCCCGTTGCCAGTTACCTGCCAGATACCTGCCAGATTCCTGCCAGCTTGCTGTCTTATTCCTGCCTGATATTCTGCTACCTGCCTGCTAGCCTGAGGTCCGACGGTCTGCCTTACTACTCCTGTCAGTCTGTCTAAGGACCAGCTTGCCCGCTCACCTGGGAGCGCACATCAACTACCTGCCTGCTTGCCTGAGGTCCGACGGTCTGCCTTCCAACTCTTGTCAGTCTGTCTATGGACCAGCTTGCCCGCTCACCTGGGAGCGCACATCTGCTACCTGCCTGCTAGCCTACCTGGAGGCTCTGCCGTCACGTGCTGTGACCACCTGCCTGTCCATTGACTCCTGCCCGCTCACCTGGGAGCGCTCATCTGCTGCCTGTCTGCTAGCCTACCTGGAGGCTCTGCCGTCACGTGCTGTGACCACCCGCCTGTCCAGAGACTTCTGCCCGCTCACCTGGGAGCGCTCATCTGCCGCCTGTCTGTTGGTCTTCCTGGAGGCTCCGCCGTCACATGCTGTGACCACCCGTTTATCCAGAGACTCTCGTCTGCTCACCTGGGAGCTCACGTCTACCATCAGCCGCCACAGGTCGTACCAACCCTTTACCCAGAGACTGCCCCGGTCACTTGCCGTGACCATCTGCCCGTTCACCCAGAGACTGCCCCGGTCACTTGCCGTGACCATCTGCCCGTTCACCCAGAGACTGCCCCGGTCACTTGCCGTGACCATCTGCCCGTTCACCCAGAGACTGCCCCGGTCACTTGCCGTGACCATCTGCCCGTTCACCCAGAGACTGCCCCGGTCACTTGCCGTGACCATCTGCCCGTTCATCCAGAGACTGCCCTGGTCACTTGCCGTGACCTCCTGCCCGTTCTTCAAGAGACTGTCCCGGTCACCTGCTGTGACTGCCTGCCTGGTCGCCACCCGCTCCCTTACAAGGATCGCCCCCTTGTATAGTAGCTCAGAGGTTCCGCCTCCCAGACCCGTTACAATATACAACAATATGGAATTGGAGGGCATATAAAAGAGAAAAGCAGCATATATATATGTAATCTTATACACAAGTAGCCAAGCGGAATTTAATAAATAACATAATAAATATTAGCAATAACATCACCCACTTGTGTATACTGGTATCAATAGATCAATACAGCTGCATATATCAATGACCAGTGTCAATAAAAAAAGGGGGCCCATAGTGTAATTTCAACCAATAACCATAGTTACCTAGGAGCACATGTCAATGGTCCAGGCACCCACCACGCACCCGACGCGCGTTTCGCATAGGAAATGCTTCATCCAGGGGTGATGGGATGCTGGAGGGAACAGGTATATAAATGAGTCCTGATCAATAGCTTTCAACACCGGAATTATGTGCAGCTGCATCTCAACACAATTTCTAATTGTTGTTACCATCGTTACCTGCATATATCACTCAATCGTACCAGAGACGAACCGCTGCCATAACGTCGCCCGTAATGACGAAACCACCGGAAAAACACGTGGAACACACTTCCCGTCACGTGACCACAGATGATCACGTGATCGGGACCAGATCACGTGATCAGTAAATAAAGCGCATGCGCGGTGGCGTTCAAAATCGGAGCGGAGATACCGCTAGGAAGCAAAAGTAGACAGGAAGGGAAGAAAACCACCCTAGGGAAGAAAACCACCCTAGGAAAGAAGAAGATGGTGAAAAAGAGGGGGAAAAATTATGAAAAGTGATCCCCCCCTCCTCCCCCCCTTTCCTTTTTCCCTCTCCCCCCCACCCCCCTCCCTCTTTTTACTTTTTTTTCACATATATATTATATATATATGTGTGTAATACATTTTTTTTATTGTTAATTTTTTTTTATAGTATGGATTTTCGTCACACCGTCACTTTTATCTCAGCATTTTATATGTTTTGTTTTTTTAATATATACTGAAATATATATTCTCTATGAGATTACATTTCATATTTTTTACTTGACATTTTTTACTCTGTGTAATCAACACTCTATATATACTTGGTGCTCATATATATATTTTTTATATATATTTAATAAAATTTATATATTTATTATCACATATTTATATGTCTGTCTGTGTGGTGACTGGTCACTTATATTAATTAATCATATATCTTTCTATTTTTGAACTTGTCACTTTATTTATATTTATTTTTTATTTTTGTACACGCATATCTAATAGAATATGTATACTATTTATCACTCACTATCATATTTTCACATATGTTTATTAGTGTGGTGTTTGTCTATACCATTTTTACGTATATATATTTTTCATTAATTTTTGCACTTGTTACTTTCTCCTTATATTATTATTCTTTTTTTTCCTTTATAGTTTTTAATTTATTATTCATTCACATCTTGTTATGTACTTTGGTTGGTGATAGTTTTTGTCTATTACTTTTCCCATTATTTTCTTTTACTTTTCTTCTTTTATGATTTATACATTTCATCATTTTTCCCCCTCTTTTTCACCATCTTCTTCTTTCCTCGGGTGGTTTTCGCCCCTTCCTGTCTACTTTTGCTTCCTAGCGGTATCTCCACTCCGATTTTGAACGCCACCGCGCATGCGCTTTATTTACTGATCACGTGATCTGGTCCCGATCACGTGACCATCTGTGGTCACGTGACGGGAAGTGTGTACCGCGTGTTTTTCCGGTGGTTTCGTCATTACGGGCGGCGTTATGGCAGCGGTTCATCTCTGGTACGATTGAGTGATATATGCAGGTAACGATGGTAACAGCAATTAGAAATTGTGTTGAGATGCAGCTGCACATAATTCCAGTGTTGAAAGCTATTGATCAGGACTCATTTATATACCTGTTCCCTCCAGCATCCCATCACCCCTGGACAAAGCATTTCTTATGCGAAACGCACGTCGGGTGCATGGTGGGTGCCTGGACCATTGACGTGTGCTCCTAGATAACTATGGTTATTGGTTGAAATTACACTATGGGCCCCCTTTTTTTACTGACACTGGTCATTGATATTTGCAGCTGTATTGATCTATTGATACCTGTATACATAAGTGGGTGATGTTATTGCTAATATTTATTATGTTATTTATTAAATTCCACTTGGCTATTTGTGTATAAGATTACATATATGTATGCTGCTTTTCTCTTTTATATGCCCTCCAATTCCTTATTGTTGTATATGTTCCTAGGGGAGTTGCAAGTTGGATACCATACCTGATACTTTTATTGGTCCAGACTCTCCACCTTTTCTTCACTGTGATGTGTCTTTGATTGTGTTTTTTTATTGTGTGTATTTACCTTTATATGTCTTCATTAAAGCTTTGGCATATTTGGGCTATGTATGTTTTTGCCTCTTATTGGTGTCTATCACTATTACATCAGACGGATCACATGATGGGGATCCGCACTTTGTACCAATGTGCCATTCCGTACCCCTCGGGGACACCTAAGGTACAGTTTTATACAGAAACCCCCTGTCGATAAGGGCCCAGGGAGGCACTGGGAGTGAGAGGATGTGGCCCAAGTAGTCACTGACGTGGCACCACACTCGCTCACACCCCTGACAGGCTGAGAGGCCCCTTTCACTAGCCACAGTGAAACCGAACCTTATCAGCCCAGTAGAACTGTCACCAGTTCCTGTTTGATGTAAGAACGATCCACTAATAGGAATTATATTGGGCCAGAAACCAGCCCTGGTAGCATGGGAATTTAATCCAAGAAACGGACGTGTGGATTCGAGGATAGAGGTAAAAGAGCAGCCCATCGTTAAATTATATATTTAATCGCCTTAAGGGCACACTAGGCAATACACTATATACACAAGGGTTATACAGATTTGTGCTAGAATGGGTCGAGATCCAGGTGGGCGCTCACCATGTCCTGGGGACCTCAGAAATATACACAATGTACGGCTGGGATGTATAGTATTTCCATAACTCCTTATGAAATCCCTAGCTGTCTGAACAAAGGGGACCCCACGGTTTGGATCTGCAGGGGGTCTTCCTGTGGAAGGTTGCATACTACCTAGCTGATGGGGAGGCTTGAATCCTTTGTTTGAAGCTGGTCAGGTGTCTTGTTACACCTACACATGCTTACAGGATGATTTTAAGCTGCCATTACATCCCCCCATCCTTCACATAAGTACCTTACATTTTTCATGCTTATAGCAATATTGGATGGAGTTCATGTATTCGGCAATCGCAGTGTGCTGACAACACACACTACATCTTGGTAAGAGTATATATTGAGTAAAAGTAAGAAAGGACACAGGGCAGCTGTATTAATTATTATACATTGATGTGGTCGTTACAGGTATAGAATCTAGTGATGAGCGAGTATACCTCATCAACCATTTCGGCGAGCACCCGAGTATTTTGGCGTGCTCGGCATTTTATTCATTATCGCCGCGCCTGCATGTGTCACGGCTGTGACCCGAGCATGCTCGCCGAAAGGGTTAATGAGGCATACTTGCTCATCACTAATAGAATCGTATTATTTAACATGCACTGATAAAATTACTTTTTTTTCCTTAAGAAAGTGACTTACTACTTGTCCTGGGGACAAACCTGGCATAGCAGTTGACCACCATTCAGGTGAATTATTCTAAGCAATATTAATGCCTGAAATATAAACCATATAACACTATCACAACCACATGATGGTCCCACACACAAAACCTACACATGGTTTGTGTTTTTCCGCCAGTTAGTGAGTTACAATTTATCAGTCATCATGTCATCACAAAAAATCTATACTTTAACCTCAACATTATTTCCTTATATTGTATTTGTTGGATATATGTCTATTGTATGCAGTTCTCATTGCTGCAGGACATTTCCAGCCTTTGATGACCACTGAGCTTCCCATATGCTTCCAACAGGGCCGTGTGCCAACTAGAAAAGCCTTCGTAGCCTCCAAATGTTTCAAGCAGCAAGAAAATGACTTTTCTGTACTTAAGTGACCTGAGAAGACCCCTGACTATGGCTCAAAATATATACTTGGGATGAAGAGAGCCATCCAAGCAGAAGGAAGAATGGAAAGATGGGACTTCAGTATCGGCAAAATGGCAATGTATTCCAGCGGCATATTCCTGGCTTTACTCAAGGCGAAAGGAAACAAATTAGAAAAATATTAATATGTGAATGATCATTGTGATAACTACATTGTTCCATGAAAAAGTATCAGCACTCTTTCAAGTGCCCCTGTCATATTTTTGACACTGACTGTTTTATCAGAGTCATTTTTATTAAATATTTTCATTAATTTTTCATCATCTCACTGCCAATTCAGTCCAGATTTATTAATGAACTAGTCTTTCTCTGATTAATGTTAGTGAAGCAAGACTAGGGGTATCGGGATAAGATTTTCCATTGTTTTTCTTTTTTTTCTAATCTATAATCAACATTTACTCTACCTGTAAATTATCTCATAGTAGGAGGTTATTTTATCTTTCCAGTGATTCATTTTTGACAAGAAAAAAGAAGAGAAGATGTCTTGTGATAGATAGTGGTCAGCTAGATGAGCCTTTTTGAAGGAGCTATCAAAGGTACATAGACACCATGTAGGACATAGGATATGAGGGTTTCATAAATTGTAACCTGCCTACTCAGTCAAGCAGACCAGTGGAACTGTGAGGCAGGTTAGGAGGTCCACAACAGAGTGAAGGTCTACAAGGCCAAGTCTTGGCAGACTGAAAAGGATGTAGATGCAGAATGAAAGAAGGAAGTTGTGGACAGACAGAGGTGACCTCACAACTTTCAAGTCACCACTTCACAGGTAGAGCCAACTGATGACTTAAACCTGGTGGTTATGACGCGCCCCCTGGGCCGTGGGGATACCCGGAGCCGGGCCTGTAGATTCTGGGGGTTGTAGTCACCGTGGCGGCGACCCGGTCCGTGACCCAGGGCGGTCAAACCAGGGTAGTCTATGTGTATCTGGTTTAAAGAGTCCGACTACGCCACCTGTGGAATGCGGTTATTGGGAACCGCCGCTGCGAAGCAGTCCACTGAAGCTGGTGATATGCGCAGCAAGGTAGTGTAACTCCCCACAGGAAGAGTGTAGCTTCAGGGCAGCGTGAGTGGATGATAGTGGTGATAGTGCAGGGTGTCGCGGTGCAAGAAGAATCACAGAGTCCAGATGATGCAGTCCCAGATCTTTTACCCACGGTTAAGCAGTTCCACTTACAGGGCCAGTGTAAGAGCCCATGGCGTCCTGTGCTCACGCAGTAAGGGGCTCGGTCGACCCTCAGGTATCTCTGGAGCATTTAGCAGGACCCCCTTCAGTGTGTCCTCTCTGGCCTCTCTCTTGTACCTCACACCTAACGGCACCTCTGTCCAGTGTCCTCGGGCCTTGGCGGGCGACATGTGTTCCGTCCCCTGGCCCTATGTGGCTACCTTCCTGGTGGCTGGTGTTGACGGCTTGCTGTACTTGAAGTGCTGTAGCCTCTGGTTCCCAGTTGAGCCCTGTAGTCTCTACTGGTTGAGGGATCAGGTTCCCTTCTTCTGGTCTGACCCCCCTACCTCCTGGCAGCAGCGAGCGTACGGGTGGCGGCTGCACGGCCCCTACCCCTAGGGTCCCTTCTGTTCCTGTCCTGGAGCCTTCCTGCACCCCTTTCCTCTCTTCACTCCTTTCAGGTTCAGGCCTAGTGACTAGGCCTGCCTGTGGAGCAGAGCTCGTACAGAGCCTCTGCTCCTTCATTCTCCACACTCTGAACTCTCTGAACCAAGATGGTTCCTTCCTTTTATACCTCCTACTCCTGTGCTCCCAGTATCTACGTCCTCCACCCATCCGCTACCTGGTTCCCCCTCTCTAAGTGGTTCCTCCCCACTCCAGCCAGGGATCAGGGACAGTTGTGCACTCCTGTAGAAGCATTGTCGGCCTGTCCCCCGGAAATGTGATGTAGTGGATGTAGTGTTAGGGTCCTGAGCCATACTCCTTCCTTACGTGAGAGTGAGATACCACACCTCTGGGTGAGATGCAATACCTCTGTGGCGACCGAACCCTCAGGGTCGCCACACACCCCCCTGGTAAAACACAGCACGTCCGCGGGCTGGAACAGAGCAAAAGACAGATATATATATCAAAGACATACAAAAACTTTTAGGATGCATCCACATATAAGATTGTAAACAACACTTCTTCCCTTTATGGGAGGCATAGTTCTTTCAATGTTGCTGGTTACATTTTCTTTACCAAACAAATTATAAACACTTTCTTCACATGTTATAAAACATTTCTTCACATATATCAGACATTATAAACATTTACTTTGTGTATAAAACATTATAAAACTTTTCTCTTAGTATAAGCACATTGTTGTATATAAAACATTTTTCTTGGTAAACATTCTTCATATCAACACATTTTCAAGTAAAACTTTTGGTCAACCGGTCACAGTGATGTCTGCAACCAGGTGTCCATTTTTTTTTCAATAAGGTGCAACTTACAAACACGAACATGAGGGACCCGTCCCAAACCCTTAACGGAGGCCCTGGGGTGGCTGCAGGGCTTAGACGATCCAGATGCTGGACCTCGTCTTCGGCCACCTCCAACGGGTTTTTGTTCTGAGGTACTCGTTGTAGTTCTTATAAAACCAATAAGGGGCACCTGAAGTGGCTGCTCCCAGTCCTCAGCCGGTTAGTCTCTTAGACCCGTTCCGGGTAACTTAAGTGCACACAGAGAAACTTTTTAACTTTTGATTGCACCCTTCTGGGCAACTGGGTAAACTTGAACTCACAGTGTCTCTGCATACCCTGACGGGTAACTTATTTACATTTTTAAAGTTTTGCTCCACCTACTGTACTTAGTAAGGGTGCTCCTTGCGGGGAGGCTCTGGCCTATCACAGGCTGACCCAGCCCAGTCTTCAGCATGGTGGGACTCTGTCTCCACCCGGTGGACGTGTAGGGCATACCAGCGCCTGACTCCTCGGTGCCTGGTGTAGGACACGGTGTCCCCGGGATACAGGTCCCGATCTTCATGTCCCTCTGGCAGGTGGGATTCTACGTCTCTCCTATTTACAAAGAGATCCGTGTTTGTCAGCGGGTCCCAGATGAACCCCCATCCCGCGTCCAGGTTAAATTTCACCACGGACCCCGTAATTCTGGGACCACGAGCCGCTCACTTGTCATGGCAGGTCCGGGCCTTTTCCTCCATATTCCTGGCCTCAAGTTGCTTCCACCGCTCACGCCGCTGTTTCCGCTCTTTCTCGAACTTGATCAGCTGTTGGTAGCAGAACTCCTTGTGGTGTGCTGCGGCTGCCCTGGTCTCCTGGGAGAACCCCTTTAGGTCCTCCCCCGAGTGATCCCACTCAAATTGGGCCTCATCCTCCAGTACCTGGGAAGCAGCGGAGGCGGGCTGTGGAGCGGGCAGGAGTGAAGGCCGCTTGTCTTCCACCTCTGCGGACCAGTCCCAGGGGAAGCGCCCATACACCCATTTGGGTGTCGGAGGGGGCGGCTTCTGTAGAGGACCTAGGAGTGGGCCGGCCTTGCTGATGACTGGAGCTAGTTCCGGGGTCTGGAGGGCACTTGGTACTGACGCGCCCTGGTACGCGCATAGCGAGCACGTGGCGGTCTCACCCTGGTTTAAAGGGCCTGGCTCTGGCGTCGGGAGTGGGGCTGCTTCGGTGACGCCTGGGATCTGCGACTCCACCAGGGGACCCAGGGGCAGGTCGACGCTTACAGCGTCCGGCACAGGAGAACTTCTCCTACCTGCTCCTGCGGCCGCTCCTGCGTCAGGCGCGGTCTCCTGACCTCGATCCTGGTCCTCGGAGGCTGGGGCGCTGCCGGTGCTGGGCAGCGTCGCTAGCTGCCGGGCCGCCATCCTTTGCTCCATCTCCCTCTTCCAGTCCGCGATGGTGTCTTGCTGCGCCCTGGCCATCCTCCGGCCCAGATCTTCCATGCCGGCGCAGAGGAACTCGGTATCCTCCCGGGGGAGCTTGGCCACTAGCTCCTCCAGGGTATGAGGTGCTTCGGCCGGCAGCATGGTGCTGGCAGGGTCTCCAGAGCTGCCACGGTCCATCTCCTTTCTCGGGTGCGGCCTGCCTCGACTGGTCCAGACCACACCCTGTCTCTCGGTTTTCTTGCCTCCCCTCCCCTTTCGGGGGCAGTTCCAGGGCAGTCTGCTGTCGGTCACCTCCAAGGGAAGCCCCCCCAAGTCAATGGACACATCCACATACATGATCACTGTTGGTTGGGGCGGGCCCCGCTTTTGGCGCCATTCTGGGACCTGGCCCACGATGGGAGGTGACCTTTGGTTGTTGTTTGGCTGGCACATAATGGCACCCGTTCTTCAGGGGTGGACCCCACATTCAGTAGAAAACACAGTCTTTTAGGCACACAATACCCGATGATAACGGGTTGGTTACGGATCCTGCCGACTACGCCAAAGTTGACGCGCCCCCTGGGCCATGGGGATACCCGGAGCCGGGCCTGTAGATGCTGAGGGTTGTAGTCACCGTGGCGGCGACCCGGTCCGTGACCCAGGGTGGTCAAACCAGGGTAGTCTATGTGTATCTGGTTTAAAGAGTCCGACTACGCCACCTGTGGAATGCGGTTATTGGGAACCGCCGCTGCGGAGCAGTCCACTGAAGCTGGTGATATGAGCAGCAAGGTAGTGTAACTCCCCACAGGGCAGCGTGAGTGGATGATAGCGGTGATAGTGCAGGGTGTCGCGGTGCAAGAAGAATCACAGAGTCCAGATGATGCAGTCCCAGATCTTTTACTCACGGTTAAGCAGTTCCACTTACAGGGCCAGTGTAAGAGCCCACGGCGTCCTGTGCTCACGCAGTAAGGGGCTCGGTCGACCCTCAGGTATCTCTGGAGCATTTAGCAGGACCCCCTTCAGTGTGTCCTCTCTGGCCTCTCTCCTTGTACCTCACACCTAACGGCACCTCTGTCCAGTGTCCTCGGGCCTTGGCGGGCGACGTGTGTTCGGTCCCCTGGCCCTATGTGGCTACCTTCCTGGTGGCTGGTGTGGACGGCTTGCTGTACTTGAAGTGCTGCAGCCTCTGGTTCCCAGTTGAGCCCTGTAGTCTCTGCTGGTTGAGGGATCTGGTCCCTTCAGTTCCTGTCCTGGAGCCTTCCTGCTCCCCTTTCCTCTCTTCACTCCATTCAGGTTCAGGCCTAGTGACTAGGCCGGCCTGTGGAGCAGAGCTCATACAGAGCCTCTGCTCCTTCACTCTCCACACTCTGAACTCTCTGAACCAAGATGGTTCCTTCCTTTTATACCTCCTACTCCTGTGCTCCCAGGATCTATGTCCTCCACCCATCCGCTACCTAGTTCCCCCTCTCTAAGTGGTTCCTCCCCACTCCGGCCAGGGATAAGAGACAGTTGTGCTCTCCTGTAGGAGCATTGTCGCCCTGTCCCCCGGAAATGTGGTGTAGTGGATGTAGTGTTAGGGTCCTGAGCCATACTCCTTCCTTACCTGAGAGTGAGATACCACACCTCTGGATGAGATGCAATACCTCTGTGGCGACCGAACCCTCAGGGGCGCCACAGTTACAATACAAGGAAGGCACAGAAGCCTCATAGTTGCACATTTAAGGTGCTACTAAATAAAATGCTTATAATTTGCTATCTATTCCTGAAGATGCAAAATACTCAAATGTTGTGTTGCCTTCAAATTGTTCTTTAAAACTTGTCTATGCTAAATACCAACTCACAATTTATCTTTGCTCACAACATTTGTGCCGAAAGACTTTCATCAATGACATATCCTATTACGATTATATTCACTCCACTGTATGCCAAACTATACCAACCAGGCCACACCCCAGGGCTTAGGGCAGTAAACCTACTAATCACTGATCATAATTTTCTATCAGGATTCAGCTCAAAGAAATTGAAACTAGCACCACCCAACCCCCCATTGACTTCCCTTTTGGGCTATATCTTCCACAGCCTCAGCAGACACACCAGAACAGACCTCTCTCAAGGCTGACAGTATGCTCAGCCCATGTAGCATCAGTGACAATCTAGAAAGAGCTCTGCAATATGTCTCTTTCCACGACAAGAGGTATCCAAGCCCATAAAGTGGCAATAATTCTACTGGTTGCTTTCCAGTGATGCCCTCCAGCTTTTCCATGGTAATTTACACTTGTAGACAATTGTTTATTAAAAGTAGGACAATGACCAGCTAAGCATCATCTCCACTTGTCACTTAATCCAGCCTTCAACCTAGCGCTCATTTCTTGTGATGGATACGTTGCTTTTACCTCCAGACCACCATCTTCTCTGATGAAGTTGCCACTCCAGCCTCCAACTCTCTGGCATGCCACTATTGGACAAACCCAAGCCCAAATTCTTTCACACCTCAATCACATGCTTCCTTGACACCATATGTAGATGATCTGAACTCATCCCCATGACCCCAAACCATTGAATCTTATCAGTTCAGTTGTGTTCTTTATATTGGCATCATGGCAACGAACTCCAGTATCATAAGGCACAATTCCACATTAGCGTTGGGCTCTTCTTGGGAAAATGCTGATATCGGTACCTTCTATTGTTAGCAAACAAATGAGAACCCATTCATTCTCGCTGTGTGTTTTTGGCACTGTGAATCTTGCTTTTTGCCCATACCAGAAACTTAGGACCTCAAAGTACACAACCAGTATTTATCACAGCATCACATCAATATGGTATAACATACATAAACATTATATTTACATTGCATGTACAAAAAAATAACAGCAATAAAACAGTAAATAAACAAATGAGCAATTTCTAAAAGGTAAAACATGCAAGCTTTTTAGCTCAAGGGTGGCAAATAACTCTGTATCCACAGTGCAGTACTTATTCAATGCTAGCTGCTTTGTACTCTTTCAGCAAACATGTAATTGTAATCACAATTCAGTCTCCACTTCGAAACATTTTACTTACACATGAAAATACTGAAAACAAGACAGGCTTGATTATTGTTAACCCAAGGCCACGGACATCTTTAAGTGAAGGATATTTGATGGAAAGGTTATGAATATCCCTACAATCACTGTATTCATGAAGACGGCAAATGTTCTTTGCTTTTATAATAAATTATCTTCATTTATGGCATCTTGAGAAGAGTACCCTTACTTGTTCTATAGCATTTCAGTTCTTAAGAAATTCTAAGCAGCAAACATTGTATTATACAAGAGCTGTTGCTGCGGTTCCATTGACTATATACATATGTGTATAATCTATTCAAGAAAATCTGAATGTTTCTTTTCTAATGGATACTGTTCTGCTATATTGATAATTTTCTTTGTCAACATTTTCTAAGAATTCAAAAAATAATAATTCAAAACAAGATTTTTTTTTATATACAAAAGACATGTCATCTCCAAACTCCCCTCCCCCCTAAAATACAGTAATCGGCATGTTGCCTTAAAGACGCTAATTCCGAATCTGTTATTTTTATGTTTCTACTCGCTAGAAAACAATAAACATAACATTTTTTTCTATAACTACCAATATCTTCACTAACCAACTATATTTTCTGTCCATATGTTTTTTTTCTGAGATTACAACCCAGGGATAATTACCTATCAGTTTTTTATTTCACAAGGCTCCATTCTCCCTTTAACCCCTTACTGACTTGCCAATTTTTCATTTATGTGCGATTGTTTATTCATCCCCTATTTCCAAAAGACATAATATATATTTTTGTTCTGGTAAAACAAATTTGTTATTTTTCTGTGGGATGAGTTGTAGTTTTAAATTAAACGCTTTACCATTAAATGTATTGGAAAATGGAAAAAAAATTACAAGTGCGGTGAAATTGCAAAAAAAAAAAAATGAAATTCCCCAATTGTTTTTTGAGTTTTGCTTTCTCAGTGTTCATTATAGGGTAAAAATCATATGGCAACATGATTATTCAGGACAGTTAGTTCCAATGATGACTCATGCAGGGAAAATAGACTTCCTGTTTCTACGTAGAGCTTAGAAGGATTTAGCTCGTCAGTTTTTAATCACGCGATTACATAGACCTAATGGAAAAGAGAAGAATTAACGGGGTAGAAAGGCAAAATGAGCAATTGTAAGTGCACAGTGCTATAAATTATAATAATTTCAATATATTAAGCGGATATAAATTTTGATATGGAAGGGCTTCTTTTACACATGTACATGACTTTAGATTAAGAACTGCCTCCAGTTACCTCTAGATGGAGCTCATTGAGAAATTGCATATACTCAATGAGGACCAATAAGCAAAAAGATTCTAAACAGGTTCTAATAGCAAAGAATTTTTTATTAGGGGTATTTTTTGGTTCCATATGGGACAAAAATTGACTCCAACAACTAAAAATAATATTTTAAGAAATTAATCAATAAAAATAAATAAATAGAAAATTGAAAGAGATGGACATTTACTTTACGAAAGGAATCAAATGTGGGCACGATGACTGTCAGACACCCACTCAGCCTACTTTTTGGTATACAGTAGGCAGTATATTTTCACTTTCTAAATGACCCATCTATCAACCAAAAGACAGATCCTTGAAACTCATCCAAAAATGCTATTCCATGAATTCTTCTAAAAATGTGTTGAATGAAGAAAATATCTTTACATCTATTGACTATAAATAAGGTTTTTCTTTAATTACCAGTCCTGATCTTCACTAGTTTTGCTTTACGCTAATTCTGTAGATGTTGATCTAAGCGCTGCGTTCTGTACAAATACAATCTATTTTATTATCTGATATTACTTCCCATATTAAAAAAAAGGCAAAGTACCTTAAAGAGATTTTTTTTTCCATCTTTTGTCCACATCGGTGCCTATGCCAGTAATGCCATCAAGATTATTTTGTAGATGAGCGCAAGCTTTTAGTTCAGCTTAAGATGTATAAATTGAATTTATGGCAATATGTTTTAATTAAGTGTTAAGGGGCATCTGAGTCAGCTATTTACCCACTTAGGTATTTCTATAGAGAACAATGTTACTATTCTCATCATTGCTCCACTATAAAACATTATGCTTTAAAAGACCGAATCTCCACAGCAGTAAGTATGCTAATTGGAAGTGATTGTACTCTAAAGAGGTATTAAATATATCTATTCTCCTGTGATATACTGCACAGTCTGCAGCAGGAAACAGCTACATTGTATGCATAAGGATGAATTTTTCATGTTGTAGGTCAATTTAAGAATTTTTAAAAACTTACATATTCAGATGAGGTGGAGAAGATGTAAGGGAAATATATTTGGAAAGATTGAAAGTGTGTGGAGATTAAATTACCAATTGAGGTTTCTTTTTTTTTTTTTGTTGGTATCCGTATCAAGCGGTTTAAAAAAAACAAACAATAAGCTTATCACTTATATTTTTATTTATTTTTACTTATTATTTTTACATTTGTTGTATGAAATGTGTCTAATTTCACCTGTTTATAATATACTGCATAAAGGAAAAGGACAAGTATAATATTTTTACACTACCATGTATAGACACTTGAGATAGTCGTTGGTTCGGCGCCAAAACGCATTGGTAATAAAACACCTTGTTTATTCTCTCCGGATCTCATCCTTTCCGCAGATCGTGATAATATCCGCTTTGCTATACCACCATGCTGTAAGACAGGAAGGGTTTTGTTGAAGGAGGCTGGAAATATTGATAATTTGTTAGAAGGATTCCCTTTTAATAATCCTAGGGGGTGTTCTTTTAAGGATCTCCAATAATCATAGTATTTATAAGATAAGAATTAACTTGGCTTTTAAGGGAATTTATTAGCAGGTTTTTGCTATAGAATCTGAGTGCAACATGATGTAGGGACAGAGACCCTGATTCCAGTGATATATCACTTACTTGGCTGCTTGGTGCAGTTTTGATAGAATCCCTGTTTTCTCTGCTGTAAATGTAGCAGTGATCAGAATGCTGAGCTCTGTATAACTCCGCCCACACCCCTGATTGGCTGCTTCCTTTGTACATTGTACATACTCAAAAATCTGCCAATCAGTGGTGTGGACGGGGTTACTCAGTTTAGTTGGACTGGTTGGCACACTCCAGACCCCAAAGCAAAATACCCGTAACATGTAAAAAAATAAATTCCTTATATTCACCTTACGGCTTACCTCTCCAGCCTCACTTCATCTCAACATCACCCATCTGGTCATCACTGCAACTTCAGATTGCAGCCGCTCATGCCGAAACCTTCATGCTAGATCGTGACTTATGGCTGTGATGAGGCCTGGCACAGTCCTACTGATGCGCACATAAAGTCATGGAGCCCACCGTAAAGTCATGTTGCCGTGACCTTTTACGCGCTTGGTCAAAATCCTCTAAGGGATTTCAGCCAACTTCCATAAAAAAGTAAACCAAGCCTTCATACTGTTGAGTCAACAGTAAATATTGTTATGGTTGTTGCAAGGAGGGGAGGAATAAAGAGAAGCACAAACATGAAAAATTGGCTCCAACAGAAAAGATATCTTAAAGGGAATCTGTCAGTAAGTTTTTGCTATGTAATCTGAGGACAGCATGAGGTAGGGGCTGAGGCAAAGATTTCAGGGATGTGTCACTTATCAGGCTGTGTGCTGTTGTTTCCATACAATGAAGGTTTTATTACAAGGAGACTATCACTGCCTGGACCACAGTGCATGTGAGCCCAGGTCTGACCACACCCTCCTTATAAGCAGCTTACTGTCAATAGACAATGCACACAGAAAGCTGCAGTGTGGGCGGGGTTAGCTTTCTGAGCTCTGCTAATTCTAAAAACTCAGATTGTGTCACAACTGCTGCACCCAGTAAACTAAGTGATACATCATAGGATTCAGAGTCTCTTTAACTACATTATGCTGCTCTCAGATGAGTTAGCAAAAATCTTCTGACAGATTCCCTTTAATTTAAACCAATTAATAGGAAATAGTCACAATTTAGCTACAGTTATTTTCAAGTCTGAAGATTACCATTTATTATAAAGTATGAAAAAAAAGTGCTGAAATAAATTGACAGTACGGTCAAGGTGACAGTTATTTATTTTAATTATTATCTTGCCAATAGAATATTTGAAAATCTTGAAAGAAGACCCTTCGCTATGTCAAAAGTGACCATTTTTTTCATCTTAGTTTCTCTTATTTTTTTCCTGATCCGTAATCAGTTGTTTGTTTTTATTTTTCATTTGGCTTTTTTATATGAATGTAGATATATGGGCATTTTAGTTAGTGCTAACTTTTATTTAGCTTGCTAAGGGGGCGTTGCTGACATGGCTCTTTGGAGGCATGTCTCTAGGCTGATCTGTAAAACTACCCTATGAGCAAAGCTTCCTTGGGAGAGACCATAGCCAATATCTCTGGAATTTAAGATACAAAAGCAAAAGCAAATAAAAAAAGCAGAACATATCAGGAGTATTGATGAGCGAATATGTTCTGTTAACCCCTTTACAACCCAAGGTGATTTGCACGTTAATGACCAGGCCAATTTTTACAATTCTGACCACTGTCAATTTATGAGGTAATTACTCTGGAACACTTCAACGGATCCCCCTGATTCTGAGAATGTTTTTTCATGACATATTGTACTTCATGACTGTGGTAACATTTCTTCGATATCACTTTCATTTATTTTTGAAAAAAATGGAAATTTGGCGAAAATTTTGAAAATTTTGCAATTTTTAAAATTTGAATTTTTATGCCCTTAAATCAGAGAGATATGTCACACAAAATAGTTAATAAATAACATTTCCCATATGTCTACTTTACATCAGCACAATTTTGGAAACAAATTTTTTTTTTATTGGGGAGCTATAAGGGTTAAAAGTTGACCAGCGATTTCTAATTTTTCCAACAAAATTTACAAAACCATTTTTTTAGGGACCAAATCATATTTAAAGTCACTTTGAGGGGTCTTTATGACAGAAAATCCCCAAAAGTGACACCATTCTAAAAACTGCAACCCTCAAGGTGCTCAAAACCACATTGAAGAACTTTATTAACCCTTCAGGTGCTTCACAGGAATTTTTGGAATGTGGAAGAAAAAAATTAACATTTAACTTTTTTCACAAAAATGTTACTTTAGACCCAATTTTTTTTTATTTTCGCAAGGGTAACAGGAAAAAATGGACCCCAAAATTTGTTGTGCAATTTCTCCTGAGTAAGCAGATACCCCATATGTGGGGGAAAACTACTGTTTAGGCGCACGGCAGGGTTCGGAAGGGAAGGAGCGCCATTTGACTTTTTGAATGTAAAATTTGCTTGAATAATTAGCGGACGCCATGTTGCATTTGGGGAGCCCCTGATGTGCCTAAACAGAGGAAACCCCCCACAAGTGACACCATTTTGGAAACTAGACCTCTAAGGGAACTTATCTAGATGTGTGTTGAGCACCTTGAACGCCCAAGTGCTTCACAGAAGTTTATAACATTGAGCCATAAAAATAAAATGTTCACATTTTTCCCACAAAAATGTTTTTCAGCCTCCACTTTTGCATTTTCATAAGGGTAACAGGAGAAATTGAACCATGGAGTTTGTTGTGCAATTTCTCCTGAGTAAGCAGATTCCCCATATGTGGGGGAAAACCACTGTTTGGGCGTGCGGCAGGGTTCGGAAGGGAAGGAGTGCCATTTGACTTTTTGATTGTAAAATTGGCATGAATAATTAGCGGATGTGCCCCTGATGTGTCTAAACGGTGGAAACCCCCCACAAGTGACACCATTTTGGAAACTAGACCCCTCAGGGAACTTATCTAGATGTGTGGTGAGCACCTTGAACCCCCAAGTCCTTTACAGAAGTTTATAACATGGAGCCGTGAAAATAAAAAATCAAACTTTTTCCACAAAAATGATGTTTTAGCCCCAATATTTTTATTTTCACAAGGGTAAGAGGAGAAAATGGACCCCAAAAACTTTTGTGCAATTTCTCCTGAGTACGCCAATACCCCATATGTGGGGAAAATACAGTGTTTGGGGGCATGGCAGAGTTCAGAAGGGAAGGAGCACTGTGTGACTTTTTGAACGCAAAATCGGCTGGAATCGAGAGCGGACGCCATGTCGCGTTTGGAGAGCCACTGATGTGCCTAAAAAGTTGAAACCCCCTACAAGTGGCCCCATTTTGGAAACTACACCCCTCAAGGATTTTATCAAGGGGTATAGTGAACTTTTTGAACCCAGAGGTATGACACAGAATTTGATGACATTAGGTCATCATATTGAATAAGTTGTCATTAGTCTTGAGCGCAAGTGCTCTCTACTTGAGTTTGCATGGCGTACTCAGGTATGCACCATGTATGACGGGTGCTCAAGTGAAATACTCGAGTCCCCGCCTGCATGTTTCACGGTTATTAGACACCCCCAAAAAAACATGCGGGGATCGCTCGTGCATGTTTGGCAATCCCCGCAAGGTTTTTTTGGCCGCAAAGCATATGGGGCGGAGACTCGAGCACCCGCGATACTCAATGCATACCCGAGCACCCGATGCAAACTCAAGTAGCGAGCACTTGCGTTCAACACTAGTTGCCATATCGTCATCTTTTTTATTTTTGCTTTTGAAAAAAAAAGCAACCCTAACCCCAACCCTAACCCTACCCTAGCCCAACCCTGACCCCAACCCTAACATTAGCACAACCCTGACCCCAACCCCAGCCCTAGCGTTTATTTTTTACACTGTTCCTAGTGCAGTATAAGTGATTAGATGACCTTATTCTTCGGGTCGGTGCGACTACAGAGATACCAGAATCATATCGGGTTTTTATGATTGACAGCTGTCACACACTAAAAGACACATATTTTGTAAAATCTAGTTTTTGCATCGCCATATTTTGAGAGCTATGATTTTTCCATATTTTGGCCGACAGAGTCATGTGATGGCTTGTTTTTTGCGGGATGAGTTGAAGTTTTTATTGGTGCCATTTTCAGGCACATGACATTTTTTGATCGCTTTCTATTACAGCTTTTGGGAGGCAGAATAAACAAAAACCAACAATTCAGGAATTGTTTTTTTTTTTAATTTTTTTATTCTACTCCACGTGTGGTAAAATTGATAAGGTAGCTTTATTCTTTGGGTCAGTACGTTTACAGCGGTACCACATTTATATAGTTTTTCTATGTTTTGACGCTTTTACACAATAAAAGCTATTGTATAGAAAAAATTATTTTTTTGCATCGCTTTATTCTGAGAGCTATAACTTTTTGATTTTTCGGATGATGGAGCTGTATGGTGGCTTGTTTTTTGCAGGACAAAATGACGTTTTCAGTGGTACCATTTTTATTTATATTCGTCTTTTTGATCGCGTGTTATTTCATTTTTTGTTTGGCTGTATGATGATAAAGCATTGTTTTATGATTCGTTATTTTTTTTTTTTTTCTTACCGTGTTTACTAAAGGGGTTAACTAGTGGGACAGTTTTATAGGTCAGGTCGTTACAGATGCAGCAATACCAAATATGTGTACTTTTATTGTTTGTTTGTTTTTTTAAGAATAATATTTATTGATGGGTACATTATATTTTTATTTTTTGGAGGATTATTATTATTATTTTTTTTTTTTTTTACAATTTTTTTTTTTTTTTCACTTTCTGAGTTTTTTTTTACTTTTTTACTTTGTCCCACTGTGGGACTTTCACTTTTTTTATTCTGATCGCCTGCATAGCATAGGGATGGAGCACCATCCCTGTGCTATGCAGGCAGTCAGCGCTGCACAGTAATAAGATTGTTTGGTCATGCACTGCGCATGACCAAACAATCTTCCTGCTGTCTGGTGACCCGGATGTTGTCATGACGACATCGGGTCGTCATGGCAACACCCGGCAAGCCGCGGCAGACAGCGCTGGAGGCCGGAAGAGGAGATGAGTATACTGATCACCTCCCCTTAGCCACCGCAATGCTGCGATCGACTTCGATCGCAGCATTGTGGGGGTTAATGTGCCGGGAGCGGTGCAGGACCACTCCCTGCACATAGTACCGGGTGTCAGCTGTGACAATCAGCTGACACCCGGCGGCGATCGCGCCCGCACAGCCTGTGTGCTCGCGCGATCGCGATGAAATACTAATACGGGTCAGGCTCTTAAGTCCCAGGGCACAGACGCGTATTAGTACGTCATGGGCTTTAAAGGGGTTAACCCTTTCGGCGAGCATGCTCAGATGTTTCCCGGGTATCTTTAGCGTGCTCGGGTGTTGTGTTTCAGTCTCTTTGCGTGCATGATTTGCGACTGTTTGACAGCTTTAATACATGTGAGGAATGGCTGTTTCTTAGGCATTCCTCACATGTATAAAAGCTGTCAAACAGTCGCAAATCATGCACACAGAGAGACTGAAACATAACACCCGAGCACGCTGAAGGTACCCGGGAAACACCCGAGCATGCTCGCCGAAAGGGTTAACAGAACATACTCGCTCATCACTAATCAGGAGAGGAGTTTGGATAAAATAAGAGCAAAAACTGGCCACTTTGACCTGGTAACAAATCCTCTTTAGTTCCAAGCATGGAGAATGTATCATGATCACCTTATTTTGCCAGTACAGAATATCTGTGATTGGGAATTCGATCTGTTTCTTATATTTCTACATTTATTTTATATTTAATCTGAAGAAATAGTATTATAAAATATTAAATGAAGAACCTGGGACTTGTGAGAAAACTGGAGAACCAGCCGCCCTTTGTAAAATATTTTTTGTACATTGGATGAGGAATAACATTTCCCATTGCAGCCATAAATAATAACAGATATACGTTTCCATGGAGAGGAATAAAAAATTAAAAGTGGACACTGGAGACAGAATTTCATATGTCACTGTCTATGATTGTGAGAATGTAATGCAAAATGACATTATATCCATAAGGAAAGGCACTTTATGGACTCATGCTCATTGCCCATTGACAGTGCTCCTTTCAGCTAGGCTCGTAATTGAAAAGCAAGAACTCGAAACTTTAAGCATTTTCTAGTTATAGGCAATCTATGAAAAGGAAAAAAAATGTTCCCAATATTCACAGATGTTCTATTGATCAATATATCTTACTGCTGTGAATTTAGCATGGTATGAAGGAGTCTATTCAATGAGTTGCATACAATTACAAAATAGTTATTTATTTGCCCCAATGCTCCATTCTCAGCAAATCAAAAATTTGTTATCATATGATAATATAGCATTGGTGAAAAGGTGAAGACACCCTATCACTCATTTCCAGGAAAAAGAAAATAGTTGTCAAAAATGCTAAATTAACTCAAAATCAGACAACAGATTGTCATATGGTGACACAAGTTATTTTAATGAATTGTCTTTAAAGGAACACTCCACAATTTTTGAAGACAGTTTTGATAAATGAGACTCAATAAGTATATTTTATACTCTCACAAAAGGGTGAATTAAATGGGTTAGCCTGGAATATTTTTTAATTACTATACAATGTAATTTGCTATATAATTCTGTAATATACCTTATTTATCATATCGTCTTGGATAAACTCTTCTTGCCGTTTCAGTGATGTTGACATTGGCTCTCCCGGGGATCACTTGACATTGTTATGTCACACAATCCCTGGTGCCAATCAGCGCTGGATGCACCCTTCTTGTCTTCAGAAGTATCACATACATTTGGATGAATTGAGAGTACTGCCGCAGCTGTCACTTTTTCCGAATGTATGTGATTTGAGAAAAAGCAGGGAGAGTGAAGCCAGCACTGATTGATCACAGGGATTGCATGACATAACAATGTTATGTGATCCCTGGGAGAGCCAGTGCCAACACTTCTGGAATGGCGCCAGCACCAGAGGTGAGTACAGTGTTATCATTTTATATTAGGGAAACAGAGATTGAGGAGCAGTTGTCCATGTAGTGGACAACCCCTTTTATACGTTGCTTGTTCCTTAAAGGAAAATACTTTATGTAATATGAAAATCATGTAGGTATCATTGTAAAAAATGAATATTATATCTCAATCAGCAGAATTTTCCATGATTTCCATAAATTACACAATGTTCCTTTATATTTATCAATTACAGATGATTCTATAGGTGAATGTATTTTTTCTTTGAGAGTATAATGGATACATAAGATTTTCAGATTTTTATCTGTCTATAAAATGCTTGGCAATATGGATGAGCTATAGCTTTTTTTATAGAACTACTCAGTAAAATTTGCATTCTATTAAACCAATTATTATGTATCTTTTATTTATTTTCTATTTTTTTGAGATCTCCCATTTATTAGTTTTATCTTTTCCCTTGCAAATGTTGACCAAAAAAACTGGACAAGGTAATGCTTCAAAGTATTAGCCGCATGCAAATATTGACTTCCCTTGGGTCATTGATATGGAAATACATATGGCACTTTGTGCTATATTTTTGGTTGCCATTTCTCAGAAGTCTAGATGTCGTTCGTCATTCTGGAAGGTACATGCAAATTTGTACTTCTCATGAGCCACTACTTTAAAAGTACATATGTCAATGCGTCCAGCTATTCTCCGAACATCTGAGCAACTAAAGATGTTTTGCTAATTAATCTGTGCGTCTGATAAAAATTTATTTTTGGGTCTAAATTCGTCATTAAAGTTTTAATAAAGAAAATATCAACAATAAGTCTTGTACACTTTCGATGTTATGTGATTTGTTTACCCTTTTATATCAGCTGTCATGGAAACACCTATAATATAAAAGACTGTATGAAGGATTTTTAGAATGGGGGCAATGCAAGTGTAAATAATAAATTAGTAGAATAAAGGCTTTCACAGAGAGAAACTTACCATATGACCTTACAAAGAGACATACAGATGGTTGTAAGTAACTTTTTTACAATTTTATAGCATTGAAAAAATAAATAACGATTGTATATACCATAATTATATCTATTGGGATTAAATTGTAATTTTATGGCAAATTGTAAGGTCACAGACAATATACGTAAACAGCTAAACATGAGATGATGCTGCCGTTGTTGGAAAATGAGAATTTATCATATAGTGATATTCATTGAGTATTCTTGCTATAGAAATTTACAGGATCAATTAAATGGATTGGCCAGAAGTTTTATATTGATAACATATTCTTAACATAGATCAGATTGGTGGACGTCCAATACCTGACACACCCCACAATCAGCTGTTACCAGGTCCCTAGCTGGCGAGAAGTGAAAAAATGAATTGAGCAGGAACACCACAACTCCATACATTGAGTAGGGTCTGTTCTTGGGTAGCTCAGTTCCCACCAAAGTGAATGACAACTGTAAATATTTACATTGCAAAAATGTCTGTGCTTGGCACTAAAACAATCCCATTTAGATGATTAGAAGCAAGTTTCAGTTCCAGACGTTTCTACAGCCAATTGGTTTGGGCATAGAACCGTGTATATGTTTTGCTCAGAGTGTCCACTTTAATTATTTATATTTTAGAGTAGTAGAAATGTCCTGTCACTAGAGATGAGCAGATGTTTTGAAATTCGAATTTGCTGACTTTGCAGAGTTTTCTCCAAAACTTGTTTTGCGGCAAATATATTTGTGTGTATCTCAATACTGTAATTGCGTGGAAAATACACATGGGGAAGGAAAGAGAGAGGATTTTGCTGACCATAAGAGCTTACACTCTATAAGAGAGAGAGGACCCCACTGCCGATAAGAGATTACCATTTACAGGAGAGGGAGAGGATCCTGCTGACCATAAGAGCTCACACTCTACAAGAGAGAGAGAGGACCCCGCTGACCATAAGAGCTTACACTCTACAGAAGAGAGAGAAAACCCCTTTGACTATAAGAACTTACACTCTACAGGAGAGAGAGAGAGGACCTACTGATCATTAGAGCTTACACTCTACAGGAGAGAGAGGACCCTGCTGATCATAACAGCTTACACTCTACAGGAGAGAGAGAGAGGACCTACTGATCATTAGAGCTTACACTCTACAGGAGAGAGAGGACCCTGCTGATCATAACAGCTTACACTCTACAGGAGAGAGAGCGGACCCTGCTGATCATAACAGCTTACACTCTACAGGAGAGAAAGAGGACCCCGCTGACCATAAGAGCTTACACTCTACAGGAGAGAGAGAGGACCCCGCTGACCATAAGAGCTTACACTCTACAGAAGAGTGAGGACCCTGCTGATCATAACAGTTTACACTCTACAAGAGAGAGAGGGGACCTTGCTGACCATAAGAGCTTACATTCTACAGGATAGAGAGGACCTTGCTGATCATAAGAGCTTACACTCTACAGGAGAAAGCAAGGATCCTGATGATCATAAGAGCTTACACTTTACAAGAGAGAGAGACTTAGTGACTCTAGAGATGAAAAACAACTTTGCCATACAAACTGTGCTCCACTGGAACCGCTGATCTGTGATGACTCAGGTACTGACCACTGCTATACAGGGTATGATAATCCGCCTGATGTCATATATGCAGGGCATTATGAGGATGCCCGCGCGGTCACACAAAATGACATTAGCCTGCAATCTGATGCTTCAGCAGTGTGGTAAAAAATGGAAAATTGTTCGAATTTGCGTGGAACCATGAATTTCATTAAATTAGTCTCGAACTTGATCCTCCACGGATTGAGCAGCTCATCTCTACTGGTCACTTGAATTATTTTTCTTAGCAGAAGCTTAAACAGTATAAAATAGGAAATTGAGTAACAGTCACCTTATCAAACCTCTGTGGCATTTTCTAGTTCCCCCACCAGTATTTGTATCCTGATCTTCAGCATTTTGACAAAGATTTGTGACTCCTGCAGGTAATCAGTCGCAAGCTGCATCTTACAACACTGGGGTCAACACTGCAGTCTGTGCTTGGGAGCAGTGGTCACATGTCCAAAATGTTAGAGGTCAGGATACAAAGAAGGTGTGCTGCCAGCCTCTCTACTGAGCACCCACTATACTAATCTTAAGTTGTCGTGATAAAGATTTGGGAGGACCAAAACATTGGCCATTTTGTAAAGTGTTGTACCCTTCAACATAACATGCTGACAGATCAATACATTTTCCATATTCCAACTCAGGAGTGCTGTGATCTTTTGTGCATTATTGTTTGGATGTTCATCCTACCACTGAGCACATCCATCCAGCCTGAGTGCCGACTGCCGACCATAACCAAGATAAATAGAACGGCGGGTGTCCTGGTAAATGGTAAGCAAGGAATTGAAAAGGGGACTATTACTCAGAACATTATTTTAAACCATAGTTTTTTGAAAAAAAATTGTAGAGATTGAACCATCCTTTTCAATTCTCTAAGGAAGAACCTGTTTCAAGGGTATACCTCCTGTAAAGGCAGATTATTCATCCTCTATGGGAATACGAAGAGGGGCCCCAGCGCTGGTTCATACCCTTACCAAAATTCCTGTTCAGGAAGACCTTCTGAGAACTGTATCATTATGAAGCAAAGGGATCTTGGTTATCATTCGAATAGTTTTGGAAAAATTAAAACAAACACAATACCCTTTCATTCTCGAAAGCAAACCAAATACCTTAGTGAGTCCAATGTATTGTTTCCATGCACCATTGATAAAATTGCAGAAAGAACAGATTTCTCCAGCAATGACAGATAAGGTAAGTATAAAACTTCACATTTATTTACAAATACTTAAAATTCAATATTATTAGCACACCACAATAAGTCCACAGAACCAATGCGTTTCGGCTTCAAACCTTGATAAAATTTTGCTTACTCAGTAGGGCCTCCAACCAAGTCCAAAAGCTATAGAAATTCTGAAAAATCTGAGGCACCATAACATGATCCTTATAAACCTTCGATCTTTATTCCAATATTAAAAATGCATCACAATAGTGAAGGGATAAACTGAGGAAACGTTTCAGCCATATTTGACCTGTATTTTTTAGGCTTGAGAAAGGCAAAATATGGCCAAAATGTCTCATTTCGTCTCCTCATTATTGTGATTTTTTTTAATATTGGAATAAAGATCAAGGTTTTATAAGGATCACTCTAAGGTGCCTTGGATTTTTTCTGGAAATCAAATACCATATTGATTGTCCTTTTTTGGAGCCTTTTACTATGGAGCCTTTTGTCTGTGGTCTATGTGATGTGTACAGTGACAATCTAGATTGCTTTCAGCCATACGTTTTCTTTATTGCCACCTAGTCTGCCACATTAGGACTTCTGATAAATAAAACGTAACCTGGATTTCACTGTCTCTATGGCTGAATATAATGGTTTTATTACTGAATTTTCTGACATGGAAGCAGCTGTGTTTTCGGTAAGTACAGCTCAGCAATGATGTTGCACCTGAGCTTCAGTAAATTAGCTTAGATATAAACATATGTCTGAATTACATGCCGTTTGACTCTTGTGTCACTGTAAACCATTTGACATTTATATTTTTATCCTGCTTTTTGTTGTCATTTGTCAAGAGCAGGGGAACTAATGTGACACGTTGTATCCTGTGAATGATTAGTTCTTGTTTTCTGGACTAAGGCTTATTTCTTTATGTGTCTCGCTCATGCAATTTTACATTTTCTTAGAAAAAAGAGACAGATTGTTAAACTTTTGATAAGTGACATGGCAACACGGAAATGTTATATAATATTTAGGTGCTAGCTGTGTATTCTCCAAATGGGAGAACAACTTTTCTCCAATATTTGTACCTATGACCGTAGACTATGACCATAGACTATTCGAGGCAGTGAAAGTTGTTCTGTATTTGACATTAATTTCTTATTTCAGTTGTCTTTTGATGTAAAATGATTACATCACATTTCTGTATCTCTCTTCTGCATGAAGAAATTGTAAATATTAAAGGAAATCTGTCAGAAGGATTTTGCATTCCAAACCACTTACATGCATATGCAGCTCTTTCAAACGCAAGTCCAGCAATACCTTTACATGGCCAGCCTGTCCCGCCAGCCTGTTCCTATGTTACTGAGAAATCAGCATTTGAATTCATATGCAAATGAGACTGGAGAGCTATTGTGTAGATCCGAAGCCTCTGTCACTCCAGCTCTATTTTTCACCCAGTGCTGTCTCTTCCTGCTTGACTGACAGCTCCTTTGCCTGAAGTCACACATCATAGAGATTGTCAGTCAATCAGGAGGAGGCGGCCCTGGGGGGAGAATAGAGCTGGAGTGACAGAGGCTTCAGATCTACCTTAGCGCTTCAGCCTCAATTACATATTAATTTAGTTATTCAACCACTGATTTCTCAGTAATGGAGGAAAGAACTGGCCGTGTAAAGGTAATGCTTTTCTTTGAAAGATCTACATGAACATATAAATAATTTGGGGTGTGAAATCCTGTTGACAGAGTCCTTTTAAATGCGATGAAGACAAAGCATTAAAAAGAACCTTTTTGTGGCTTGAGGACAGATTACTTGTGTCCTTCATTGGTTAGCGGCCTTCATACACCTTTCCTCACTTTAAATTGTGTACTCAATTTTCCACTTAGACATCTTGCATTTACATCAAGCTGATGCTTGTAGTATTACTTCTACAACATTACTGGAAAAGTGGATCCTTTAAATCCTTGGTCTGGATGAGCAGTTATAATGCAGCATGGAGAGGTGGGAACAATGGTGGCAGATGCTGCAGATGCGGCAGAACTGGAACAAAGACAGCTTGAGTGCTCAGTTGGAGCAATGGCAGCACAGTTGGAACAGCAAAGTAGCAGCGTTGACTCAACTTAGAAGAAACCAATATAGCAGAGATTATTTTGTAACAAACAGTCCCGATCTCCTCGTGTAACCTCTGGCATTGGAAAGTGCTGATAGTAGAGCAAAAATGACTAACACTTTTCAGATAAGATCATTATATGAGTAAAGCAGGCTGTCATTATATGTCTCACACAGGAGTAGCCTGTTCTGCTCTCACTGCAGGGTGATAATAAGTTGTTGTTATTCGCAACAGACATACAGTAACACCTTTGAACTTATCTCCAGACAGGCAGTGAGGGGGAGGGAAAGTACAGCAGAGGTGACAGTGCTATGAGAGGAGGAGAGCTGATAGAAGGGTTCCTAATGTGAGTCAGCTAAACTCAGCTGAGCTGTCCTTACCCCCACACTGACTGCCTGGACCTTATCTGAAATGTGTTAGTCATCTATACTCTACTCCCAGCACTTTTTAATCATCCTTAAGGTTAGATCAGAAGATCAGAGCTGTATCAATACATCTCACACACTGAGAAACCTGCTCTTAACTATGGTGGGGGCGAGTTCTTCTTTCTCCTGTTGCTGCCTGATTATGATTGGTCAGCATCATGTAGGGAGAAGAAGTACATGTCCTGAGTGAAAACTATCTGATAATACCCACTTGTACTTGAAAAAGTTAACTCATTTGGTGCCAAATAATTTGATTGCTAATGTCTCCGCAATGGAGAGGCAAAATAAAAGAAAAAATGTTTTATTCTGCTCTGCTGACACTATTACATCCTGTGTCTAGTTCAACACAAACATTTCCAGATGTCCTCTTTAAAGGGTTATTCACAAAATTACAAATTATCCTCTATCCTCTGAATAGGGTATAACTTGTTAAGGTTCCGATTGTGACTTTCTACGGGTTCAATTGGGGTTCTAGAAATGCAATAATTGGGCCTTGCAGCCCTCTCTTGAATGCACCAGAGGAATCACAGCTCCAACAATTGTCAATTGTGACTACAAGAAATAACCAACTACAGTCCTAGACTTTCTCTGGCAATCCCATAGACAGTAAATGGAGTGGAGCTTGAGCTGCAAAGCCCTGTACTGGGGCGCCGGAGCTCTGATCTTGGGATTACTGAGGGTCCCAGAAGTTGGCCCTACAGTGATAACCAAGTTATACGCTGTCTTATAGAAAAAGGGATTAATTGTGATTTTGGGAGTAACCCTTTAAAATGATGCATCTTATGGCATATCTCCTTCCCATGCGGTTGCACCCTGAGGTCATAAAATGGTTATGACGATCGATATAGATTATGAATTATATTATCATTGTGCCTGAAACTGTTGTTCATTTTTAATACCATGTTTTGTTTTTTTTTAACAAATTCTACAACCTGGATTAATGCTCATCCAAATCTGAGTTTAATTTTATCATATGCATGTATGTAAATACAAAGACTCACATATACCTATAGTAAATCATTCCTGTGTTTTTCGACTAATTAATACATTTATTCGTACAACACAAATCTTATGATGAATGCCAATGTGCCAACCTAGATGAAGGATGTCATTACTCACCGTGCTGTAATGTTATCTATAATTTCGGTGTTAAACTTGACATTATAAATCCTTTAATCTGAGTACTTAAAAGCTGCTCTCTGGCTCATTTTTCAAACACTGTTCCTGTTAACACCGGTCCTGCTAATGAACCTCTAGCACGCTATTTCTTTCTTAGACAAACGCTGTTGACCAACATTACTATTTGCTCCTTGCATAATTATTTTTTTTTCTTCTCTTTTTAATTTAATCGCTTCAACAAAAGGCACATATAATGCATTTTTAATTACACTTCCCAAGTGACCTATGTAAAAATAAGTTTCATAATGAAGCCACAATAATTAGCCTGTCACAGTCCAGTTTGTAGCTATTGTCTGCTCGTCCTTTATGCGGTTTACCTTCAGATGAGAAACCTGATTAAGTCCTTTAGCCTTATCAGAACAAAATTGTGATTTTATACATTGCAAGTGGTGTATTTAGGCTTCCTCGTTTATTCCCTATGTGACGTTGAAAAGTCACTTGTGAAAATAAAAATAATAGCCCACTCCAGAAAGTCTAATGGCCCTAGAGAATAAATAGTTTGTAGACATAGTTGTTTCCCATAGGACAGATAATTGGTTTTCACAGCTCGACATCTCAAACAAGCCATTAAAAAAGCAGATAAATAAAGAATTGTTGCTATCAATGCTCATTAAATGTAAAGCAATTTATCTGTATATGATATAGTGTATTTACAGAGTCCGTTAGCGGAGATTGCAATCAACACAGATAAGGAAAGAAATAATAGCAATAATGATAAAAAGTGATGTTATTTTATTAAAAAAACTAATATATAATTAATAATAATACTTTATCATTGTAGTATCATTAGAAATTAGCATAGGTAGTATTAGTAACAATAATAATAATAATAATTGGAGATCAGTAAAATATTTTTAATGAATAATAAATAATAATTTGAGATAAGTAAAATATGTTTAATGAATAATAATAACAATTTGAGATGAGAAAAATATAATAATAATAATAATAATAATAATAATAATAATAATAATAATAATAATAAAAGATAAGTGAATCGATTTGTGCTAAATCTATTTCACTATAAAAAAAAATGTAAAAGTCCAGAGTCACCAAAATCTGAATTTTTGGGGATTTGATTTGCACAAATTCAGCTGGCTGTCAGTTTGCTGAATTATTTGAGATGTGAAAAGATTTTAAAATTAGAATAAAAAAAAACAAAAAACTCATCTTTTCTCATGGGTTCTCACGGTGTAGCTCCTCTGTCCATGTCCAAGTTTTCTGTTTTTCTGGCACCGAAGCCAATCTCAGGCCTATAATTGGCCTCATGTGGTCATGTGTGGGAAGCAACACACGTCGTGACATCATATGAGGTAGATATAAGGCTGTTCGTTAGAGTCATAAAACCTGTGATCAGTCTGGACATTCAGCCAGAGTTTCTAAAACATAATTACTTAACTTTAGCTTCTGCTCTAGAGGTAGAAATATACTTTCAATAGTTGTCAGCCAACAGAAAATTCCATCTGACTCCGATTACACACACACTTTTGATCCTCAATGCACATGTCCTCAATAGGAAAAGGTGAAGAAGCCACATCAGGCAGAACGAAGATGTCTGATCCTCTTTCCCCAGAGGCAAAACTACAAAACTACAATAGTTGTAGGTGATGCAATTGCACCAGCGCCCTGGAGTGTAAAGGGCCCAAAAAGTCTCTTTTGACTATAAAAAAAGAACAATACTATTAAACACTTGCAATAATTGGGGGCCATATTTCAATTATTTCATTAGGGCCCATGAACTTCAAGTTATGCCACTGTCTCTCTCTCAACATCTGCTGGACAAACACTGTAGAGCCACGGGGCTTCCCATGGGCAGAATACTACTCAGACAACACAGGGTGAGGGTAAAACAGTGTAGCAATACTATATTGAACCACCAGACCATAATATATAGAACAATCCCAGCAAAATACCCAAGATTCTGAAAAATTATAAAGTCTCACCCTTCCGCTGACTTGCCAGGATTAGAGTAGCTGCGACACAGGGACAGAGAGGAGGTACCGACAAACTTAGGAAGCTGACTGTCCATTGAAGTACGTGACCAGATGACCGGAGAGTCTCAACCTGGCTACCCCAAACATCTCCATGGGTTCCAGAGACCAGTTGGTCCAAATCTGGCTACTCCAAACATCTCCATGGGTTCCAGGTGACCGGGTGGTCCAAACCTGGCTTTTCTGAACATATCCATGGGACCAGGCGACCGGAGGATCACAATCCTGGCTTCCCCAAACGTCTCCATAGGGTCAGGGATGGTCAACGGAGCAGATCGGTGGTCTTCCAGCTGGAGCTGTGGTCCCCTAAGCTGACTTCCTTTAGCGTCAAATCTGTGTCCCTCTTGATGGAGCCATGTGTTCTAGCTGCTGTGCTGAAGAGTCTCTCTCAGAAAGATAGGGATCCTTTTTATATACACACCTGTGATTCATGTCATCATCCACAGGTCAGAGGGCAGGTGGGATGAGTTTAACTCTCATTGTTTGAGTATTTAATCAATCTACCTATAGTTTGTCCTCTTCTGTTTTGCAGGTCAACAAACTAGCTGACCTGGTACAATATGTAGTCAGCATATTAGCAAACAGCATTGTTCAATGACCCTGCGTCCCTGTCCTCCAGAGATAACAGAAAATAAGTTACAACAAACATCAACTCAAGTGTCAATATACTAAAAATAGACGTCTGGATAATTAAGATTAAATGCAGTGTCATTACAAACACTAACTGATCATCTAATACACATGAGGTGGTCAGTTGGTCTTATTGAAATTTGTGTGTTGTTACTTTTATGTGCTTGGCCACTTTAACTTCTAACTGATAAACCTATATATTTATCCTCTGAATTAATGAAATAGAAGCAAATATCTTTGTTAAATAAAGAATTGTGTCTTTACCAGGTTCTACTTTTTTCAGAAACAGTGCCAGTCTTGTCCATGAGATGTGTATGGTGTTGTAGCTCTGACCTTGACTTGAATGAATATAAGCTGTAAAACCAAACAGCTCATGGACATAAGTGGCACTGATTCTCAAAAAAATAAATGAAAAAATTAAACCAATTTTCAAATCCTTGAATAGCCCTTGAAATATAGTAATTAATATTGCTTCTTTGTTCAACCGTGGCATGACCCAGCCATTTATAATAATGGGGGATTGGTCCATTGGTTGGCTAAATAATGGTCTATTCTTCCTTAACAGCAATATACAAAACAAGAAGCACTTCATAGTTCAATTACTCCACATCACCATTACAAAAGGTAGCAATGATTATGCTCGCCATCGGTGGTTGTGTTAACCCTGGCACTTTGAGTAGGGCAGGTAGGATAAATATGACTGCTGCTCCAACCCATAGGCCTCCAGACAAAAACATATATAGTATAGGTCTCCAATGTACCAAGAAAAAAGAGAGGTTATTATCAATGGGTGCTGTCTCTCCAAATAAAACCATGTCAATGTCCTTTTCCAATATCATTAACATATATATTCCAATAAAAAAATATAACGCATCATTCCGTCAAACCAATCGATCCGAATGCTTTTTCAAACATGTATGTTTTTACTTGATCATATTTTACTTTAAAGACAAGTCCTTTTACTATTCTAATTTTTCATAGTCATAAAGGAATAGTTTAGGATTAACATATCTGATGATAACATTTCTGAAGGACCAACATTATATACATGGATGACTCAAGATCAAATTTTAGGTTTAGTCTCTGTTTATACTACCATCTTAGCTGAATTCAAAATGGAGTCATGGCAGATATCAGAGATCCAAATTTAAATAGATCCCAAATTATTCTGATGATTCACATTAAACATGTCAGTACAATTTTGAAATGTAAAGTAAATACATGGCTTTAATGGTGCTGTAATGCAGGTTACATTGATACCCTTGGTGAAGAAATTCACTTTGTGGTTCTTGTTTAATCACAATTTGAAGTTTTCTGCTAATTAAATTTCGGTGCACAGGGGCGGGACTGTGCACTGGGTTTTCTCATCCCTGTTTGTGATTCCATTTGCCTGCCTCTGGTCTGTGAATGACAGGTCACTGCAGAGATTTCGATGAGAGGCAACAGGTCATTCACAGACTGAAGTCAGGCGATGGGCCAGGGAATCACAGGCAGGAAGAAGAAGACCCAGTGCACAGTCCGGCCCCTGTGCACCAAAATCTAATTAGCAGAAAACTTCAAATGGTGATTAAAGAAGAACCACAAAGCTGATTTCTTCACAAAAGGTATCAATTTAATCTGCATAACAGCGCCATTACAGCCATGTCTTTATGTTACATTACAAAACAGGTTCTCTTTATTTTATAATAAGGTATATCAGGGTTTTTAAGGAGTTTTTTTTTTTTTTGCAAAACAACTAGAACTATGGTGAGAAGATATCGAAGCCACCAAACTCTGCACCTTAAAAAATCAATCAAGAAATGTAATCTTTTTATACCCTCTATTTATTTTAAAAAATATTCTAGTTAACTTCCCCTGTTCTCTTTTTTGGGGGGAACTAATCCCGACAAAACAAAGATAAAATAATCCCCAAAGGACAATTTTAGTCAAAAAGATTATCTATTGCCTTTTTAAAAATACATTGTTGAGTCTTTTGATTATCCTAAAAGCACTTGAGGCTCGTACCTCTATGTGATATGAAATAGAATTATCTCCTGGAAAATTGCAATAATATGATCAGAATCTGTATTTTCCATATGTAATCTACAATATGGCATGCACAATTCTGTTTAACAATACGGATGTTTTATGAATTAAGATGATTTGATATTCAGCAGAATAGCTCATAAGTGAACTGTATTTCAGCACAGAGAAATGCCATTGTACTGATCATTAGTGTATGAGATGTTCTGCAATTTAGCAGCACAATAGATTGTGGGTACGAAGCATTTCCATACCGTATGTAGCGGTCTCTATGTCTTAGCCGTAACAGCAGCCTCTTTCTTCCACGGCTTTACATTGTAACTGAATATTGAGTGCCTCTGTTTTATGCCAATGCTGTGAAATGTAAAATATGCCAGAAATTTCAAGCTGTATCGGAGCATTGTGAGAAAGGGTCTCTGTGAAGTGTCAGGAAGGCAAGAAAAAAAAAATTCCATCTTGCGAGGTGCCAGCAATCACCCTTTGACATTCTCCTAAACTGTTGCTTGAATCGAAATATCAAGCTATTACTAATGGCTATTAATGTGTACATGCTTCATGTAATTTTATAGTATATTTTTTTAATATCTGTAGCTTTAATGAATTACAATTTACCAAAGAAACCATTTTAATTTAGTTAATATAATATAATTATAGACCAAATTAACCCCACACTCGTCCTAATTACCTTTAGTTTCATTTGACTGGTCACACAGTTACCATGCTATTTTATTTTCGAGAAAAAAAAAAAAAATGAAGTTGTTAAAGTTTCCTCAAGCAAAGACAGTTTCTCGTTCATTCCGGGTAACGACGCGGACATTTTGAATATGCTTATGTTTAACATGTCTTTATTCTACACCATAAAAATGAGCACAACGGAAAATCTACCAAAACGCGTTTCTTAAATGCATCAGTGTTAATTTCTTTTATTCACGAAGTATTACATGTTTTTAAAGTTTTAACAAAAATTACCACAATTTTTTTTTTAAAGCAATGTAGTTTATGCTTTAAAAAATAATAATACGTTTTAAATCCAATACAGCTATATTTTGGAATCTAAAGGGAATGAATCACCTGTAATATTTCTTATTGATTGAAAATAGATATTGAAACATATGCATCTTTTCTGATTTGTTTTTGATTTTTGATTTTGTTCTTTTTTTTCTGTACATGATTATCCGGATTGCCAGTTTGATACATTCACAGCTACATTCACAATAAGAAGGAATAGTATGGAGTTCATCACTAAATTCTATTGGAGAATTTTCTACACATGCTCTGTGATCTGTGCAGAGGTCATTGTGCAGAGAGGGGGAGAAAATGAGATGTGATCATCAAAAATTGTGAATTTTTAAAATTAAGCAATAGCTCATTTTTGATGACACAAAAGTCAAAGACGAAAAGAACAGAAAAAGATCTAGAACTCTTCCTAAAATCTTATTCTGGTTATGTATTTTAGGACATATCATTGCATCATGATTATGTGGCCCATAATAGTTACCACGTAATGATAAAGTCAATGGAAAATCTACTGAAGCGCAGTTCTTAAATGTCTATAGGGTATTCGTTTTTTCTTACAGTTTTTACAAAATCTTTGCATCTTTGTAAATTATTTTAAATATAATTACAGTTCTGGATTCAATACAGTCTTTTTTTATTAATTGACATTAGAAATTGAAACTTTTTTTTTCTAATTTCTTTTTACCTTTTCATTGTAGACTTATTAGTTTCATTTTCTGTACATGATTATGGGGTGGCCATTTCTTCTGAACTTGCCACATGGACTACAGGTAACAAGCAATGGATTGGAAATGCTCTCTGACTTCTATATGAGAGTTTTCTAGACATGCTTTGTGATCTTTGTACAGATCATTTTGTGGAGAGAGGGAGAAGGTGAGCTGTGATTATGGAGTGACCATATGTTCTGAACTGGCCACATACACTATCCGGAACAAGCAATGGATTGGAAATGCTCTCTGACTTCTATAGAAAAGTTTTTTAGAGATGCTATGTGATCTAGGCAGAGGTCATTCTAAATCTATCTGTAAAACCTGGTGAAGAAGACAACAGCAGGAAGACCTGTATGACCAGGGCTTCTTAATTCATTTTCATGTTTCTCCTAGGAACATTGAGATATTATGGAGCACTAGAAATTATCAAATCTGCCAAGATTTGAATTCGCAAGATCGCACAAGTTTTGCAGGCAAATTTGCAGGGAAATTTGACTTGCAGCAAAATTTTCCTGTCCGGATCCTGTCCATGACGCATCTTCTGATTGCTACCGCAAGCGCTGAAATCCCCAGGCCTCTTGCACTAGGTCATGACTTCCCGTTCTGTGCATGCACATGAAGGCAACAGGGTACGTCATGATGTCACGACCTTACAAGCACTTGCGCAGAAGTATCCTGGGGGTCATCATAGACGGAAGTCTTCTTAGCATGAGAGGTCCAGGGATTTCGATGCTTGCAGTAAGGTGAGTATAAAGATTTTTGTTAGTTTTTGATATCTTATGTTTATTATGCCCTGGGGTCTGTAGATACCCTAACATATAATAAATGACATTGAATTTGTGGAGAATAACTTCTATGCAAATTGAATTTCTTAGGAAAATCTGCGCAGACAAGCGAATTCAAATTTTGCTTGATCAACTCATCTCTAGTCTCTTCCATGAGAGCCGGTAGCCCCCACTGAGCTGCATACTACTGAGTACTGCTACTCTGCTTATACTGATGGAAGGCAGAAACCCTAAAAACGACTGTTATAGTCATAAACATATTATTGTAGGCTGACCGTAAATCAAACTGGGTGTAATATATTATAACGAAAAGGTAAAAATTCCATCAAAAGTGTCTTTAAAAATCATGTTTATTGAATGTTAATTAAAATCCATCCATCACCACTAGAAATGGCAGATGGGTTTCAGACTATGTCCTTACAATTTTTTTTCAGGCAATGAGTAAAGATGTATTCTGAAACGTGACTGCGGTTTCTAGTGGTGATGGATTTTATTCAACAAACATGGATTTTAAGGAACAATTTGCTGAATTTTTTACCTTTTCATTTTCGAGAACTTGCCATACTACAAGACTGTATCTGTGCATTTGAGATTGTGTGAGCTGGTTACTCTCTTCTTTTTTGGGCAATATATTTTTGTTAGAAATCTAAACTGAAAATTCTCATATTTGAAAGCTTTATATAAAAAAAGTTCAGCATGTTTTTTCAGTGATTCTGTGGTTTGGCTTCGTCTCTACTGAAAGAAACTTGAATGTAAAACGTGTTTACTTTTTGATAATAATTTATACATTAAAGAGCTAAAACTGCAGGAAGTAATATATGATGACATCTATGTTCCTGCTCCAATGTGCCGAATGATTTATAAATCTGCAGAAAATGGGAAATAACAGAATGTGAGATCTTAATACATGATTTGCATGGTGAGCTGCCAGTATATATGTTGAAAATTAAGCCAATCATTTCTCCATTATAGACGAGCCATCTGAATGTTGAAAGTATGAATAATGTATTGCGGATTACTGTCAGAAAATGAAACATGCATTTCAAACTTTGAATTAGTTGTTCAACAATCAGCGATCAAATTATTACACTTTTTTTTTTTAAATTAACGATAAAATAGAATAATTGCCTGATACTAATGTATAGAGGAATGACGGAGGATTGGAAGGACAGTGCTTTCCACCTGTTGCAATACTACAACTTATGATTTGCAGACAACAGATGAGCCCTATGGGCATAATTTGGATCTGCATCTCCCACATTATATCCAAACTACATTATGTCCCCACTTCATGTCAGAATTCATTCATGCACACTCTTCTCTTAATAAATTTTATGTGCTATTTATTGATTTATTCATATCTTCTTTATCCATATCCGTGTGATATGTATTAGTAATTCACATCCCCCTTTTTAAAGGGGTTGTCCAGGACTGAACTACTGATGACCTATCTCTTGGATAGTTTATCAATATGAGATCGATGTGGATCTGGCACCCGGAAACCCCACTGATCAGCTGTAAACTACTCTGGCTGGCCGAATGTAGGCGATGTAGTGTGCAGAACAAAGGAGCCCCCTGTACATTGTTTAGTTGCTGCTACCAAGTACTGCACTTTATCTCTCATTGTGTTAATCAATAATTCAGTCCTGGACAACACCTTTAAATGTATGTGCCATTTAGAGTTTCAATGAATTAATTCATTTTTGGGAATACCGTCAAGACCTTTGCGTCTGTGGTCCCATGGCTTACACTTTCATCTTTGTCAAGCGCCTGCTCCTTCTTGTCTGAACACCAGACCAAGCCAGCACAATGTCACATTATGAACCACATGGGACAACAAGGTCCTTTAAATAGGCTGCCAAAAATGGCAAATTCAATAGCTTCCCTACACAGTCAGAGCACCTCAGCTGCCCCTGACAGCCAAAGACAACTAATACCCTTAAAGGGTTTTGTCACTTTTAGACAACCATCGTTTTCATTTTTCTTTTTCAGAAATCAGTAGTACCTGTGAAAATAAGAAACTTTTCAATATATCTTATTAAAGAAATCTGCTCCTTTCTCCTCCTGGACTGGTATTTCATTCTCAAAATTCTCAATTATTGGGTTCTAAGGGGTAAGGTTTCTCCTTGTGGAAAGGGACAAGCCAAGTCTGGCATGCCAGTATGAGGAGACTTAAACATCTTGGCCTTACCCCTTAAATCCCAGTTTTAGCCTCTCACCTAGCCAAATCAGATCTCATACTTTGCACTAATGAAAGGCAATACCCTGAAACACCATGTCTGCAAATTGGGATTCTGGTTTGGCTTTTATCCTAAGTTATATTGCAAGGCTCATTAAAGGGGCGATATTGACTTGTAGGATTGCTACTTCCAGTAGGTGGCACTAGATTTCAAGCCATATTCCTCCCTGAAGAGACAATTTGCTTATTCAATTCTTGGGTAAACTTTTTCTTTATTGAAGACAGATTTTCCCATTACTGACATAGGTGATGACAGTCTGTGCCCATAAAGTTCTATGGAGAATTTTAACTGCCAAAGAGAACTTACAGCAGAATGTCTGTCCTGCCTCTAGCTCCACCCTCCATAGAATTTTAAAAGCACCAACTTATCATCTGCTATCTCAGGAATGGGGAGATCTGTTTTCACTGAATTGAGAGTAAAGATCAGTCTGGGAGGAGAAAGAAGCAGATTTATCTGATAAAATTAAGCAACTTTGTAATATATCTTATGTGCACTATTGATTTATGAAATAAAAATTAAAACAACAGTTAATCGTTAAGTCTACATGCATGCACTAAAAAAGTAAAATAAGCCTCACTTTTCCCCTGATGCACCTAGTGCTGTCTCTCTGCAACAGCCAATCACTGGGCTAAGCAGGTTTGCACTATCTACTTTGCAATCAGCCCTGAGCACAGTGATTGGTTGCAGTAGTCACATGCTACAGACTTGACATCTCTACTGTAGCCATGTTATCAAACACCAGGGGCAGCACTGTACCGGTGGTGCTAGGAACACATGGGTTAATAAAGGCTAAGTTTGATATTTTTACACAAAGGATTTAAAACAATAGAATGTGGAAAGCTGAGACACTTCTCGAGGTTCAACACTCCTAAAAAAACAAAAAGAAGGGTCACATAAGTGAAGACAAAAAAATTGTAAGACAAAATATATTTCTTGAAACTGTACTTTATTTCACTTTCTGGTCATAGGTAACTCAATTAACCCCTTCTAGGCCAAGTTCTTGCAGCATGATATAGGGACAGAGGCTCTGATTCCAGTGATGTATCCCATAGTTGACTTGGTACAGCATTTGTGATAGAATCACTGTTTTCTCTACTGCAGATCTAGCAGAGCTCTGAATGCTGAGCTCTGTATAACCCCGCCCACACCACTGATTGGCTGCTTTCTGTGTACACTCTATATTGACAAAAAGCTGCTAATCAGTGATGGGGTGTGGTTGGGCCAAGAGGCACAAGACACCTAGTCCTGTAGTGATAATCTCCTGCTGATAAAACCTTGATTTTATTGAAACAGTAAATTACAGTCCAGTAACTAACTCATTGCTGGAATCAGGTTCTGTGCCCCTACATCATTGTGTTCTCAGATTACATAGCAAAAACCTGTTGACAGATTCCCTTTAAACCACCAGCAGTGATGTTAATACTCTTATTTCTGCCTTAGACTATCAAGGAACCTGGCAGTAACCCCTTCTCTTCCATATATCTCAACAGATACAGACATTAACCCCTTCAGAACAATATTTTTTCTCTACCCTAGACGTCAGGGATTTTACAGTAAACCCATTAACTTCTCAAGTTGATATAATGGATAATTATTTGGTGCTATACAGAATATGTTATTTACCCCTGTTTTAGATCGCCACTTATTGCCCTACTCAAAAGTTACAAGGAAGGAACATTGGTTAAGAGCAGACAGTGGAGGACCCCATAATAGGTCAATGAGGTCTTATGTTATCCATGTGTGATGGATATGGCAATGTTTCCATTTTTAACAAAATATGAAAAATTGCCCCAAACAGCCCTGCAAAAGCTGAAAAACTGCCCTGCAAAAACAAAGAGAAAATTCTATGTGATTCATCATTTCTCCAATCCCCTTGATGAATACGGGGTTGTGTAGTAATCAAGTATGAAATAGCAGATACTGATCTGCTAATGGTCTAAAGGTAAGAAGAATACATATAATGTCTGCTATTTATCTAAACTGATCTCAGCCATGCTGCATAATTTCTATAGGTTCTTGCACTGTCGCATCATTATAGCACAGATTTCTAATATGCATTTTACTTTGACACCTTTTTTGTGCTGTTCAAAATTCTTGCAGGATTTGAATTTGCTCTGACTATCATTGTGTACAAGCTCCGAACATTTCATGACAGAGATTCATGGACTTTTGTTACATAATTGTAAAACAATTTGGTCTTCAAAGTAAAATCGTACAGCGCATTTTGCTTAATCGTCTGAAAAATGCTTAATTTAATTAGTCGGGATCAACAGAGTGTTGCTAATTTCAGTTTTATGCCACTTTATATTTTTACTACACTTTCAAATTTGTCTACTTTAAAGAAATATTTTTAAATTAAATTCTGAACGTTAAATTCAGTCATGTTCTCAATTTGAAATAAATATGTATGATTATAGTGTAGACAGGCTGAGTTCACACATAAGCAAAAAAGAAGCAAGACAAAAATATATCTCATACCCTACCATAATTATATATAAATGTAAAGCAAAGTTGCATAATAAATATAGGGTACTTAGTGAACTATTTTTGATCAAAAAAAGTATACAAGCCGTCCCACCAGCGGCAAGGTGACCCTAAATTGGGACGGTACCTATACTGCCTATATTAAAAACCTTACTGTATATCAAAGTTGAAATAATGCATATAAAAGGGTAGACAAATAGGACCGGGTCCCAACTCCAGACCACCTAGGCCCGTGGTAAGCTAGATATATACCAATCAGCTCAATAAAGGGCATGCCACACCCTTAAATTGCACAGAATGCAAACAAGTAAAAAAACCAGACAATGTGAACTGAGGTCTAAGATGGCAGACATACAAGAAACAGAGGCATGTTCACACTAGCAAAAAAGAAGCAAGACAAAAATATATCTCATACCATACCATAATTATATATAAATGTAAAGCAAAGTTGCATAATTAATATAGGGTACTTAGTGAACTATTTTTGATCAAAAAAAGTATACAAGCCGTCCCACCAGCGGCAAGGTGACCCTAAATTGGGACGGTACCTATACTGCCTATATTAAAAACCTTACTGTATATCAAAGTTGAAATAATGCATATAAAAGGGTAGACAAATAGGACCGGGTCCCAACTCCAGACCACCTAGGCCCGTGGTAAGCTAGATATATACCAATCAGCTCAATAAAGGACATGCCACACCCTTAAATTGCACAGAATGCAAACAAGTAAAAAAACCAGACAATGTGAACTGAGGTCTAAGATGGCAGACATACAAGAAACAGAGGCATGTTCACACTAGCAAAAAAGAAGCAAGACAAAAATATATCTCATACCCTACCATAATTATATATAAATGTAAAGCAAAGTTGCATAATAAATATAGGGTACTTAGTGAACTATTTTTGATCAAAAAAAGTATACAAGCCGTCCCATCAGCGGCAAGGTGACCCTAAATTGGGACGGTACCTATACTGCCTATATTAAAAACCTTACTGTATATCAAAGTTGAAATAATGCATATAAAAGGGTAGACAAATAGGACCGGGTCCCAACTCCAGACCACCTAGGCCCGTGGTAAGCTAGATATATACCAATCAGCTCAATAAAGGGCATGCCACACCCTTAAATTGCACAGAATGCAAACAAGTAAAAAAACCAGACAATGTGAACTGAGGTCTAAGATGGCAGACATACAAGAAACAGAGGCATGTTCACACTAGCAAAAAAGAAGCAAGACAAAAATATATCTCATACCCTACCATAATTATATATAAATGTAAAGCAAAGTTGCATAATAAATATAGGGTACTTAGTGAACTATTTTTGATCAAAAAAAGTATACAAGCCGTCCCACCAGCGGCAAGGTGACCCTAAATTGGGACAGTACCTATACTGCCTATATTAAAAACCTTACTGTATATCAAAGTTGAAATAATGCATATAAAAGGGTAGACAAATAGGACCGGGTCCCAACTCCAGACCACCTAGGCCCGTGGTAAGCTACATATATACCAATCAGCTCAACAAAGGGCATGCCACACCCTTAAATTGCACAGAATGCAAACAAGTAAAAAAACCAGACAATGTGAACTGAGGTCTAAGATGGCAGACATACAAGAAACAGAGGCATGTTCACACTAGCAAAAAAGAAGCAAGACAAAAATATATCTCATACCCTACCATAATTATATATAAATGTAAAGCAAAGTTGCATAATAAATATAGGGTACTTAGTGAACTATTTTTGATCAAAAAAAGTATACAAGCCGTCCCACCAGCGGCAAGGTGACCCTAAATTGGGACGGTACCTATACTGCCTATATTAAAAACCTTACTGTATATCAAAGTTGAAATAATGCATATAAAAGGGTAGACAAATAGGACCGGGTCCCAACTCCAGACCACCTAGGCCCGTGGTAAGCTACATATATACCAATCAGCTCAACAAAGGGCATGCCACACCCTTAAATTGCACAGAATGCAAACAAGTAAAAAAACCAGACAATGTGAACTGAGGTCTAAGATGGCAGACATACAAGAAACAGAGGCATGTTCACACTAGCAAAAAAAAGAAGCAAGACAAAAATATATCTCATACCCTACCATAATTATATATAAATGTAAAGCAAAGTTGCATAATAAATATAGGGTACTTAGTGAACTATTTTTGATCAAAAAAAGTATACAAGCCGTCCCACCAGCGGCAAGGTGACCCTAAATTGGGACGGTACCTATACTGCCTATATTAAAAACCTTACTGTATATCAAAGTTGAAATAATGCATATAAAAGGGTAGACAAATAGGACCGGGTCCCAACTCCAGACCACCTAGACCCGTGGTAAGCTACATATATACCAATCAGCTCAACAAAGAGCATGCCACACCCTTAAATTGCACAGAATGCAAACAAGTAAAAAAAACAGACAATGTGAACTGAGGTCTAAGATGGCAGACATACAAGAAAAAGAGGCATGTTCACACTAGCAAAAAAGAAGCAAGACAAAAATATATCTCATACCCTACCATAATTATATATAAATGTAAAGCAAAGTTGCATAATAAATATAGGGTACTTAGTGAACTATTTTTGATCAAAAAAAGTATACAAGCCGTCCCACCAGCGGCAAGGTGACCCTAAATTGGGACGGTACCTATACTGCCTATATTAAAAACCTTACTGTATATCAAAGTTGAAATAATGCATATAAAAGGGTAGACAAATAGGACCGGGTCCCAATTCCAGACCACCTAGGCCCGTGGTAAGCTACATATATACCAATCAGCTCAACAAAGGGCATGCCACACCCTTAAATTGCACAGAATGCAAACAAGTAAAAAAACCAGACAATGTGAACTGAGGTCTAAGATGGCAGACATACAAGAAACAGAGGCATGTTCACACTAGCAAAAAAGAAGCAAGACAAAAATATATCTCATACCCTACCATAATTATATATAAATGTAAAGCAAAGTTGCATAATAAATATAGGGTACTTAGTGAACTATTTTTGATCAAAAAAAGTATACAAGCCGTCCCACCAGCGGCAAGGTGACCCTAAATTGGGACGGTACCTATACTGCCTATATTAAAAACCTTACTGTATATCAAAGTTGAAATAATGCATATAAAAGGGTAGACAAATAGGACCGGGTCCCAACTCCAGACCACCTAGGCCCGAGGTAAGCTACATATATACAAATCAGCTCAACAAAGGGCATGCCACACCCTTAAATTGCACAGAATGCAAACAAGTAAAAAAACCAGACAATGTGAACTGAGGTCTAAGATGGCAGACATACAAGAAACAGAGGCATGTTCACACTAGCAAAAAAGAAGCAAGACAAAAATATATCTCATACCCTACCATAATTATATATAAATGTAAAGCAAAGTTGCATAATAAATATAGGGTACTTAGTGAACTATTTTTGATCAAAAAAAGTATACAAGCCGTCCCACCAGCGGCAAGGTGACCCTAAATTGGGACGGTACCTATACTGCCTATATTAAAAACCTTACTGTATATCAAAGTTGAAATAATGCATATAAAAGGGTAGACAAATAGGACCGGGTCCCAACACCAGACCACCTAGGCCCGTGGTAAGCTGCATATATACCAATCAGCTCAACAAAGGGCATGCCACACCCTTAAATTGCACAGAATGCAAACAAGTAAAAAAACCAGACAATGTGAACTGAGGTCTAAGATGGCAGACATACAAGAAACAGAGGCATGTTCACACTAGCAAAAAAGAAGCAAGACAAAAATATATCTCATACCCTACCATAATTATATATAAATGTAAAGCAAAGTTGCATAATAAATATAGGGTACTTAGTGAACTATTTTTGATCAAAAAAAGTATACAAGCCGTCCCACCAGCGGCAAGGTGACCCTAAATTGGGATGGTACCTATACTGCCTATATTAAAAACCTTACTGTATATCAAAGTTGAAATAATGCATATAAAAGGGTAGACAAATAGGACCGGGTCCCAACTCCAGACCACCTAGGCCCGTGGTAAGCTACATATATACCAATCAGCTCAACAAAGGGCATGCCACACCCTTAAATTGCACAGAATGCAAACAAGTAAAAAAAACAGACAATGTGAACTGAGGTCTAAGATGGCAGACATACAAGAAACAGAGGCATGTTCACACTAGCAAAAAAGAAGCAAGACAAAAATATATCTCATACCCTACCATAATTATATATAAATGTAAAGCAAAGTTGCATAATAAATATAGGGTACTTAGTGAACTATTTTTGATCAAAAAAAGTATACAAGCCGTCCCACCAGCGGCAAGGTGACCCTAAATTGGGACGGTACCTATACTGCCTATATTAAAAACCTTACTGTATATCAAAGTTGAAATAATGCATATAAAAGGGTAGACAAATAGGACCGGGTCCCAACTCCAGACCACCTAGGCCCGTGGTAAGCTACATATATACCAATCAGCTCAACAAAGGGCATGCCACACCCTTAAATTGCACAGAATGCAAACAAGTAAAAAAACCAGACAATGTGAACTGAGGTCTAAGATGGCAGACATACAAGAAACAGAGGCATGTTCACACTAGCAAAAAAGAAGCAAGACAAAAATATATCTCATACTCTACCATAATTATATATAAATGTAAAGCAAAGTTGCATAATAAATATAGGGTACTTAGTGAACTATTTTTGATCAAAAAAAGTATACAAGCCGTCCCACCAGCGGCAAGGTGACCCTAAATTGGGACGGTACCTATACTGCCTATATTAAAAACCTTACTGTATATCAAAGTTGAAATAATGCATATAAAAGGGTAGACAAATAGGACCGGGTCCCAACTCCAGACCACCTAGGCCCGTGGTAAGCTACATATATACCAATCAGCTCAACAAAGGGCATGCCACACCCTTAAATTGCACAGAATGCAAACAAGTAAAAAAACCAGACAATGTGAACTGAGGTCTAAGATGGCAGACATACAAGAAACAGAGGCATGTTCACACTAGCAAAAAAGAAGCAAGACAAAAATATATCTCATACCCTACCATAATTATATATAAATGTAAAGCAAAGTTGCATAATAAATATAGGGTACTTAGTGAACTATTTTTGATCAAAAAAAGTATACAAGCCGTCCCATCAGCGGCTTGTATACTTTTGCATTCTGTGCAATTTAAGGGTGTGGCATGCCCTTTGTTGAGCTGATTGGTATATATGTAGCTTACCACGGGCCTAGGTGGTCTGGAGTTGGGACCCGGTCCTATTTGTCTACCCTTTTATATGCATTATTTCAACTTTGATATACAGTAAGGTTTTTAATATAGGCAGTATAGGTACCGTCCCAATTTAGGGTCACCTTGCCGCTGGTGGGACGGCTTGTATACTTTTTTTGATCAAAAATAGTTCACTAAGTACCCTATATTTATTATGCAACTTTGCTTTACATTTATATATAATTATGGTAGGGTATGAGATATATTTTTGTCTTGCTTCTTTTTTGCTAGTGTGAACATGCCTCTGTTTCTTGTATGTCTGCCATCTTAGACCTCAGTTCACATTGTCTGGTTTTTTTACTTGTTTGCATTCTGTGCAATTTAAGGGTGTGGCATGCCCTTTGTTGAGCTGATTGGTATATATGTAGCTTACCACGGGCCTAGGTGGTCTGGAGTTGGGACCCGGTCCTATTTGTCTACCCTTTTATATGCATTATTTCAACTTTGATATACAGTAAGGTTTTTAATATAGGCAGTATAGGTACCGTCCCAATTTAGGGTCACCTTGCCGCTGGTGGGACGGCTTGTATACTTTTTTTGATCAAAAATAGTTCACTAAGTACCCTATATTTATTATGCAACTTTGCTTTACATTTATATATAATTATGGTAGGGTATGAGATATATTTTTGTCTTGCTTCTTTTTTGCTAGTGTGAACATGCCTCTGTTTCTTGTATGTCTGCCATCTTAGACCTCAGTTCACATTGTCTGGTGAGTTCACACATAGTATATATACAGAGTGGTCCAAAAGTAGGTGGACAGAAAGTGTGATAAGGTTATGAAGGGGGAGATTTATCAAACACTAAATTGCAGCCGTCTGTCTGGATCATCCTCCAATAAACCATGGATTAGACGTGGATGATAAGCTTTCCACCCAATAGATTTCAGGATTCGCATGATAGAAGCTCATGAAATTCCCAATTCCAAAGTGGCTCTTCTGTGGACTTTTTTGGACTCTGAACAAATGTTTCAGCAACAAGTTGTTTATTATCTTCTGTACAGACTGTTTTGGGTCGACCAGTTTTTGGAGCATTAAGGATTGAGCCAGTGGCTTTGAATTTGTCACGAATGCGGTAAATGGTTTGTCTCTTTGGGGCTTGAGTACCAAATGTTTCAACCCAATTTGCTCCAACAGTTTCAGCATTTTGAGATTTCAAATACTCTGTTAAAATCCATTTTCTTGGATCTGTATTTAAATTATTTGCCATTATGTGTTATCTGAATTATCTGAAAAGAAAACAGATATGGGGGAGATCTATCTGTGAAAACTAGATCTGTGAAACTGGCTCAGTTGCCCTTAGCAACCAATCAGATTCCACCTTTCATTTTCCAAAGAGTCTGTGAGGAATGAAAAGTGGAATCTGATTGGTTGCTAAGGGCAACTGAGACAGTTTCACTTTACACCATGTTTGATAAATCTTCCCCTTCATAACCTTATTACACTTTCTGTCTACCTACTTTTGGACCTCCATGTATGTATGTGTTACTTTCCTATGTACATACATGGCACAAATTCAGTTTGAGGATAACTGGGGATCCATATAAATGGGACCCCCATGAAAAGGGTGTGATGATCACGTCTACAGGCCCGTGGAGTCATGGGGTTAGCCGACGATAGCACTATTTTCAGCTGTATGCATAACAGGGCAGGGGACATTATTACAGGAAGGGGGGCAGGATGGGGGACATTATTAAAGAAGAAAGCCAGGATGGGAGAGAGAATTATAGGACAGGGAACATTATTTCAGGAAGGAGCCCATGGCAGGGGACATTATTACAGAATTTGCCCAGGATAGGGGAAATAATTAAAGGAAGGGGTCCAGGATAGGGAATATTGCTATAGGAAAGTGGCCAGGATGGAGGACATTATTAGAGGAAAGGGCACATTATTACAGGATGATGACCAGGATAAGGGACATTATAACAGGAAAAAGACAGAACAGAGGACATATAATAGGAAGGGGGCAAGGATCAGAGACATTATTACAGGATGGGGGCCATTATTAATGGAAGGGGCCAGGACAGAGGACAATATCACATGATGGGGGACATTGTCACAGGATGGGGGCTATTATTAATGGAAGGGGTCAGGACAGAGGACATTATCACAGGAAGGGGGATATTATCACAGGATGGGGGCCAGGATAGGGTACATTATAACACAATAGGGGCCAGGATGGGGGATATATTAAAGAAAGGGGCCAGGATGGGGGACATTATTACAGGTTGGGGGCCATGATGAAAGACATTACACCTGATCACCATGTTGCTTGGGCCCAGGCCCAAATTTTTCACCAGGGCCCATAGTACTCTAGTTACGCTACTGCCCCCAGATATCCTGATAATTGAGTTCTTGATGCTGATGGGGCTTTGCAAGCTCTGTCTTGAATGGAGCAAAGGTTCGCATGCTTAACTTCCACTTAATTTTTTGTTCAAAATGTTTTTATTGAAAGTTTTTTTAAAATATTATGGGGGAAGGGTACAACAAAGAAAAGGGGAAGTCATTATCCACTTCATTTTTTGTCTATGAGACTGTTGGAGAAAGTTGAGTACAGCGCTCCGCTATTTCAAGCAGTCTCTTATAGAAAATGACTGATAACATAAGATAATTCTCTGTAAAGCCTCATCAGCGTATAGAACCCCATTTTTGGAATTCATGGGGTTCCCAATTGCCAGACCCTAGTGATCAGTAATATATATTTTATCCTGTGTAAAGAGTGATAGATTTCAATTGTAGGAATACTCCTTTAATTTCTTATGCTGTTTCCACAGTTTGTGCCGGTAAATTCACCTACAGGGAGACAACTGTAAATTGAAGGTCAGGATTGAAGAAAATGCTTTTCACGATGCAATCAATAGTGACCATGTCATGACAAAGTAGGTAGGCTCCATTTGCCAGCAATTGACAGCACTGGTAAAAGAGATTGTGGGGGCTAAGGATTTTAAGGATTAGATGTCGGAATTGGAAGTTTTTCTGTGCTCTCTGGATTCACGACAAACCTGTAGTGGAATAAAAATGTAGGTTGTCCTGAGGAAGGAGTCGGTGGACTCTGAAACGCGTAGACAACAAACCTACATTTTTATTCCACTACTGGTTTGTCGTAACTCCAGAGAGCGCAGAACAACTTCCATTCCTGGCATCTAATTCAGACATACCCCAGGAAGCAGCAGCATCTGGATTCCAAGCTTTCCAGGCGTTGGGTCACAGCAACAGCAGTTCTGTTACTTCTTTACCAATAATTTACGTTGGATAAGACCCTACTGCGCTCTTGCATTTCTTCATAATAAGGAACTAAAGAGACTGCCCTGGGTCGAAACAAAGACCCTATGGCTGTCCTATACGAATCCTGGGGTATATTGTGATATTTTATCAGATAGATAGATCGATCTATATCTCTATATGTATCTCTTTATCCCTTTCTCGTCAGGTTTGATTCCTCTGATTCACATATGACAAAACTACTGCTCTGGCCATTCCTCGGGGATTCCTTATATCCGGCACACTCTATAACTTAGGTTTTGAATTTCTTTATACATCTCTTCCTTGATTTCCAAATGATACTCTTCAGAGAAAGATACCAAGCTTGTTATCGAGACATCTATAGCCCAAGTCAAGAACTCATTTACAATTAATAATTTATATTGAGTAATTAATTATGTCATTCCAGTCTCTTGTGCTGGCAATCAGAGACCTGTGCTAAAAGTGACATAAAAAAGAATATTATTATTATGTATTATATTTTTTTAAATATACCTTCACCTTCTGCTCCGGTACATGCAAATATATATGAAGTTTAATGGACATTACTATACTAAGTTTTCTTATGGAATTAACTATAAATAAAATCTACAGATACAAAGTGATAAATAAAATTGATACATACAGATGCAAAAGTTGCATGTCACATTTCACATATTGTCCTACAGATCCGTGCCTATTCTTCAATTTAGTTACCGATTCCAATAAATCACTATACAACGTCCATACTTTATTGTGACATGTTATCAAAACAATTGACAACCAGTGGGTAACCAGATATAGACACATACAGCTTAAACATCTCCCAACAGAGTATCACTAAATTACTTTTTTAAAAGCTTGTACTCTACCACACATAACTTGAGATGTGTTGAACCAAGAGCATAGATAAGGAAGGACACATCTGTACCTGCATAGCATGTTAAAAATCAGGAGCCACTGATCAGTTTAATATATAGTTTAAAAAGAGTAATGTTATTAGAATATATTAAAGCATATCATCAAATCAAGAGGAATCAAGTAAAGGAAGGAAACGAAAAAGCAATAATCACCATAGTAAATCTCAAGTGAGATGGACAATAACATTAGTTCATACATCAACCACTATTTATATAAACACATTCCAAAATCACAAGGGCAAAATGCAAATAACCATGAATTTTAGTTTTAAAAAATGGCATAATCAATAGTGTTAATGTAAAGTGCAGTGCTTACCCATAAGCTGAGTAATGCAACACCTACCACACAGCCTCGATGTATGTTTCGCATGTCGCTTTCTCAAGGGGTGCTGCAACATATAGCTTTGTGGGAAAAGTTTTTGCATACTTGACGTTTTTTGAATAAATTCTCCCTTTTTGAATCCAAAGCCTGGTCTAAATCAGTGATTGACAGCTATCTTTGGATGCATGTTCAATTAATGCTAATAACTGACTACTAGACACATACATTTAGAGTGAGCAGGGAATGTCCTTTTTTTCTAAAACTTACTTTTTCATTTCTGTCTTAAGGCTTTTTTAATTAGTAATGGCTGTCACTTAGAGCCCTGTGTATCACATTGCTGGAACAATCACAAATTCACCCTCTCTAATTCATCTAGCAACTTTTTGAAGGCCTTGGTAATATGTTTTCAAACTCCTTAGTGGTGTGATTTTGATATATTTAAATTACTAAAACTCATTACCTTCCCTTTTCTCTAAATGTGTAAGTAATGACATAATTACACTGAGGTTTCATATACTGGCTAAAGACAGTTAACTTTTCCTTCACCCGAAGTCCAATCTATTTCCCTCAACCCGTATTTAGACATCCTGGCCTAAAGGGCTTGTTGGCACCCATTAGCACCCAATGCCAAGTCCAGATGGCCTGGTCCAGCCCCCGAGCTCCAACCTTCACTAAGGACACTGTTTCTTCTTGCAGAGATTCACCTGTTGGCAGTGAGAATATTAAAGGATTGTCTGGTGACGCCAACCCCTGTCTATATGCATTTTTAAGACATCATAGTGGTGGGATCTCCGTTCAGGACCCTCTCTTCTCTTTGTCACCCCCAGTCTGTTCATGTGCTACATGAGCGGCCATTCATTTGCACAGAACATTACGTTTCCTCGCAGCAACAGCTGCAAGTCTAATGTCTGGAGATGGGCAGCCTTGGAGATAATCGTTGATTGCTGAGAGTAGAAAAGCAGCTATATGGAGTAAAGCTGGACATGCACCTTAGTTAACTGGTGGCCGACAGCTACTTCTCTTTACTCTCCCATACATATGAACGTTTGACTGATCGCTCATGTGTTCTCCATAGGGAGCGCGGAGTTGGCAACTACCAGAATCATCTATCTGTCCTGTGTCTACCAGCAAAACAAAAGGATTAGGTGACTGAATTACGACTGTCCAATTCTTATTATACCCAAATATCATCTGTTGGAGAAGAGATGAAAGCCCTTATACACATTAGAAGGTCATCTGGTTCCGTCAAAATTGTCAAGATTAGATAACTTTTATCTAACGTTTCAGGGGCTTTAAGGGGTGGTCTCAAGATCAATATTCAGGAGCGCATCGCTACCTGGCTCATCTTCCTGTTTATCCAGGATTGGTGTGCTCCAGAAGATTGACAGTTCCATACTGCAGCATGTTCATGCTTCTGGTCCAAATTGTGCTGTCTTCCAGGCTGCTAACAGAGACAGCTTTGCCGCTACAGATATGTTCCCCAACTCCAGTCCTCAAGAGCCACCAACAAGTGATGTTTTCAGGATCTCCTAAGTATTGCACAAGTGATGGAATTATTGCCTGTGCAGGAGATGCAATTATCACTTGGGCAATACTAAGGAAATCCTGAAAACATGACCTGTTGGTGGCTCTTGAAGACCGGATTTGGGAACAACTGCTCTACAGAATGAGAAAAGTGCAGGTGGACTGAAGCTGACCCGATCCCCTTCAGATCGGTGGAAACAATCTGTAAATCATTGAGCCTGCTCACGCCATGCACTCCTTGCGTAGACAATTGGCCATGCTGGGACTACAGGGTAGTCGATAATGTAGGCATGCCCTGTAAACCATAAAATTTAAAAACATGTTGTTTGAGAACGGAGAGAATTTCTAATAAAGGGTAAATTGTAAAGTTGCTAGTTTTTAGCACTTTCCTATTTTACCCATTTAAGAACTTTAGACAACCCCTTTAAGTCAGTAGTTGTAGAAAACTGATGTTTGTATGTATACATTGGGTAAAAATAATTTCCCTGAAAAGTTACATTTTTTTTTCGAAATTGACTAAGACACCATTATGGATTATCCGGTGACAGGGCCACAGGTGACAGGTATTTATTCTGCATAAATATTTGGGTCTCTTAATTCAATCCGGTGTATTCAATTCAGAATGACTAAAGCTAAATATGATGACTTTAGAGCAGCAAACCCTTGCCATCTGAATGGTAACCAAATATTTCAGAATTTATAGCCAATATTAAAGACCATGTTGTGTACAGCACATTTCTCCCATTACACTATAAGAACAAGCATAGGAAATAACAATCTCACACTTACTGTCCGAATCTTAAATATGCCAAGATTGTATAAATTATTCATAAAACTTTTTTCATTTTTTTCCCTGCTGAGCAGAATGTTATATCAATCATCAGTAAAATGGTCGGTAATGAGTAATAAACTCTATTCCCAAACAATGAAATGCAATCTAAACTATTTTAAATATTGCTGGGATCGTAACCTCAGCAATGAGATAGTGGATCTGGAATGAATTCATTACGGCACACAGTTTGTCACAGGGAAGGTGAGTTTTTGCAGTCTAGGTGGAAGAAATCTAAACGTCCCTCAGTGGCTATGTGTTGTATTCTGCAATACGATTTGTAAATTCATCATTACACAAACATCTCCCAGTAATAACTGACATATTGAATTAAGCATGCCAGTCAAAAGTCATTAAGCTCGTAATGACACTCTGCTGAAAATCCTATTTAGGAATATCTTGATGCTTTTACTTCTTCTCAGTCAATGCAAATTACTGAGCATTTTGGAACCATATCAGGGAAATAAAATTCAGGATAATGATACAAACACAGTAACAGTAGAGATGAGCTAATCGGTGCTAAGCTAATGGGATTCAACTCGTATTCTTTGCAGTTTTCTTTGTTCAAATTTAGCAAAATGGCAGCCTTGTTTTAAAGGGGTGCTCTCAAGTTTAATAGTTAATCCCTATCCTAAATTTCCCAACGCTGGGGGTCTGACTGCTATGGTCCCCAGCGATCCTGAGAACTGAATGGAGTGGAGATTGATCATGCGCACTGCCACTTCATTCATTCTTAATGGGAGCACCGAAGATTGCCGAGTGCAGCTGATCTTTGTCTCTCCTATTAGAATGAATGGAGAGGAAGTGCGTATTATCGACCTCTGCTCCATTCAACAGGTGTTCTTCAGAGCTTAGGTTTTTGGGATCAGTGTGGGCCATGGTGTTTGATTATACCACCACCAATCCTTTGGAAAGAAGATAACTTTAAAATGTAATTGTATAAAGTAGGAAAGTTATTAATAATAGATTTAAACTTACCTTGCCACTTACCTATCCCACCCCATCCTCAGCCTACCGTCCGGTGTTCCACCCCATTGGACCTCCTCTTCTCTTTCCCCCAGTGTGCAACATCCTCTTTGGGCATCGTCATTCTAAGTCGATGACTTGACAGAGGACTTCTCAGCACTCTAAGCCCCATCACAGAGTAAAAATGTCCAAAGAGGACATCGCGCACTGGAGGAAAAATAGACCAGACGGAATAAGACTTAATTGAGATGTCCACAAAATTTTTACTTCTAAATTTGCAATTGGTGTTTATAGAGAATGGATTTTTTTTTTAAGCATTTAATAAAGTAGATGTGAATTTATTTTCCTTGCCAAATTCGTGTGAACTGCGGAATTCGACTTTCAATAGATTTTCTCATCACTAAAAAAACTAATCAAATAGAAAAAAGTGAAGAAGTACAACTGTATAAACATGATATAAATATAGTGGGCACAGAAGAAACAGTTACATGCTGACCCTAGTTCGTAATGGGGAAAAAAGGTTCTTCTACAAAAGAAAAATACGCTAGTAACATAAATGGCATTTCGTGGATTGGGTCATGTTACAGATTTTTCATTGGGGCCATCCAGGGCTACTATGTTGATCAACCTACTTTAAAATAGGTCAATATTAGGTCAGTGCAGGTTCTGATACCTTAGTCATCCACCAATCAACTGTTAGCAGGTCCCTTGGCAGCTGTAAGTGCACAGTGTACAAAACCGGAAGACCACAGCTCCGTACACTGTATGGTGGACATCTTCGGGTAATGCAGCTCAACACTTATTCTCTTCAATAGACACTGACCGTATTCTATCCTAGACAATCCCTTTTAAATAATTAAAAAGATGGCACCATCTACAAATATTCTGCTAAACTATCAGTGCTGGAAAAAAGGCAGTAAATTGTAAAGCTGGCCACAAAAAGATATGGCAAATGATTTGACAAACCTAATTTTTTTAAAAGAGGATGCTTGTTGGGAAAGAGGCATACAAAATCCCTGTCTAGAGTGACCTAGAGTGGCCTAGTGTTTCTCATGTTTTTAACCATGTTTTAACATATGTCAATAAAAGTTTATTTTTTTTATTATAATAACCCTTGGCGGTAGCTGGATCTTTTTTCTCCTTACTCACCTTGTTTCATCTGGGGACTGGATTCATAACTTTCTTGCACCACACCCATCCAGGACCATCTACCCTCATCTGTGAGCTGATGTAATCTTCTTCTCTATGCTAAATCACCGTCACCTTGATTCCTCTGTAATACACAGCCCCATATACAGTACAGACCAAAAGTTTGGACACACCTTCTCATTTAAAGATTTTTCTGTATTTTCATGGCTATGAAAATTGTATATTCACACTGAAGGCATCAAAACTATGAATTAACACATGTGGAATTATATACTTAACAAAAAAGTGTGAAACAACTGAAAATATGTCTTATATTCTAGGTTCTTCAAAGTAGTCACCTTTTGCTTTGATGACTGCTTTTCACACTCTTGGCATTCTCTTGATGAGCTTCAAGAGGTAGTCACCGGAAATGGTCTTCCAACAATCTTGAAGGAGTTCCCAGAGATGCTTAGCACTTGTTGGCCCTTTTGCCTTCACTCTGCGGTCCAGCTCACCCCAAACCATCTCGATTGGGTTCCGGTCTTGTGACTGTGGAGGCCAGGTCATCTGGCGTAGCACCCCATCACTCTCCTTCCTGGTCAAATAGCCCTTACACAGCCTGGAGGTGTGTTTGGGCTCATTGTCCTGTTGAAAAATAAATGATGGTCCAACTAAACGCAAACCGGATGGAATAGCATGCCGCTGCAAGATGCTGTGGTAGCCATGCTGGCTCAGTATGCCTTCAATTTTGAATAAATCCCCAACAGTGTCACCAGTAAAGCACCCCCACACCATCACACCTCTTCCTCCATGCTTCACGGTGGGAACCAGGCATGTAGAGTCCATCCGTTCACCTTTTCTGCGTCGCACAAAGACACGGTGGTTGGAATCAAAGATCTCAAATTTGGACTCATCAGACAAAAGCACAGATTTCCACTGGTCTAATGTCCATTCCTTGTGTTCTTTAGCCCAAACTTGTCTCTTCTGCCTGTTGCCTGTCCACAGCAGGGGTGGATTAAGAGTAGCAAGGGCCCCGGGCAGTTTAGAAGGCGCGGGCCCCCCACCCCACACACACACACCTGATGTATCACGTGACATGTCACATGATCCCCTGTGATAGATCATGTGGTAGTTCACGTGAAATTAATTTGGCACAATATTAATTATAATAATTTTTTTTAGGCTGTGTGCCCACTACGCGTTTTTTAAGCGTTTCCACAGCGGCAATTCCGCTGTGGAAACGCTTAAAAAACGCTTGGTAGAAGGTCTGTCATGTTCCCCAATGTTAATCCGCATGTGCATTATCATTGCGGAAAAATCCGCAGCACTAACAATTATTTTGCGGAAGCGCGGCGCTTTCGCCGCCATTGACTTGCATTGGAACGCATGTAATCCGCATCACTGCATCTGTACATGCAGAATCCATGCGTTTCAATGTGCGGATGGTACCCGGGTTTGGAGAAGAGGAGACTCTCCTCCGGACCTGGGTACCATAGAACCTGTAAAAAAAAAGAATAAAATAAAAAATAAATATTATACTTACCTTCTGATGGCCCCCGGTGTCTTTATCCGATGCGTCTTGGCTTGCCGGCAGCTCGCGATGGTCTGAAAAGACCTGCCGTGACGTCATTTAGTCATGTGACGGGTCACGCGACCGCTGACGTCGGCAGGCCATCAGAAGTAAGTATATATTTATTTTTTACCATTCTTTTACGGTCACACTATATAAATCCATGCCGGTTGCATGGATTTATATAGTGAGACCAAGTTGTCAAGCACTTTCCAAGTGATGCTAAAATCGCTTGGAAAGCGCTTGTCAACCCGCATGCGGAAATGCATGTGAAGAACGCTTCACATCCGCATGTCCCTGGCAGGAAAAACGCATGTACAATCCGCATGCGTTTTTTCTGCCAGGGAGATGCAGAAACGCTCAAAAAAAATCCGGAGCATTTCCGCATCGTGGGCACATAGCCTTACATTAATTGTATGACTCAATATTGAGCACACGTAGCCATCTATACACAGCAGGAGGTCACACGTAGCCATCTATACACAGCAGGAGGTCACACGTAGCCATCTATACACAGCAGGAGGCCGCACGGAGCCATCTATACACAGCGGGAGGCCGCACAAAGCCATCTATACACGTCAGGAGGCCGCACGTAGCCATCTATACACGGCAGGAGGCCGCACGTAGCCATCTATACACGGCAGGAGGCCGCACGTAGCCATCTATACACGGCAGGAGGCCGCACGGAGCCATCTATACATGGTGGGAGGCAGCACGTAGCCATCTATACACAGCGGGAGGCCGCACGTAGCCATCTATACACAGCGGGAGGCCGCACGAAGCCATCTATACACAGCGGAAGGCCGCATGGAGCCATCTAGACACAGCGGGAGGCCGCACGGAGCCATCTAGACACAGCGGGAGGCCGCACGGAGCCATCTAGACACAGCGGGAGGCCGCACTGTGCCATCTATACACAGCAGGGAGCCCACACGGAGCCATCTAGACACAGCGGGAGGCCACACGGAGCCATCTAGACACAGCGGGAGGCCGCACTGTGCCATCTATACACAGCAGGGAGCCCGCACGGAGCCATCTAGACACAGCGGGAGGCCGCACGGAGCCATCTATACACAGCAGGAGGCCGCACTGTGCCATCTATACACAGCAGGGAGCCCGCACGGAGCCATCTAGACACAGCGGGAGGCCGCACGGAGCCATCTATACACAGCAGGAGGCCGCACTGTGCCATCTATACACAGCAGGGAGCCGCATGGTGCCATCTATACACAGCGGGAGGCCGCACGCAGTCACGCACACAAACATATACAGACATATACAGTACAGACCAAAAGTTTGGACACACCTTCTCACATGTGAAGTGAAAACCATTTCCGGTGACTACTTCTTGAAGCTCATCAAGAGAATGCCAACAGTGTGCAAAGCAGTCATCAAAGCAAAAGGTGGCTACTTTGAAGAAACTAGAATATAAGAAATATTTTCAGTTGTTTCACACTTTTTTGTTAAGTATATAATTCCACATGTGTTAATTCATAGTTTTGATGCCTTTAGTGTGAATGTACAATTTTCAAAGTCATGAAAATACAGAAAAATCTTTAAATGAGAAGGTGTCTCCAAACTTTTGGTCTGTACTGTACATACACGCATAAACACATTTGAAACACAAAAATACATATAAACAGACATCACACAATGATATCTGCCTTCATACACATACATACATACACATACACAAACACACTCACTCTCACACATACACACTCTCTCACACACACACACTCACCATCCCCCGGCTCGGCTCCAGTCTTCCTGACTCTTGCTCCTCTCCTGTGGTAAGTAGCAGTGCAGGCTGGGCGCGCACTGAGTGACGTCACAGCTAGGAGACACGGCCATGCACAGGGCCGTGTCTCCTAGCAGTGACGCGGCCAGGCCAGCAAACAGGGATGTTAACTGCTGCAGTGCTGGCCCGACCGAAGAAGAAGCAGCGGCCGTGCACCGCTGCTGGGGGAATGGTCCGGGCCCCCCCCGCCACTGTCTGCCGGTATGTGTCGCGGTGCCACACATATAATGAGGGCAATTCGGCCATAGTCCCCCCGGAGCCCCGGGCCCCCTGGAGACCCGAGGCCCCAGGCGGTAACCCGGATTGCCCTCATTATAATCCGCCTATGCCCAACAGTGTCACTAGCAAAGCACCCCCACACCATCACACCTCCTCCTCCATGCTTCACGGTGGGAACCAGGCATGTAGAGTCCATCCGTTCACCTTTTCTGCGTCGCACAAAGACACGGTGGTTGGAACCAAAGATTTCAAATTTGCACTCATCAGACCAAATTACAGATATCCACTGATCTAATGTCCATTCCTTGCATTCTTTAGCCCAAACAAGTCTCTCTGCTTGTTGCCTGTCCTTAGCAGTGGTTTCCTAGCAGCTATTTTACCATGAAGGCCTTCTGCACAAAGTCTCCTCCTAACAGTTGTTGATGAGATGTGTCCGCTGCTAGAACTCTGTGTGGCATTGACCTGGTCTCTAATCTGAGCTGCTGTTAACCTGCGATTTCTGAGGCTGGTGACTCGGATAAACTTATCCTCAGAAGCAGAGGTGACTCTTGGTATTCCTTTCCTGGGGCAGTCCTCATGTGAGCCAGGTTCTTTGTAGCGCTTGATGGTTTTTGCAACTGCACTTGGGGACACATTCAAAGTTTGCCCAATTTTTCGGACTGACTGACCTTCATTTCTTAAAGTAATGATGGCCACTCGTTTTTCTTTACTTAGCTGCTTTTTTCTTGCCATAATATAAATTCTAACAGTCTATTCAGTAGGACTATCAGCTGTGTATCCACCAGACTTCTGCACAACACAACTGATGGTCCCAACCCCATTTATAAGGCAAGAAATTCCACTTACTAAACCTGACAGGGCACACCTGTGAAGTGAAAACCATTTCCGGTGACTACCTTTGAAGCTCATCAAGAGAATGGCAAGAGTGTGCAAAGCAGTCATCAAAGCAAAATGTGGCTACTTTGAAGAACCTAGAATATAAGACATATTTTCAGTTGTTTCACACTTTTTTGTTAAGTATATAATTCCACATGTGTTAATTCATAGTTTTGATGCCTTCAGTGTGAATGTACAATTTTCAAAGTCATGAAAATACAGAAAAATCTTTAAATGAGAAGGTGTGTCCAAACTTTTGGTCTGTAATGTAGTTATGTGATGTAGGGGAGGACCTGTGGGCAAGGAAACAGAGAAACAGCCTTGTGACCTTTCATTTTCAGGATCAGAAGGGGGTCCCAGAAGTCTGACCCCTACATGATATTTGATATATATATTTTTATTATTTTCTTTGTTTTTTAAATTTTGCAGCTCTACGTTTAATATTAGTAAATGCATAAATTGGTGATAGACAATTATTATTAATAATAATAATTTAATTTATATACTGCCAACATATTCCTCAGCACTTTACAATTAAGTGGAGACATGTGCAAACAATAAAGACAATACAAAATAACACACAGTTCAACACTTACAGGTGGAGTGAGGATCTTTAATCTATACAATCTTACAATCTATAATGAGATGGGGGGGCACAATAGGTAAAGATATCATTATAATAAATAGGGGTTATGATATATAGCTGCATGATCCAGTCATCAGACAGTATCTGTATAAGTGTAGCTACCAAGTGCTATTGGGTGCATGGGGGATGTGAAGACAGATGAATAGGAGGGACCAGAGACAGACAAATCGTTGGTGCACGAAGGCCCGGGAGGTAAGGGGGCTCTCTTTCACCTCCAATGTAGGTTGACTAGTGAGTGCATTATGATGAGCTATTAGACTGCTAAGGGCTCATGTAGTTTTCTTTTTTCTGTATCCACCTCTGGGAAGGACTAGATTTTGAGAAAATTTAGAAAGAGGAAACAGGGGAGAGCAAGATTAGTGAAGTTATGTGATAGGTCTGTTTAAAGAGATATGTTTTAAAGCACGCTTAAAAATGTGGTGGCTTGGTATTAATCAGATTGTCCGGGAAAATGCATTTCAGAAAACTGGAGCAGCACAAGAGAAGTCTTGGGAGGCTCAGATTATGGAGGAGTCTTAGATCAGTTGCAGATGAGGGAGTAGATGTAAAAACTGTGGAGAGTTTTTTGGGTGAGAGATAAGTTTATATTGTACTCTGTAAAGAATGGATAACCAGTGCAATGATTGGCACAGGGTGGAGGCATCAGTGTAGCCGCATAGGTGTAATAGTGAGGAAGGATGTAACCATCCTTTGGCACTGAAGTAGTTAAAGAAAATGTTCCCGTGATTAGACCTCTCTGAACTGTTGTTAGACTGAGCTAAGGGGTTAGCGTCAGTGGTCCAGTCTGTGAAGTAGAGGGGGAGCTTGCTGCCATGGTCAGACATTGAGTATGTCTAGAACTTAGTTTAACATAATTCCTTGTGGGCTGCAGTACTTGTAACCAGCCACACGATGCCACTGTCGGGTACAGCTGTTAGTGAGAGTCTACTAACAGAATAGCAGTGAAGAGTTAATTGGGTAAAAGGACAGCCCATAGAGGGTGGGCACTCTAGGCAATAAGTAGTGAGTTTCCAGAAAGCTTCAATGAGAGTTTGGACAGAGAACTGTATGGGCAGCCTAATTAAATGGTGGCTGGTAGGGTAAATGGGAGTTCCGTACCCTTAGACAGTAGGATCATCAGTGTGAAGATCTCCCTACGCAAGAGTCCTGTTAGCCAGCCAGAGAAACTCAACAGAGGTATTGAGAACCCAGGGCACTTTCAGTCTGCAGGCAGAAGAGGAAGATAGAACTCCAGGCTAAGACGTGGGGGTGATATAGGATCCGGATATACTGTCACTGGTGAGGAAGATTCCCTTGGGCTAGAGAATAGAGCCATAGAGATGCTTCACTTAAAGAGGGAACCAGGGCTGAAGATGATTCCAGCACCTGTGAAGGAGATGAAAACCTCTCGCGCCTTATCCATTATATCTGCGTGTAAATACTGTATATATTCCTCTTCCCCAAGTAAAGTACCAGTTATGGTTAAGAACCTCGTGCCCTCTGAATTTATTTCTGCCTTGGTCCCAGAAGAGAAATGTCTAGAGACAGTCGCGATCAGATGGTCTGAAGTAAGTGGAGAGCACCACATACACAGCCACACATCAGAGAGAGGACATGTATTGTTTGTAGGGTGCCAGAGCGAGCAGGAGCTACAGCTCACCCACGACTACCTCACTGGGGCACCTTACATAGGTATAGGTTGAATCTTACATATATTTAAAAGTAGATTACTGCACTTTTAGAAAACTTTTGACACGCTATAGAGATATCTTCGAAGATTTGATTGAGATGGGTCTGGGTTCTGAAATCCCCACCAGTTACAAAAAAAAGGAGGAAATGCACTAAACCTAACACACCTCTCCTCTGGGACTGAGACTTTCTATTGCGTCCATCATCAGTTTAGTAGGATAGTAGCAATCGACTCTTTCAGCCCCATCGTTTTAGCGACTGGTAGGGGTTTCAGCAAATAGACCCCCAGAGATCAAAACTTCTGAAAGTGTAGTTACTCTTTATGACAATTTTCCTACCATCTACATTAATCATTGCATAGAAAAGCACAGTTAGCAGTTTATTTTTTGAGAATTATAGTAGAAGGATATGTATCTATCATTGCTATTGTATCAGCTCCTTCCTGTGGAGGAGGACATAATACGACAACCTTGTGATTAGTATAAATAGCTGTGAACTGATAAGCTTCTTGTGGTTCTTTTATGAAGACAGGTTTTTGTTGAATTGTTCTCTGTACATATTCATAAATCTCTCCAGCCGAGTACACTGTTCTCCAGAGGACTGCTGAAGTGTGGATCATTGTTTCAAATGAGTATCTTCATTCATGCTAAACCATAGACATATAAAGGTGAATGCCACGTTCCTGACTTAATCCAATCTATTTTACGTGTTGTATTCAACTGTCATGTATCATTATTAGCATTAAATATCAGATACACAAACAAACTACAAAGCACATTAAAGGGTATTGTCACCTCGTAAAAAAAGGAATTGAAAAATACATTTTCTCATATTATATTAACTATCTAATAATGAAATTCTGAAGAATATAAGATAGGTTACAAGAGCCATGTTCAAACATGTTATAAAAAAGAAAGCTCAGGGTTAAAGCTTCTTTTTAATGTAAAGTAGCCAAAGAATGTTTCTATTGTTATAACATTTCAGGTCAATGTCACTGAATAAAACTCATCATCTCTAGATTTACAATTTATTTACCTTTTACAATTGTTATACTGTGCTATACAACAGTGTAACTATCATTCTATGGATGACCATGTAAGAGATTCCCATTGCGAAAACAGGTCTATATTGGGGACATCTTAAATTATCATACAATTTTTTATAAGCAAATTGAATTTTATTTATCCTTCCCCTTTAATCCCTCAATTAATTTTATAGTACCAACATCCAGTTGGTTCATATAGAGATTGTCACCTTTCATATAAATCCCTAACTCTTACACTATCATGATATCTAAATAAGAAGGTCCAGGCCAAAGACAAGTTTTTATAAAATTATTAAGCTATTGGAATGATTTTGGGTGAAGACTAGAGATGAGCGAATATATTTGAGTAAAATTGAATTCTACTCAAATATTACTTTATTTTCCAAAATTCAGATTTCTTTGTGCAACGCAGATTTTTGATGAACTGTAAAAGGCCATCAAAAGGTTAAAGATAAAAAATGTATTTTCACCTTACTGCTCACCTCTGCGGCCCCTCCGCCCTTCATCGTCATCCATCCGGTCCTGGTCGCATCTTCTTATCACTGCCGGGAACACTGAAATTTCCACATGCTGTGACGTTATGATTAGTGTTGAGCCACCCCCGTAGTGTTCGAGTTCGGTTCGTCGAACACCCGTGTGTTCGCCGAACTGTTCGTCGAACTGTTCGTCGAACACCTTCGAACACCGTTAAAACCAATGGCAGGCAAACAAAAACACATAGAAACACATAGAAAACACCTTCAAAGGTGTCCAAAAGCTGACAAACTGCTCAGAAGACATAACTAACACATGGAAAAGTGACAAGTACATATAGTCATGCGAAAATAAAAGAGGTGGAGGAGTAAAAGGAGGGGGAGACACAGATATAGGCATGTCATGCCCTTCTAAAATCCAAAAAGTGAGAAGCCGACACGGCCAGTCCGTTCCTGCCCGTGCCACCTCCGTGTCGCCGGGTTTGTGCCAGAGCCGCGGTGGACCCTGACGGCCAGCCCCCCTCTCCTAATACTGGTGCCTGTCCGCTGGTGGGTCGAGCCCCCCGCGGTGGGGGGGGAGTAACATCTGCAGAAGAAAGACCATCTTCCAGCCAAACTAACATGTCGACTTCTTTTCGTGGACAATGTGATACGATCCATTTGTTACGGACACGCCCATCGCTACAAATTCCAGATGAGGCACAAAAACAGCAGGTGCTTCAGCAGATATCAAGTGCTCCTTCAAGTGGGCTCTCCTCCACCTCAACTTCAACATCACAAATACTCCAGTCCTCAGAGGTGTCACCCCAATCGCACTTGCTTCCTCACAGCTCCCAAGTCTCCAGCTGCCCGTCTGAGTATGGGGTAACACAGATGGTTGAGTCTGCACAGCTGTTTACTCATACTATAGCCTGGGAAACGGAGGTCTGCTCCAGAGCTTCTGTTAATCCAGACGAGGAAATGATCTGCACTGATGCCCAGAATCTTTATAAGACGGATCCAGGACCAAATGAAGAAGGTTCTGAGCATAATGTAGACCCTCGTTCCCAAACTGTAACTCCTGTTGGTGGAGACAATGATGAAGACGATGATGAGACTCAAATACCTGATTGGAGCGACAACTTGACTTTTCGGTCAGGGCAGGAAGAGGTTGGCTTTGAGGACGACGGGTGTGATAACACACAGGGTGATGATGACAAGGTTGGAGATCCCACTTACTGTCAACCCACAGTCAGCCAGTCGATGAGGTCACCCGGGCCTTTGCCTGGCCTTTGGGATGTCACGGTGGTCGGCTCCCTGGCCCGTACCCTGGGGTCACTCTTTAAAAGGGTGGATAATTGTTAATTTTATAAGAGTTTGTGACACCACCTGTGGTATCTGGTGAGAAGCACCAGCGCTGCAGCAGTCCACTGAGGCCCGTGATAAGGCAGCTCGATGGTATAGCTCCCCAGAGGTGGAGCTAGGTCTCAGGGAAGCGTATGCAGGGGGAATGCAGGACAGGCGAGACCCAGCTGGGTCAGAGCAAGAACGGAAACGGACACGGTAATCACTTCAGTACCTTTTACTGGAGGAAATTCAGGCACATCCTGGAGCACTGTAGGGTGAAGGGTGCATATAAGGATCCTCCCCAATGAGAGGGTGTAGGGCCTCCTGTTTCTTGCCTCTGCGCAGTAAGTTTCTGACCTGCCTGGAGCTAGGCCTAACTTTGTCTCTGTCCTGCGCTGGCTGACCTTGTGGTAGGGCCTTCTCTTGAAGTTCACGCTCCCAGTATGCAGGGCCTAAGCGTCTCCTGGCTCTGTTACGTATCAGCACCTTAGCGATCCTGGAACTTGTAGTTCTCCAGGGATTCCGGTTATGCCTTACTGGGTCATAGAGATCCCGGTAAGCTCGGATCCGGTGTCCGGTAAATGCTTCGGGGTGAGCTGGTTAAGCTCCTCTGCCCCTTATGTACTAACTCACCACTCGCCTTCGGCCTACTCGGGCCCTCAATAGGCTATACACACTAACGGCAGCTTGCCGCGCTTCACCGATCTTATGACGCCGGCACACCTTAAGCTCTATCTGGGCTCCCTGAATCTAGCTAGCAGGAGCCTCGTGCTCCACTGCTGAACTATTAACTGAGTTCTCTAGACTAGACTGAGCTCCACTGCAGACTGACCTCTCTTAGGCTTCTCTACTGCAGGAACTCTTCAGAGGAACTGAACTGCCTAGCTCCACCTTCCCTATTTATATCCCTAACGGGCTCCCTCTGCTGGTCTGAGGTGGAAGGTGGAGATGTGTGAATGTTTATGGGGGCCTCTTGTGGAGGATTCCATCAATACACTCTTCTAGGATCTGTGATACCAAGCGCAGCGGGGCGTCACAGATGCTATTGACGACGAGGTTAGGTTGCGCCTTCCTGGACAGAGACGGAGTACTGGAAGCACGTCAACAACTGCATCCTCAACCACAACTCCGCCTCTGACCACAAGTCGTAGTGGCTCTTCAGGTCGCTTGGGCTCTAAGCCTTGCATAGCCTGGGCATTTATTCAGATCGATAAGGATGACCCAACTCGTGTTATCTGTAATATTTGTCACCAAAAGCTAAGTAGAGGCCAAAAAATCCATAGTTTGAGTACTTCATGCATGTACCGTCACATGGATATGAAGCATAAGTTGCAGTGGGAAGCTCACTGTGCTACAATGCGGCCTAGCAGGCTGGGCCAACCACCGTCTGCCCCATCTTGTGCATCCGCGGCCTCTTCATCCTCTGTGACTGGGGGGACAGCAGTCACACATGTTTTTTAACGCAGACCTGCCACCTCTTTACCTGCAACAGCCAGTGTGATTGGCAGGTCGTCAGTTCATTGGGAAGTGGAAACACCTGCTGGTGTTGAGAGCTCTCTGACATCGAGAGCACCACCTTTGAATCAAGGCAACCTAACATGTCCGCCTGCATCTTCCTCACAGACCGGCAGTTTGCCAGGGACACCCTACTCAACCCCGTCAAAGCACAACAGCCAGCCCTCGGTCCCTCAGATGTGGACAAGTAAAAGACCATTTCCTCCTAGCCATGAGAAAGCTAAGAGGTTGAATTTCACCATCTGCAAGCTGTTGGCTACAGAAATGCTGCCTTTCCGCCTGGATGACACAGTGGATTTTTGAGACCTTATGTCCGTCGCAGTGCCCCAGTACCAGATGCCCAGTCGGCACTACTTCTCAAAGAAAGGTGTGCCTGCGCTACACCAGCATGTCGCACACAACATCACCGCTTCTTTGAGAAACTCTGTGTGTGACAGGGTGCATTTCTCCACAGACACTTGGACGAGTAGGCATGGACAGGGGCGTTACATGTCGCTGACAGGGCACTGGGTAACTATGGTGACAGCAGGACAAGGGGCTGCTGTCCAAGTCTTGCCGTCCCCGCGAGTTGTACGTCAATCCTCTTTATCTAGAAGTTCCTCCACTGCTTCTGCCTCCTCAACCTCCTCTCGGTCCTCCACCTGCACCCAAAGCCTGTCTGGTAATGCCACCTGCTTTCTAACTGCGCACCTCCTTACTATGCTGGCAGCAGGGCTCAACGGCATCAGTGTTTTCTTTGAAATGTCTGGGAAATGTGAGTCACACAGCTGAGGACTTGTGGTCAGCTCTGGAGACCCAGTTTCATGAATGGTTGTCTCCACTGGACCTGCAACCAGGGAAGGCCGTGTGCGACAATGCTGCAAACCTGGGTGCGGCCCTTCGCCGGGGCAATGTTACACACGTGCCTTGTATGGCTCACGTGTTGAACCTGGTTGTCCATAAATTTTTAGCCCACTATCCCGGACTACATGGCCTTCTGCAGAGGGCACGGTCGCTGTGTGCTCACTTCCGCCGTTCGCATCCCGCAGCTCACCGACTTACATCTCTACAGAAGTCGTTGGGCCTGCCAGTTCACCGGCTGAAATGCGATGTGCCGACACGGTGGAATTCAACTCTGCACATGTTGCAGCGACTGTGGCAGCACCGACAAGCCCTGGTGCAATAGTTTCTGACGTATAGCCTGGGCCAACAAGATCCAGAGGTGGGGCAAATCACACAGCAGGAGTGGTCTCAGATCAGGGACCTATGAAGTTGACGCGCCCCCTGGGCCGTGGGGTACCCGGAGCCGGGCCGGTAGACGCTGGGGGTTGTAGTCACTGTGGCGGTGACCCGGTCCGTGACCCAGGGCGGTCAATCCAACGGTAATTTGTATATATGGATTTTATAATGTCCGACTACGCCACCTGTGGAGTGCGGCCAAAGGGGCCGCCGCTGCGGAACAGTCCTCTGAAGCTGGTGGTTTTGCTGCAATGGTATTATACTCACCACAGGAAGAGTGTAGCTTCAGGGCAGTGTGGGTGGATGATGGTGGTTGTAGTGCAGGGAGTCAGTAATGAACACAGAGTCCGTGTGATGCAGTCCCAAGATCTTTACTCACAGTTGTTGCAGTCCAGATTACAGGTAGCAGAGCTATCTCACCCGTCGTGCTGTGCGTACTCAGTGAGGGGCTCAGTCCACCCCCAGATAGCTCCGGAGTACGTAGCAGGACCCCCTTCTGTGTGTCCTTTCTCTGGCCTTCTCCCTGCACCTCACACCCAGTGACACTTCTATCCGGTATCCTCGGGCCTTGGCGGGCGACTTGTGTTCCGTCCCCTGGGTCCTATGTGGCTACCTTCTTAGTGAGACTGGTGTGGACTTTTGCCTGCAGTACATGAAATGCTGCAGCCTCCGGTTTCTAGTTGAGCCTTGCTGTTTCTCCTCTAGTTGAGGGACCGGTTCCCCTTATCTGGCCTGACCCCTCTACCTCCTGGTAGCAGCGGGAGTACAGGTGGCCTTCTGCACGGCCCGTAGCCCTAGGGTCCCTTCGGTTCCTGGAGCCTTCCTGCTCCCACTCCTCTCTTCTCTCCTTCAGTCCTGGGCCTCCCAGGCTAGGCCCGCCTCCGGAGCAGAGCTCATGCCGAGCCTCTGCTCCTGTCACTTTTCCTCCTCTGACTGGCTTGCTCTTTCTAAGATGGCTTCCTATTTATACTCTCCCTGTCATGTGCTCCCCTAAGCTGCTCCCCTAAGCACCCACTACATAGGATCCTCCCACCAGCTAGGGACCTGGGACTGTGCTCTCCCTTAGGAGCAATCTCGCCCTAACCCCACTGCGGGTATGTGTTGGATGCAGGTGTTAGGGTCCCGAGCCATACGCCTTCCTTACCTGAGGGTGAGATACCACACCTCTGGGTGAGATGCAGTAACTCTGTGGTGACTGCACCCTCAGGGGCGCCACACACCTTTCTGCACAGTTTTGAAATGGCGACGAAGATGTTTAGTGCTGACGACGATGCCATTATCAGCATGACTATTCCGGTGATTTACATGCTGGAGCACACATTAAACAGAATTCAGAGTCAGGTGGTCGGACAAGAGGAGGTGGAGGAAGTAGAGGAGGAGTCGTATGCGGAAGGGATAACATCTCCAAGGTCCAGACGGTTGGCAGCACCAAGGAGGCAGGCATGGGAGGGTGGGGGAGAGGGATTAAACAGGGTGCATGGTAGCAGCCAAACTGTTGAGGAAGATGCAGGAGCCGAGCAAGAAGTGGAGGATGAACTGGCGATGGGCATGGAAGACTCATCAGATGAGGGAGACCTTGATCACATTTCTGTTGTGCGAGGTTGGGGGGAGAGGGCAGAGGAAAGAAGCATGATTCTTACCTCGCTACCAACACAACAAGGACTTGGTCCTCCTGGATGCGCAAGACACATGAGTGCCTTCTTGCTGCACTACCTGCAACATGACCCTCAGATTGCAGAATTCGAAGTAATCTCGACTACTGGGTTGCCACACTCTCAGATCCCCGGTACAAAAGTAAATTTGCCGAAATAATTCCTGCCATAAAAAGGGATTGACGCATGCAGGAGTATCTGCAGACGCTGTTGCAGAATCTTACATGTGCTTTTCCACAAAACACCAGTGGTGCACGAAGTGAATCTCACAGTTCTAACTTGCCAACCGCGGGACTGTCGAGTCTTCATCACTCAAACCGTAACAGTAACACAGTATCTGCTGGTAACAGCAATTTTGTGAAATCGTTTCACCACTTTTTTAGACCATCCTTTGCAAGGCCACAGGAGACAAGAAGTCTGACACATAGTCAATGCCTAGAGAGGATGGTGCAGGAGTATCTCCAAGTGAACATCGAAGCCATGACTGTGTCACTGGACCCTTGCTCATTTTGGTATTCCAATCTGGAAAAATGGCCGGAGCTCGCCACTCACGCCTTGGAGATCTTGTCATGCCCTGCAGCCAGTGTTCTCTCTGAACGTGTGTTCAGCGCTGCTGATGGTGTGCTGACAGATAAGCGCACGCGGCTGTCCACTGAGAATGTAGACAGACTCACGTTCATAAAGATGAACAAATCATGGATTCGCAAGGACTTTTCTAATCCTGTGTTATCCTTGGGAGGCTAAAAGCTTGAGGATTTGGTAATATCACCTCACCAACCGTTTTAAGCAACTGTGGGGCAATTGATGCCACTTAACCCTAGAACGCATGACCATAAAAATCTACACTTTCATATACCCGGGGCCTTTTAGGCCCGTGTGCAAATAACATTGAATAACTCAAACTCAAATGACAAACAACTATATACATGAAGAATACCTAGAGTTTCAAAATTCTAACTAAAGTAATCTTGCAGAAAATAGAAAACAATTAACAGGGCGGGACTGCGAGGCCCCAGGTATGCGTTCTAGGGTTAAGTGGTGTCTGTGCCACAATTTTGGGAAAAAATGGAAACTCTTTTTGGAGTCCCCTTGCTGTGTCTTACGTGACGTTGGCATCGTCAATTCCAGGTGGGTTGGGTCGCTCCCCCACCCCTTTTAACTGTAAGAAACTACATACACTATGGCTTGGGGTAGCACAGATGATTGAGTCTGAAGAGCTGTTTACTCAGAGGTCTGCTCCAAATCTTCAGTGTCTGCTAGTCAGCGTAGAATTTTTAACTGCATCTAGCCTAGGCAATACTTTGGCCGTAGTAGCCCAGCTGCGAAGCAAGCTGCACCGCCTGTGTATCTAATAAGAATTTTTAAATGCATCTAGCCTAGGCAGACTGTGGGGACCCCCAACCAAACCCAGACGCTCAGCCCCCCTACCGCCCCCCTTTCCTTGACAATACAATAATGTAACTCTTACAACTGGATGGGTGAGGATCGGTCACAGCTTTATTAACTCTTTATACTCATTCCATTAGAAAGACATTTTATTTCTAAAATAATTCAGCTTGTTGCAGCATGCCCTGGGTCTCCACTCCGGCAACTTGGCCAACAAGTGTAACTCTCCAACATGTCCTTTCTATTTCCAGGCCACGGAGGATCCTACGTACTCGTATGCAGGACTCTGACCCCCACCCATCACTCTTAACGCTTGTTCCTCTCCGTCCTGAAGTCCTGACAGGAATATGTCCAGTCCAATATCCATTAAGTGAACACCGTCGGGCCGTATGAGGCCTGCTTTATCTCCTTCCAGTTGTCGGTGTCGTACCACTACACCGCCTCTGTCTCTTCTAAATTTTGCCATCCGAATATTTATTACCCGCCTTGTCCGTTCGATGGCCGTGATGTCTCGCGCACCTTGCCATACCGCTATCGGCACAATCTCTGACCATACTATAGCTAGTTTTGTGAAAAATTCTCTGAAGCGCTCAGTGTCTAGTTTCATTATTGCCATTAGTTATGCGCTCTTGTGATGACCTAGGTTGTTTCCCCCGGCCTGTATAACTAAGATGACCAGACATCTTGCCTCTCTCCCTACCTTGATTACCTCCATTAGTACCTGTGGCCATAGCAGGCCTCTAATACCTCTCCAGTTGAAATATGTGTTATGAAACTCTAATTTCCTCCCGCCTGGGCGGACTTTTGCCCTTTAATCTGCCCAATATATATACGAGTGGCCTATCACCCACACTGTTGGCTTAGCGTCACCTGTAAAAGAAACAAACCACGTTAGGATAACAAGTCCGGTCTTATCTATCTTGCCAAACACGTGGATCACCATCTCTCTATCCTCTGAACTTCCGTTTCTGACAGTCCTGCTCTTGCTGCTTCTGTGGCCGCGCCTATGCGGAATGAGTGTGTCCCGTAATCTTTGGGGTGGTTCCCTGCCGATGTTATGCATTTATTAAATATAGCTTGGAACTGGTATCTTGATAATGGCGTCCCATCAATGTGTGATAGGAACAAATTACTTTGTGATCTGATGGTTAGATATGGTTTTCTATTGTTACCCGACTCAGTGTACCGTTTGTGGGTTGTAGAAGTACCCAAGTGCCCCTGCCCGCTGGAACCATTTTCGATTTGTGTATGCGTAGACGTATTGCATTATTGCCTATGACTACGTCCTGGTGTAATAAGCCTCCACTGGTGCTAATTTTGGATTGAGGGACTAATTCGCTTATGCATAGCACCCCGAAGAAGGCGATCACAAATGCAGTAGACAGTAGTGTTGCTTCAAATTGTGAGTGTCATGTTAATGGTGTTAGGGATATGATGTGAGAAATCAGTTTTAGTGACACGGGATGGGACGTCTACACTCCTGACTTGGCTGACCCCTTTTCCACCCTTTTATGGATTGTCTGATGATGAATCTTTGTCACATCTCCCCAATTCAGTAGTTGGAAGTGAAATGCTACTCCGGTCAGACACCGCTGCGCTGACGCCCCTGATATGCCCCTCATCATTAGCTGGTGGAGAAATTCTATGGTGACTTGTGATCTGGCTTGTTCACATTGGTCAACCCGTCTGCCTGCTACTAGTCGTGTCCACTCTTCCCATGCCTTACCGTATGCTTGCCACGTCGACGGGGCAACTGACGCTCTGATTAATGGCATCAACTATTCGCCACTAGATCCCATAGGGAAGGTGGGCAACTGTTGTCCCGATGGGTGGGCATTGTGGAAGAGCTCTGTGAAAATCTGCCAATTGAATTGTTATAAAGCGTTAGCAGCAGCTTTAGACCCCTCAGCATAGTGGCTAGCGCGGACCCATACATTGTGTTTTAGGCACAGGAATGCTAGCCTGGGTAGTAGGCCTAGCACTGGGAGAGACGATGATGCCATCTTATTAATGCAGTGCGCTAAGCTGGTGTTTTTTGTTATGAAGCGTATATTTTTGTAAGCCAGGAGCGCGCCCCATATTTCTATTGCTACCACTATTGGGAAGAAAAATTATTTTCAGGGCTAGATGCAGCGAAAAATTATTATTAATTGAAAAGCTGGTGGAGCTTGGTATAGATGGCCTAATACAATGAGACCCACACACTGCTAGAAGGCCAAATATTTTTTCAGAGTTAGATGCAGAAAAAAATTATATTCAGTTTGCAACCTGATGGAGGTCAGTATAGATGGACTAATAGAACAAGTCCCACACACTGCTAGAAGGCCAAATATTTTTTCAGAGGTAGATGCAGAAAAAAATTATATTCAGTTTGCAACCTGATGGAGGTCAGTATAGATGGACTAATAGAACAAGTCCCACACACAGCTAGAAGCCCAAATATTTTTTCAGAGGTAGATGCAGAAAAAAATTATATTCAGTTTGCAACCTGATGGAGGTCTGTATAGATGGATTAATAGAACAAGTCCCACACACAGCTAGAAGCCCAATATTTTTTCAGAGGTAGATGCAGAAAAAAATATATTCAGTTTGCAACCTGATGGAGGTCTGTATAGATGGATTAATAGAACAAGTCCCACACACAGCTAGAAGCCCAATATTTTTTCAGAGGTAGATGCAGAAAAAAATATATTCAGTTTGCAACCTGATGGAGGTCTGTATAGATGGATTAATAGAACAAGTCCCACACACAGCTAGAAGCCCAATATTTTTTCAGAGGTAGATGCAGAAAAAAATATATTCAGTTTGCAACCTGATGGAGGTCAGTATAGATGGACTAATAGAACAAGTCCCACACACTGCTAGAAGGCCAAACATTTTTTCAGAGCTAGATGCAGAAAAATATTATATTCAATTTGCAACCTGATGGAGGTCAGTATAGATGGACTAATAGAACAAGTCCCACACACAGCTAGAAGCCCAAATATTTTTTCAGAGGTAGATGCAGAAAAAAATTATATTCAGTTTGCAACCTGATGGAGGTCAGTATAGATGGACTAATAGAACAAGTCCCACACACAGCTAGAAGCCCAAATATTTTTTCAGAGGTAGATGCAGAAAAAAATTATATTCAGTTTGCAACCTGATGGAGGTCTGTATAGATGGATTAATAGAACAAGTCCCACACACAGCTAGAAGCCCAATATTTTTTCAGAGGTAGATGCAGAAAAAAATATATTCAGTTTGCAACCTGATGGAGGTCTGTATAGATGGATTAATAGAACAAGTCCCACACACTGCTAGAAGGCCAAACATTTTTTCAGAGCTAGATGCAGAAAAATATTATATTCAATTTGCAACCTGATGGAGGTCAGTATAGATGGACTAATAGAACAAGTCCCACACACAGCTAGAAGGCCAAATATTTTTTCAGAGGTAGATGCAGAAAAAAATTATATTCAGTTTGCAACCTTATGGAGGTCAGTATAGATGGACTAATAGAACAAGTCCCACACACAGCTAGAAGCCCAAATATTTTTTCAGAGGTAGATGCAGAAAAAAATTATATTCAGTTTGCAACCTGATGGAGGTCAGTATAGATGGACTAATAGAACAAGTCCCACACACTGCTAGAAGGCCAAACATTTTATCAGAGCTAGATGCAGAAAAATATTATATTCAATTTGCAACCTGATGGAGGTCAGTATAGATGGACTAATAGAACAAGTCCCACACACAGCTAGAAGCCCAAATATTTTTTCAGAGGTAGATGCAGAAAAAAATTATATTCAGTTTGCAACCTTATGGAGGTCAGTATAGATGGACTAATAGAACAAGTCCCACACACAGCTAGAAGCCCAAATATTTTTTCAGAGGTAGATGCAGAAAAAAATTATATTCAGTTTGCAACCTGATGGAGGTCTGTATAGATGGATTAATAGAACAAGTCCCACACACAGCTAGAAGCCCAATATTTTTTCAGAGGTAGATGCAGAAAAAAATATATTCAGTTTGCAACCTGATGGAGGTCTGTATAGATAGATTAATAGAACAAGTCCCACACACAGCTAGAAGCCCAATATTTTTTCAGAGGTAGATGCAGAAAAAAATATATTCAGTTTGCAACCTGATGGAGGTCTGTATAGATGGATTAATAGACCAAGTCCCACACACAGCTAGAAGTCCAATATTTTTTCAGAGCTAGATGCAGAAAAAAATTATATTCAATTTGCAACCTGATGGAGGTCAGTATAGATGGACTAATAGAATGATGCTATGCCCAAAAGATTTTACTTCACTAGGTGCAGTAAAAAAATTGGTATTCTATACACAGGTGGTATATCTTGCAACACAGATAGGCTACTCCACTGACTAACACACTCTGCAATAGGCCAAAAAGGATTAGCTTTGCTAGATTCAGCCAAATGCTGTGAAAAAAACTTGCACAGCACTGGCACAGACCTGCCTGGCAAAAACTGATAGGAACTGATATAACCTAGTCCTGAAAAGGACTCCAATCACAATTAGTCTTTACTCCCACAATCTATCTATTTAAGAGCACAGACCTGCCTGATAAAAGTCGTAGGAAATGCTGTAACCTAGTCCTTAAAAGGACTGCAATCACAACTATTCCCTACTCCCAAGCTATCTGTAGATTTGTGCGAAAATTGGCTTGAAATTAACAAGGTATAGCGCACACAGCAACAGCGGTGCCGTCTAACACGCAGCTGCAGCAGTGAGAAAATGGTGGCGACGGGGAAAATGGCTTGGTCTTATAGGGCAAAGACATGTGACATACACTGCCAATGACACATGCCCTTGCTTGTGTGAAAAAAAGCACTTCGCTCCGTGTGTGCGCTGCTGATAGGCTGACAGATTGCACCTCCCCACTGCAAATGCGGGAAAGAGAAAAAAAAATGGAGATCTTCATTGTTCCTGCAGAGATCCATCCCCTGCCCCTCCCCCCACCCCGCTGTACACTCAAACTGCGTATTAACATTAATTTTCATCATTACTGAGAAAAAATCCAGTTATGATTTTGGTGCACGAACAGTTATCGAACATAACCTCGAACAGCCGAATTTTTCTCAAATTGTTCGTGTTCGCCGAACGGCTCGAACACCGCCCAAAACAGCTCGAATTTGAGATTGGCGAACAGTTCGAGTAGAACAACGCTCATCTCTGGTTATGATGTTGGGACTTCTGCATCTTGGACCTCTTCAGAATCGCAAGTCCTGGAGTAACATGAGGAGGCCCAGGAATTCAGTGTTCATGTCCGTGATAAGAAGATGCTGCGAGGACCGGGTGGATCATGGCGAAGAGTGGTGAGCATAATCATTTTTCTTATTTGTTAACCTTTCCTTTTTTCCATCATAGATTTATTATGCTCTGTGGTTTCGATAGACCTAGAATATAATAAGGGACATTAAATAATAATAATTTCTCTGTGGGTCAAATTTCCTAGGAAAATCCACATGCACAGGAACTTTGAATTTTGCCTGATGCAATCATACCTAGTAGAAACCCATGTAAAAATTAGAAGAGCTGATTGAAGTGCCCTCCGGGGCAATGAAGTTGCTTCCTGGTAAAATGGGATGAACTGCTCCATGTCCATCCATCCAAATCAAGTGAAGATACTCTACAGATACTGTGGACAGTGCCTTGTTTTTACATTTTTTATGTTTAAAATAATAGTGTGCACTATTTCAAAGATTTTCATTTTTCTTCATTTTTTTGGCATAACACCTTTAACTTGCATTTAGAGATTAGTCTCCTGAAATTTATTTTGGCAGAATTGCTCTAACCAACCAGCCATTTTGATTCAGCTGAATAAAACTCTGTTTGAATTGAAAGTGCCCTGAAAAAAACATTTATTATGCTTTAAAGTCTGTCCAGATCTCAAAGCATAATAAATGGAGGGCTGGGAAGAGGGAAAAAATACAAAAAGATTATATTCACCTGTCCTTACATTGCACTTTCCCACCATTATCTCTTGTCTTCAGATTGGTCTCCAGATCTTCTGGTGCTGACCAGGCTTCATGTGGTCATCTGGGGCATAAAGCCTGGGAATGACCGCATGCCTCACCCCCAAATAGTCACATGGATGAACGTGATGTACATCCTTGATATCAATAATGTGTGTCCTGATTCATGAGGCCTTGTCAGCACCAGAAGAGCCGAAGACCGATGCAGAGACTGGAGAGAACGAGTTGAGGAAAAGGTAGGGAGCTGCGGTGGCAGGTGGTTTTGCTGAATTGATTTTCTGGAAAATCTCAATAAATTTGATTCTTCACAATTTGAATATCTCATACTTATATACAGTAAATACAGCATTTTGTAGTATGGGACAATGGAGGTAGAAGAAAAGGCAGATGTACAGTATATGGAGGGTAAATATTAGCATATCCCTTTTTAATGTAAGGACTAGAGATGAGCGGTGTTCAAATCGAACTGTTCGCCAATCTCAAATTCGAGCTGTTTTGGGCGGTGTTCGAGCCGTTCGACGAACACGAACGATTTGAAGAAAATTCGGCTGTTCGAGGTTATGTTCGATAACTGTTCGTGCACCCAAATCGTAACTGGATTTTTTCACAGTAATGCTGATAATCAATGTTAATACACAGTTTGAGTGTACAGCGGGGCGGGGGGGAGGGGCATGGGATGGATCGCTGCAGAAATAATGAAGATCTCCATTTTTTTTTCTCTTTCCCACATTTACAGTGGGGAGGTGCAGTCTGTCAGCCTATCAGCAGCGCACACACGGAGCGAAGTGCTTTTTTTCACACAAGCAAGGGCATGTGTCATTGGCTGTGTATGTCACATGTCCTTGCCCTATAAGACCCAGCCATTTTCCCCGTCGCCACCATTTTCTCACTGCATCAGCTGAGTGTTAGACGGCACTGCTGCTGCTGTTAGCGCTATATTGTGTAACTGAATTGCAAGCGAATCTTTTCTTAAATAGACAGAAAGGTTTAGGGAGTAGGTACTAGTTTGTAATTGCAGCCCTTTTGAGGGCTAGGTTACAGCAGTTCCTAGCACTTTTAGCAGGCAGGTTTGTGCTCTTAAATCGACAGATAGGTTGGGAGTAGTGACTAGTTGTAATTCCAGCCCTTTTGAGGGCTAGGTTACATCAGTTCCTATCACTTTTTGCCAGGCAGGTCTGTTTTAGTGCTGTGCAAGTGTTTTTCACAGCATTTGGCTAAATCTAGCTAAGCAAATCCTTTTGGGCCTCTTGCAGTGTGTGTTAGTAAGTGGAGTAGCCTATCTGTGTTGCAAGCTACACCACCTGTGTATGTAATACAAATTTTTTACTGCACCTAGCCAAGTAAAACCTTTTGGGCCTGTAGCAGTGTGTGGTACTCAATCTCTTAGGCCATCTATACCAAGCTCCACCAGCTTTGAAATTAATAATAATTTTTAGTTGAATCTAGCCTGGAAAATAATTTTGGGCTTAGTAGCAGTGTGTGGTACTCATTGTATTAGGCCATCTATACCAAGCTTCACCAGCTTTGAAATTAATAATAATTTTTAGCTGCATCTTGCCTGTAAAATAATTTTGGGCATATTAGCATTGTGTGGTACTCATTCTATTGGGCCATCTATACTAAGCTCCACCAGCTTTCAAATTAGTAATAATTTTTAGCGGCATCTTGTCTGGAAAATAATTTTGGGCATAGTAGTAGTGTGTGGCACTCATTGTATTAGGCCATCTATACCAAGCTCCACCAGCTTTGAAATTAATAATAATTTTTAGCTGCATCGAGCCCGGAAAATAATTTTGGGCTTAGTAGCAGTGTGTGGTACTCATTGTATTAGGCCATCTATCCCAAGCTCCATCAGCTTTGAAATTAATAATAATTTTTAGCTGAATCTTGCCTGAAAAATAATTTTGGGCATATTAGCAGTGTGTGGTACTCATTGTATTAGGCCATCTATACTAAGCTCCACCAGTGTTCAAATTCCTAATAATTTTTAGCTGCATCTTGCCTGGAAAATAATTTTGGGCATATTAGCAGTGTGTGGTACTCATTCTATTAGGCCATTTATACTATGCTCCACCAGCTTTCAAATTACTGATAATTTTTAGCTGCATCTTGCCTGTAAAATAATTTTGGGCATATTAGCAGTGTGTGGTACTCATTCTATTAGGCCATCTATACTAAGCTCCACCAGCTTTCAAATTACTAATAATCTTTAGCTGCATCTTGCCTGTAAATTAATTTTGGGCATATTAGCAGTGTGTCGTACTCATTCTATTAGGCCATCTATACTAAGCTCTACCAGCTTTCAAATTCCTAATAATTTTTAGTGGCATCTTGCCTGTAAAATAATTTTGGGCATATTAGCAGTGTGTGGTACTCATTCTATTAGGCCATCTATACTAAGCTCCACCAGATTTCAAATTACTAATAATTTTTTGCTGCATCTTGCCTGGAAAATAATTTTGGGCCTGTAGCAGTGTGTGGTACTCATTGTATTAGGCCATCTATACTAAGCTCCACCAGCGTTCAAATTCCTAATAATTTTTAGCTGCATCTTGCCTGGAAAATAATTTTGGGCCTGTAGCAGTGTGTGGTACTCATTGTATTAGGCCATCTATACCAAGCTCCACCACCTGTGTATCTAATAAAATTGTTTTACTGCTTCTAACCCAGCCAATCCTTTTGGGCTAGTACCACAATTTGGCCACTCAGCTCTGCTCGGTTTCCATCCATCGTTTTTTGTGCAAACAACTCTAGAGTTGTCAATCAATTAACCACTAAAATGAGTGGCAAAAGGCCAGCTGCTGGTGGAAAGGGGAATAGGTGTGTTGGGAAGGGAAAAAAAGGTTGTGTCCATGGGGTAGGTGTTAAAGCAACAGTAACATCTGCAGAAGAAAGACCGTCTTCCAGCCAAACTAAGATGTCTACTTCTTTTAGTGGACAATGTGATACGATCCCTTTCTTACGGCCACGCCCATCGCTACAAATTCCAGATGAGGCACAAAAACAGCAGGTGCTTCAACAGATATCAAGTGCTCCTTTAAGTGGGCTCTCCTCCACCTCAACTTCAACATCACAAATACTCCAGTCCTCAGAGGTGTCACCCCAATCGCACTTGCTTCCTCACAGCTCCCAAGTCTCCAGTTGCCCGTCTGAGTATGGGGTAGAACAGATGGTTGAGTCTGCAGAGCTGTTTACACATACTATAGCCTGGGAATCAGAGGTCAGCTCCAGAGCTTCTGTGAATCCAGATGAGGAAATGATCTGCACTGATGCCCAGAATCTTTATGAGTCAGATCCAGGACCAGATGAAGAAGGTTCTGAGCATAATGTAGACCCTCGATCCCAAACTGTAACTCCTGTTGGTGGAGACAATAAGGAAGACGATGATGAGACTCAAATACCTGATTGGAGTGACAACTTGAGTTTTTTGTCAGGGCAGGAAGAGGTTGGCTTTGAGGACGACGGGTGTGAGAACACACAGTGTGATGATGACGAGGTTGCAGATCCCACTTACTGTCAACCCACAGTCAGCCAGTCGATGAGGTCAGCAGAGGAGGTGGAGGAGGATGCTAGTGATGACAAGGTCAGGTTGCGCCTTCCTGGACAGAGACGTAGTACTGGAAGCACGTCAACAACTGCATGCTCAAACACAACTCTGCCTCTGACCACAAGTCGTAGTGGCTCTTCAGGTCGCATGGGTTCTAAGCCTTGCATAGCCTGGGCATTTTTTCAGATCGATAAGGATGACCCAACTCGTGTTATCTGTAACATTTGTCACCAAATGCTAAGTAGAGGCCAAAAAATCCATAGTTTGAGTACTTCATGCATGAACCGTCACATGGATATGAAGCATAAGTTGCAGTGGGAAGCTCACTGTGCTACAATGCGGCCTAGCGGGCCGGGCCAACCACCGTCTTCCCCATCTTGTGCATCCGCGGCCTCTTCATCCTCTGTGACTGGGGGGACAGCAGTCACACCTGTTTTGAGACGCAGACCTGCCACCTCTTTACCCGCAACAGCCAGTGTGATTGGCAGGTCATCATTTCAGTTGGAAGTGGAAGCACCAGCTGGTGTTGAGCGCTCTCCGACATCGAGAGCACCACCTTTGGATCAAGGCAACCTAACTTTTCCACCTGCATCTTCCTCACAGACCGTCAGTTTGCCGGGGATGCTCTACTCAACCGCGTCTAAGCACAACAGCACAGCCCTCAGTCCCTCAGATGTGGACAAGTAAAAGACCATTTCCTCCTAGCCATGAGAAAGCTAAGAGGTTGAATTTCACCATCTGCAAGCTGTTGGCTACAGAAATGCTGCCTTTCCGCCTGGTGGACACAGAGGATTTTCGAGACCTTATGTCCGTCGCAGTGCCCCAGTACCAGATGCCCAGTCGGCACTACTTCTCAAAGAAAGATGTGCCTGCGCTCCACCAGCATGTCACAAACAACATCACTGCTTCTTTGAGAAACTCTGTGTGTGACAGGGTGCATTTCACCACAGACACTTGGACGAGTAGGCATGGACAGGGGCGTTACATGTCGCTGACTGGGCACTGGGTAACTATGGTGACAGCAGGACAAGGGGCTGCTGTCCAAGTCTTGCCATCCCCACGAGTTGTGCGTCAATCCTCTTTATCTCGAAGTTCCTCCACTGCTTCTGCCTCCTCAACCTCCTCTCAGTCCTCCACCTGCACCCAAAGCCTGTCTGGTAATGCCACCCACGTTCTAACTGCGCAGAAGGGATCCTGCACACCTCCTTACTATGCTGGCAGCAGGGCTCAATGTCATCAGGCGGTTTTTACTTTGAAATGTCTGGGAAATGTGAGTCACACAGCTGAGGAGTTGTGGTCAGCTCTGGAGAACCAGTTTCATGAATGGTTGTCTCCACTGGACCTGCAACCAGGGAAGGCCGTGTGAGACAATGCTGCAAACCTGGGTTCGGCCCTTCGCCGGGGCAATGTCACACGTGTGCCTTGTATGGCTCACGTGTTGAACCTTGTCCAGCAATTTTTAGCCCACTATCCCAGACTATATGGCCTTCTGCAGAGGGCACGGTCTCTGTGTGCTCACTTCCGCCGTTAGCATCCCGCAGCTCAGCGACTTACATCTCTACAGAAGTCGTTGGGCCTGCCACTTCACCGGCTAAAATGCGATGTGCCAACACAGTGGAATTCAACTCTGCACATGTTGCAGTGACTGTGGCAGCACCGACAAGCCCTGGTGCAATACGTTCTGACTTATAGCCTGGGCCAACGAGATCCAGAGGTGGGAAAATTCATGCTGGAGGAGTGGTCTCAGATCAGGGACCCATGCACCCTTCTGCACAGTTTTAAAATGGCGACGAAGATGTTTAGTGCTGACGATGCCATTATCAGCATGACTATTCCGGTGATTTACATGCTGGAGCACATGTTAAACAGAATTCGGAGTCAGGTGGTGGGATAAGAGGAGGTGGAGGAAGTAGAGGAGGAGGAGTTGTATGCGGAAGGGCTAACATCTGCAAGGTCCAGACGGTTGGCAGCACCAAGTCGGCAAGCATGGGAGGGTGGGGGAGAGGATGAACCAGGGCACATGGTAGTAGCCAAACTAGTGAGGAAGGTGCAGGAGCCCAGGAAGAAGTGGAGGACGAACTGGCGATGGGCATGGAAGACTCATCAGATGAGGGAGACCTTGATCACATTTCTGTTGTGCGAGGTTGGGGGGAGAGGGCAGAGGAAGCAAGCATGATTCTTACCTTACACAACAGGGACTTGGTGCTCTTGGATGCGCAAGACACATGAGTGCCTTCTTGCTGCACTACCTGCAACATGACCCTCGAATTGTTAGAATTCAAAATAATCCTGACTACTGGGTAACCACACTCTTAGATCCCTGGTACAAAAGTAAATTTGCCTAAATAATTCCTGCCATAGAAAGAGATTCACGCATGCAGGAGTATCAGCAGAGACTGTTGCAGAATCTTACATGTGCTTTTACACAAAACACTAGTGGTCCACGTAGTGAATCTCACAGTTCTAACTTGCCAACCGTGGGACTGTCGAATCTTCTGCACTCAAATCGTAACAGAAACACAGTATCTGCTGGTAACAGCAATTTTGCAGAATCCTTTCACCACTTTTTTAGCCCATCCTTTGCAAGGCCACAGGAGAAAAGAAGTCAGACACATAGTCAACGCCTAGAGACGATGGTACAGGAGTATCTCCAAGTGAACATCGAAGCCATGACTGTGTCACTGGACCCTTGCTCTTTTGGGCTTCCAATCTGGATAAATGGCCGGAGCTCGCCACTCACGCCTTGGAGATCTTGTCATGCCCCGCAGCCAGCGTTCTCTCTGAACGTGTGTTCAGCGCTGCTGGTGGTGTGCTGACAGATAAGCGCACGCCGCTGTCCACTGACAATGTAGACAGACTCACGTTCATAAAGATGAACAAATCATGGTTCCGCAAGGACTTTTCTACCCCTGTGTCATCCTGGGGAGAGTAAAAGCTTGAGGATTTGTTAAAATCACCTCACCAACCGTTTTAAGCCTTCAAATTACTGATAATTTTTAGCTGCATCTTGCCTGGAAAATAATTTTGGGCCTGTAGCAGTGTGTGGTACTCATTCTATTAGGCCATCTATACTAAGCTCCACCAGCTTTCAAATTAATAATAATTTTTAGCTGCATCTTGTCTGGAAAATAATTTTGGGCATAGTAGCAGTGTGTGGTACTCATTCTATTAGGCCATCTATGCTAAGCTCCATCAGCTTTCAAATCAATAATAATTTTTGCTCTCTCTGAACATGTGTTCAGCGCTGCTGGTGGTGTGCTGACAGATAAGCGCACGCGGCTGTCCACTCACAATGTAGACTGACTCACGTTCATAAAGATGAACAAATCATGGATCTGCAAGGACTTTTCTATCCCTGTGTCATCCTGGGGAGAGTAAAAGCTTGAGGATTTGTTAAAAGCACCTCAACAATCGTTTTAAGCAACTCTGGGACAATTGATGCCACTTAAGTGGTGTCTGTGCCACAATTTTGGGAAAAAATGGAGACTCTTTTTGGAGTCCCCTTGCTGTGTTTTACATGACGTTGCCATCGTCAATTCCATGTGGGTCGGGTCTCTCCCCCCCTTTTAACCATAAGAAACTACATACACTATGGCTTGGGGTAACACAGATGGTTGAGTCTGAAGAGCTGTTTACTGATACTATAGCCTGGGAATCAGAGGTCTGCTCCAAAGCTTCAGTGTCTGATTGTCAGCGGAGTAGCCACCGCCTGTAGATCTAATTACAATTTTTTTTTTTCAAATTCAAGTTTTTTTTTATTTTTGTGTTGAAAAAGTACAAGAAAATACAATATACATAGTAAAAGGGGTAGTATAACTATAAATCTATGCATAACGACAGTACATTGGGGGGTACATGGAGGGTTTTCCATCAGTATCCAGATCAAGCATGTATTTTTCCATATGAAAGATAGAGAGAGAGGGAGCGGACCACGGCAGACCACCAATCTATAGAGTGCGATTATGATCATTGTTGTGCCGACATCACGGATAACTTTAGTTGGGGGCTAGATGGTAGGCGTCAGAGTTTTGCAAATCAATCCAATCCCTCCAAATCACTCAGTATCTATCAACATCAGAAGGTGAGATGGCAATCAGTTGCTCCATCCTATTAAGGAGGGAGATCTCCACAAACCATTCCTCCACAGTGGGTGGGTCTCTGCTTTTCCAGTGTCGTGGAATGACATTCTTAGCCACCTGTATTAGGTAGCCTATTGATGACCTTTTATAACTACGTTTACTTATTGGTAACATTGATAAAAGGAGGGCTTCCGGCGTATTAGGGATAGTCAAACCAGTTATTTTCTCAATCATGGGAACCACCTTTGCCCAAAATGCATTTATTATAGGGCATGCCCACCATATGTGTGACATTGTCCCTTCCTCCTCCCCACATCTCCAACATCTATCTGAGACCACTGGATACCATCTATGAAGGACTGCTGGTACCCGGAACTATCTAGAAATAATTTTGAAGGAGGTTTCCTGAGCTTTGAACCCTATTGAGGTTTTATGTGTTAGGAAGAAACATTTATCCCATTGTGAGTCAGAGAAGGACTTCCCCAGTTCCCTTTCCCATGCACCGCAGAATCCTGGCCTATTGTCAGTTACCAGGGCAATGAGGAGATTATACAGTAGGGAGATGGAGTGTGTAGGGGGGTGACAATGATAGGCTCAATTTTTCAAAGTTTGTGAGATCTCTATGAAGATGTGTGCTTCTTCACAGTTGAATAGAAGTGTTATAACTGGCTATATTGAAAATTAGCCTTCGGGGAAGTGGCTCTTCCCTGTAACAAGTCATTGAGGGGGAGCAGCGAAGTATTGGAGATGACATGAGAAAATAATATTGGATGGGATTTATTTGAACCGAGAAATCTATTTGCAGATAGTCCTGGTGGGAAATCTGGATTATCTGAAATCGGGAGCAAGGGGCCCTGGGGGTCGATTGAGGATAATCTTTTATTTTGGGATCTCAAAGCCAAAGCAGTGGCATAAGTACTATATGACATGAGGTCAAGAGAGGGGACAATTAAATGGGCGCACCATGGGAGAGTGGTAAGAGCTTTAGGACAAATGGATTGAGCTATTTTGACCCACAATTTCCCCTCTGAATGATGGAAGAAGTCCAGGATTCTAGCGTGTACTGCTGCCATGTAATACCATCTACAATCCAGAAGGCTAAGGCCCCCCTTTTGTTTGTGTCTGATCAGAACGTACCCCCGAATGCGTGGACGCCCACTTGCCCAGATAAATCTGCAAAAGCTACTGCGTAGTCTTTTCCAAAAATTTGAGGGAATTACCACGGGAATGATTTGGAAGAGGTATAAGAGTTTAGGTAGGACGTTAATTTTTAGTATATTTATTCTGCTGAACCAGGAAAAATCCTTCACCGGCCAAGAAGTAAGATCTCTATGGAGTTGTTCAATAAAGGGCCCAAAATTAAGATAAAATAGACGGGAGAGGTCTCTATGAATATGAATTCCTAAGTATTTTATACCCTGTGAGGGCCAGGCAAAGTGAAATTTGGACTGGATGGAATCCTGTATGGATTTGGGGAGGGAGACATCGAGGGCCTCAGACTTCGCTGCATTGATTTTAAAATTTGACCATGTACCAAAGTGATCTATTTCAGCCATAACAGCAGTGATGGATATATGTGGTTGAGTGATATATACTTGGACATCATCAGCAAATGCAGAGCACTTGCACTCGGTGCCTCCCACCTCAATCCCCCTAATATTGGGGTTATCGTAAATTGATGAGAGTAGGTGCTCCATCACTAGGATGTATAAGAGAGGGGACAGAGGACATCCCTGCCTTGTCCCATTCTTGATTATGAAAGGTGATGATAATGTTCCATTTATCTTCAGCCTAGCTGACGGATTGTGATACAGGGCCATGATTTTGGCTATAAAAGGGTCCCCTACCCCAAGCTTTTTAAGAGAATAATATATGGCGTGCCAGGAGACTCTATGGAATGCTTTCTCAGCATCCAACGAGAGTATCTAATTACAAATTTTTAACTGCATCTAGCCCAAGCAATACCTTGGGCCTAGTAGCAGTGTCTGCTAGTCAGCGGATTAACCCAGCTGTTAAGTAAGCTACACCACCTGTAGTTTGGACACTTCATTTTTTCAAAGGAAATGGTTCGGGTCCCCGGGCTGGCCGTCAGGGTCCACCGCGGCTCTGGCACAAACCCGGCGACATGGAGGTCGCACGGGCAGGAACGGACTGGCCGTGTCGGCTTCGCACTTTTTTGGTTTTAGAAGGGGATGACATGCCTATGTCTGTGTCTCCCCCTCCTTTTACTCCTCCATCTCTTTTCTTTTCGCATGACTATATGTACTTGTCACTTTTCCATGTGTTAGTTGTGTCTTCTGAGCAGTTTGTCAGCTTTTGGACACCTTTGAAGTGTTTTCTATGTGTTTTCTATGTGTTTCTATGTGTTTTTGTTTGCCTGCCATTGGTTTTAACGGTGTTCGAAGGTGTTCGACGAACAGTTCAACGAACAGTTCGGCGAACATACGGGTGTTCGACGAACCGAACCGAACTCGAACACTACGGGGGTGGCTCAAGACTAGTAAGGACCATGAAGTCAATATGGCTAATATTTAAAGGGAATTTATCTCTTTCCACCTGTAACTCAACCAAAGCAGAGAAGAATGATATAAGGTTTGTAAAGATAGGTTTAATATAAGTTTAAATAACCATTCTATATATTGTTTCTGGGAGTCCGGTGGGCCGTCTTAGCTAGTGACACTCTGTATGCACACTCATTAAAGGAAGAAAACTAATCATTTAATAGTACCTCCTAATGGACTCCTAAGCATATACAGAGCATAGATTTAAATAGCAGGGATTCATGTTATACTGAATGTTTTGCCATGAAACAGGATATAAATTTACTGAGCTCCATGTACTCTACAACTTGCTGCCTTCAGATTGGAAATCATGTTCAATATATTTGGTTCCATTTAAGGACTTTTGACTATAATGGTGGAAATAAAATATAGACCAATAACTAAAGGGTTTTAATACACATTGGATAGTCTATAGTTGTATGATTGATGAGAATCCAACCTCTATGACCCCTGATCAGCAAGAATGTGCTATTGTATATGTAAAAATCCTAAATGTGGCATCGTGGACTTTCCATTCCTTTGATTGGTGGAAGTCCTAATGACAATGAACACCTAAGATCACATATTCATGGTCTCGCCGAAAAATAAGCCATTGATATTCCAGTTCAGATACATTCACTTGAAAGGAATAGCCTGCACTATTGGATACAAGCAGTGGCCAAAATTCAAAAGCTCAATGGGGACTCCCAAATATTGCAAGTCTTTAATAGTGAACGTCTTTTCACATAAGCCAAAGGGACGTTTTGGACCACCTAGGCTAAAGGGCCCGAGTGTGATTGCGACCCCTGCACCTGTATAATAGCTACGCCCCTAGATACAAGGCATGAACAGATATGATGGATTTTCAAAAAAACAGCTGACCCTTTTTCTAGACCTGGGCAACTTCCAAATATATTGAAGAAGTAAAGGGCTTAATAATATCTTTCAACTTAAATTAAATTCCACAACAAATTTTCAGACTCTGAGCCATTAGATGCATACTGCTCAGTAAGCAGAAAAAACAGTGTCAAGAACCCACAAACGAAATCTGTTGGGTAAATTATTTTCTCTATTTCGTGAACTATAATTTGAAGTTCCATGTTTCTTAAAGTAAGTATTGAAGATAATTTTCATGAACATTTTACAAAAAAAGAAAAGTCAATTCTTTTTTACTGCTGAGAATAAACTGGCAGACCATGATACAAACTGTATAAGTAGACTTATTCAAGAACAAGCTACACAAAGCTATTATACTGCCTGGGAATACATACTTTTCTTACATGTCTCTCACGTACTTTTATGTTCTATTTGAAATTGGCTCAAAGTGCACTTTGACATCTCAAAATCAGCTAGTAAGGTCTGACATGTGGTGCTTTGAATCAAAAAGCCATATTGTGCTGAATTGTAAAATAAAGTTTGTATATGGCAACAATCGCTTCTCTCCTGTGTAAATTTGTGGGATTAATACACATATTTGTGTAAAACTGTATTTAATAATAATAATAATAATAATAATAATAATAATATGATGATGATGATGATGATGATGAATAATAGAAGAGGAAGAGAAGAAGACAAGAAGAAGAATAAAAGAAGAAGACATGAAGAAGAAAAAGATAAGAAGACAAGTAGAAGGAAGGAATAAAAAAATACAAAGAATAAAAGAAGAAAAAGAAGATTAAACGAAGAAGAAAAAAGAAGAAAGAAAAAGAAAGTAGAAAGAAGAAGGATAGAGACCAATACTCCACAATAAACATTGAACAGTGTAAAAATCCTTGAAATAGTAGTAGGAATCCCCAGAGCTTGGTTTTACTGGGAAACAAATCCTGTGGATGGACAAAAATAAATATGATGCTAAAAAAGTTGTCAGACCCCGAAATCCAATTTTTTTAGCTAATCTGTGCTATATTGTAATATACTACACCCCTATACATTTTGTTTTTGTATCTACCTTTCATTCCTCCTGAATTTCACTTCCTTGCCTGCACCCAGTTTGTTTACATCTACTAGACCAGGCAGCAATCTGGCCTTTGTTTTCTAAGCTCACAGCTAGAGCTAGCCCCACCCCTGGCCTCAGTGTCCAGCCCCGCATTCTACCCGCCCATTACACACTCATTGGCTGTTAGTATCTGTCCCACCACTGACTTCTTGACCTCTGTCATTCATTCCAGCATTGAAAGTGATAGAGGAGCGAGCGATCCTGTGTCCTCATCAGTAGTGCAATAATCTATCTCACAACACATCCACAGTGGTGATAGAGCCGTCACATGTCCCTCCTATCATGTTCACAGTGGGGACAGAGCAGCCGTCATATGTCTCCACATCACATCCACAGTGGTGACAGAGCTGTCATGTTCCTCCCATCACATGTCCCCAGATGACCCCCGACATAGGAATACTGTGACGTATAAAGTCTATAGTCATGTGTGTGCAAGAATGTAAGTATATGTGTGTATCTGCAGTATGCATATATATACAGTACAGACCAAAAGTTTGGACACACCTTCTCATTTAAAGATTTTTCTGTATTTTCATGACTATGAAAATTGTACATTCACACTGAAGGCATCAAAACTATGAATTAACACATGTGGAATTATATAGTTAACAAAAAAGTGTGAAACAACAGAAAATATGTCTTATATTCTAGGTTCTTCAAAGTAGCCACCTTTTGCTTTGATGACTGCTTTGCACACTCTCGGCATTCTCTTGATGAGCTTCAAGAGGTAGTCACCGGAAATGGTTTTAACTTCACAGGTGTGCCCTGTCAGGTTGAATAAGTGGGATTTCTTGCCTTATAAATGGGGTTGGGACCATCAGTTGTGTTGTGCAGAAGTCAGGTGGATACGCAGCTGATAGTCCTACTGAATACACTGTCAGAATTTGTAGAATTTGAACCTAGAATATAAGACTTTTTTTTTTTTTCATCTAAATCCTCTTTTTTTTTTCCTCCTTCACACTGTACAAATACCCGTCTTATTAACCTTTTGGTGTCCCCCCCCCCCCAAAAAAAAGCGTGTCTCTGATTTTTCAGACACAAATATATCTGTTGAAAATAGTCAGGTGTAGGCTAGAGAAACAGAAGTGTTGTTTTGCACTTCCATGGTTCAAACCTCTGTATTATCCACTTTTGGGCCATTTGTATCTAAAAAAACACATTTTGAGTGCGTCGCTCACTGTTCAGCTCCAATTATATCTATTTAAAAAAGTCTGGTATACCCCAGTAAACAATAACTGTGGTTTTGCCATCCCACGGTAAAAAATCTCTATTATTCAGGTTTTGGTATATTTTCCGTAGAGAAAAACAGTAGTGTCTCCTGACAGTTGTGACACAAAAATATATCTGTTGAAAATAGTCTGGTGTAGGCCCGACAAATCCCAGTGTGGTTTTGCAGTTCCACGGGTCAAATCTCTGTACTATCCAGTTTTGGGCCTTTGGTATCTAAAAAAACACAGTTTGAGTGTGTCGCTCACTGTTCAGCCGCAATTATATCTATTTAAAAAAGTCTGGTATACCCCAGTAAACAATAACTGTGGTTTTGCCATCCCATGGTAAAAAATCTCAATTATTCAGGTTTTGGTATATTTTCCGTAAAGAAAAACGCTAGTGTCTCCTGACTGTTGTGACACAAACATATATCTGTTGAAAATAGTCTGGTGTAGGCCCGACAAATCCCAGTGTGGTTTTGCAGTTCCACGAGTCAAATCTCTGTACTATCCAGTTTTGGGCCTTTGGTATCTAAAAAAACACAGTTTGACTGTGTCGCTCACTGTTCAGCCGTAATTATATCTATTTAAAAAAGTCTGGTATACCCCAGTAAACAATAACTGTGGTTTTACCATCCCACGGTAAAAAATCTCTATTATTCAGGTTTTGGTATATTTTCCGTAAAGAAAAACAGTAGTGTCTCCTGACTGTTGTGACACAAAAATATATCTGTTGAAAATAGTCTGGTGTAGGCCCGACAAATCCCAGTGTGGTTTTGCAGTTCCATGGGTCAAATCTCTGTGTTATCCAGTTTTGGGCCTTTGGTATCTAAAAAAACACAGTTTGAGTGTGTCGCTCACTGTTCAGCCGCAATTATATCTATTTAAAAAAGTGTGGTATACCCCAGTAAACAATAACTGTAGTTTTGCCATCCCATGGTTAAAAATCTCTATTATTCAGGTTTTGGTATATTTTCCGTAAAGAAAAACAGTAGTGTCTCCTGACTGTTGTGACACAAAAATATATCTGTTGAAAATAGTCTGGTGTAGGCCCGACAAATCCCAGTGTGGTTTTGCAGTTCCACGGGTCAAATCTCTGTACTATAAAGATTTGGGCCTTTGGTATCCTAAAAAACACAGTTTGAGTGTGTCGCTCACTGTTCAGCCCCAATTATATCTATTTAAAAAAGTCTGGTATACCCAGTAAACAATAACTGTGGTTTTGCCATCCCACGATAAAAAATCTCTATTATTCAGGTTTTGGTATATTTTCCGTAAAGAAAAACAGTAGTGTCTCCTGACTGTTGTGACACAAAAATATATCTGTTGAAAATAGTCTGGTGTAGGCACGACAAATCCCAGTGTGGTTTTGCAGTTCCACGGGTCAAATCTCTGTACTATCCTGTTTTCGGCCTTTGGTATCTTAAAAAACACAGTTTGAGTGTGTCGCTCACTGTTCAGCTGCAATTATATCTATTTAAAAAAGTCTGGTATACCCCAGTAAACAATAACTGTGGTTTTTGCCATCCGACGGTAAAAAATCTCTATTATTCAGGTTTTGGTATTTTTTACGTAAAGAAAAACAGTAATAGTTTCTCCCTGATTGTTCAGATTGTTTAAAAGAGACGGGTGTAGGCCTGAGAAATAGAACTATGGTTTTCCTCTTCCACGGTTCTAATCTAATTTTTATTACCCTTTTTCCATTGATAGTGCAAGTGTAAGCTATTTTACTTCCTTTACAAAGGGCAAGGCGCGTGGCAAGGGACGTGGAAGTGGACGTTCTGGTCATGGTTCGTGCAGAGGACGGGGCCGTGGCCAAGGTGAAAATGTGCCACAACCAACAGCCACATCTTCTCGCTCCCACTTCTTGACCGAATTACTAGGGAAGCACAGAACAACACCAGTATTAAGAACTGATCAGTGTGAACAGGTTATTAATTGGATAGCAGATAATACTTCCAGTTACCTGGGCACCACCACCACCGGTCTGTCTTCCACATGGTCAACTCTTAGTAGCCGTGAGTCTCGACCGCATACTCCTCCTCACCCTGGTGCTCTTTCCTCCCACCTTGCCGAGTGTCGTCAGACAGCAATTGATCCCACACTTGGACACTCTGAAGAGCTGTTCACTGGTCCATTTCCATATTTGGGCCCCTCGCCTGATACGCTTGAAGTGGTGGAAGAGGAGATCCCATGTAGCGATGCCCAAATATTTGAACAGCCACGGCCACAGGAAGTCGACGTTGGCAATTTGTCACAAGAGGTGGACGATGACGAGACACAATTGCCAGGAAGTTAGGAGGAGCATCGTGGTGCGCAAGTGGAAGAGGAGGAGGTGGTGGATGATCTAGTAACTGACCCAATGTGGCAGGAGGACATGCAGAGTGAGACCAGCAGCACACAGGGGGAGGGAGGCAGAGTACCCCAACAGGCAGGAAGAAGCAGTGTGGTGGCCTCAGACAGAAGGCGGGCAACCGTTCCCCATAACACCAACACGAGGGACATTGCCAGTACAAGGGGTAGGACTTCCAGAGTCTGGAATTTTTTTAAAGACTCTGCTGATAACCCCAAAAAGGCCATATGTTCCACCTGCCATGCCAGCATCAGCAGGGGTGACAAAACTACCAGCCTGACCACCAACAGCATGATCAGGCACATGGCAGCAAAGCACCCGACTTTGTGGGGCGAAACCCAGGGTCCACGACCAGTGTCAACGGGTGTCACCACTGCTTCTTCCACTGTTGTGCGTGCAATAGAACCCCCTGTTGTGTGTGCAAGGCAATCCCCTGTCCATACTGCATGTAAAGATGCCCCCTCCTCTCAGTCTTCACTTGTTATGGCAGTTTCTCAAGAAACAGCATCAACGTCCACGTCCACGTCCCACCGCAGCGTTCAATTGTCCATATCCCAGAGCTTTGAACGAAAGTGGAAATTCGCAGCTAATGCCCCACAGGCCACAGTCCTAAATTCGCACATTTCACGACTGCTTGCATTGGAAATGCTGCCTTTTAGGCTGGCAGAGACGGAATCCTTCCGCAATCTTATGGCGGTGACCGTCCCTCGGTACTCGGTCCCCAGCCGACACTATTTTGCCCGGTGTGCCATCCCCGCACTACACAAGCACGTGTCCCAAAGCATCTGCCGTGCCCTCAACAACGCAGTTACTGGGAGAGTCCACCTGACAACGGACACGTGGACAAGTGCTTGTGGCCAGGGACGGTACATCTCTCTGACGGCACACTGGGTAAACATAGTGGAAGCCGGGACCCAGTCGGACCTTAGGACGGAACACGTCCTCCACACACAGAGGATTGCGGGCCCTATGTCAGTCATAGTTGCCCCCACAGTGTATAGCTCCTGCGCATCATCCTCCTCCTCCTCCTCATGTTCAGCCTCCATCTCAGATATCACCACATCAGTTACAAGCTGGAAGCACTGCAGTACTGCCTCCGCCAAGCGGCAACAGGCTGTGCTGAAACTCATAAGCTTAGGTGATAAACCTCACACTGCTTGTGAGTTGTGGACAGCTGTGAAAGAGCAGGCAGATCCGTGGCTGAGACCGCTGAACCTACATCCCGGCATGGTCGTGTGTGACAATGTCCGTAACCTGGTGGCGGCTCTGAGGCGAGGTGAGATCACACATGTACCATGCCTGGCTCATGTGCTTAACCTCGTGGTTCAGCGGTTTCTTAAATCGTTCCCCGAGTTGCCAGATCTGCTCGTGAAAGTACGCCGCCTGTCAGCTCATTTTCGCAAGTCGGCTACAGCTTCCGCCGCCCTTGCTGTGTTGCAGCGGCATTTGCAGCTTCTGGCACACCGACTGGTGTGTGATGTCCCCACATGTTGGAACTCTACCCTCCACATGTTGCAAAGGATTTGTGAGCAGAAGAGAGCAGTTGTGGAGTACCAGATGCAACAAGGCCGTCAATATTCAGGTCAGACTCCACACATAAGACCTCAGTAGTGGACCTGGATGTCTGACATATGTACCATCCTGACAAACTTTGAGGAGGCCACCAAGATGGTGAGTGGCGATGACGCCATCATTAATGTCAGCATCCCACTTGTCTGTCTTTTGCAATTCTCTCTGCAGAGAATTAAAGAGGAGGCATTGCAGCCAGAGTATGATGAGATGGATCAAGAAGACGTAGTGGGCGATTACACACAGCCCAGCCTCATCTCACCCTAATGTGCATTGGGGGACAATGAGGGAGAGGAGGAGGAGGAAGAACAGGAGCTGCTATCATGCGCTGTAGACGGTAGTACCTGTACAAGTGTCATACCGTCGGTTCAGCGTTGGTAGCCTGAGGACAGGGGGGAGGAGGAGGAGAGCATGGTCAGTCATCATCTTGGTGAAGACACGGAAATCTTGCCTGTTACCAGTCTGGCACGCATGGCTGACTTTATGTTACGCTGCCTTAACCGTGACCCTCGCGTTGTCAAAATGTTGGGTGACAGTCATTACTGGTTGGTGACACTTTTAGACCCCCGCTACTAGGAGAACTTTCAATCTCTTATTCCTGAGGTGGAGAGGTCTACAAATATGGGGCAGTACCAGAAGGCCCTTGCTGCAGAACTCTTAAAAAAATTCCCATCTGAACACGCTAGCGGCAGAGGTCACAGTTCGTTGCCCAACCAAGGCGAGAGAGATGCAACTCCAATCCAGCAGAGGCAGGGGAACACTGTCAACGTTCTGGGACAGATTTCTGACACCCACCCAGCTTACAGGCCCTGAGGCGCTGGGTACTCTCACAAGGAGTGGAAAGTTTCAAAAGATGGTGAGGTTGTACCTTGCCGACCGTACCAGCGTCCTCTGTGATTCTTCTGTGCCTTTTAATTATTGGGTATCCAAGCTGGACACTTGGAATGAACTCGCTCTGTACGCCTTGGAGGTCCTGGCCTGCCCTGCCGCTAGCGTGTTATCGGAGCGTGTTTTTAGTGCCGCTGGGGTAATTATAACTGATAAGCGCACTCGCCTGTCAACTGACAATGCTCACAAGCTGACCCTTATCAAAATGAACAAGGGCTGGATTGGACCAGACTTCTCATCACCGTCAAATGACAGCAGAGTAACATAAAGTCAAATCCACTGTGCTATTTCGGGAGGTGAATTCACATGCACCGCTTCACACCCACACGCTTCCTCATTTCGGCTGTTTTATGTGCTTCTCCTTATCCTCCACCTCCACCACCACTATACCACCAGGGTGCCAGCATTACAAGTTCCTCCGTCCTTGTTTTTGTCAGCTTTTGATTGGAAGGCATAAGCAAATCCTATGGGAGACCCACTC